>NC_080706.1:45904597-46214097 GCF_943734765.1 Anopheles ziemanni | reverse complement strand
GTTTTGGTGTGCCCGAGCCTCGATTTCCACGGCCCGAAGGAACGATTGGAAACCGGTGATGGTCAAGCTCGGGGACGCGTAGCAACTCACAAATACCACGCCGCCAATTTGTGCTGCCACTATCCCGGGGGCATCACTCCAAACTCGCTGAATCGGGTGTGTTCCAGTAGCAATGATTGCAGCTTTGCCTGTGGTATCGACCGACCAGTTGCCATTGTTACCCGGGTAGCGGTAGATTTCGCAAGCCACCACTACGTCCACGCTCATATCTCTCGCTGTCTGTAGGAGCAGATCTTGTGCTGTCCTACTGCGGGCTAGATTGATCTGCAGCACCCTCAATCTAGCCGCGGGTCGCTGTCTGCCGTCTGCGTTTAGGGGGAGCATGGTGATGGTCCAGATGCACAGACTGGATCCCCCGTGATGTGGGATCGGCCGCAATCTTGGCACTTCGGTGGCGCTGTACAAGTCCGAGCCTTGTGCGCTGTTGAGCCGCAGCGAAGGCACAGGTTCGTCCTGTCAACTTTGCTTGTACAGCTCCTTGCTTGGTGGCCTCGATGATGGCATCTCACGCAGCGCTGCTCACTGACTGGAACTGGCGGCAGCTCTTTTACTACGCAACGCGTTAGTCCAATCGTCACGTATTCGTTTCGGATGTTTTCCATCGTTGCAGTGGGCACGCTAATCCTGGCACGTTGAAGACCGCTAGGGCTGCGCCACTGCGCAATGTCCTCAGGCAGAACCGTCACACCAAACACCTCAGTCATGGCAGTCATCGTGTCCTCGGGCGTTGCGAGCATGTCTATCCCGGAAACAACCGCCACTGTCCTAGGGACCTGCAGTCTGGCTTGACCCGCTTCCCCAAGTGCCTTCCGCACAATGCCCAGTGCTGTTGAGCCATCCGAGTTTCTCTTTAGGCTTATCCTGAGGACGTTATCTGATGCCCTGGTTGCCTTCAACACATGCTCGTTGATGAGCGGATCGCTACGAATCTGTTTGTACATATCCAAATAGGTTCTACCCTCAGGGACCGTTACTTTTATTTGAACGGGCCGAGTTTGCTGCTTCGACTTGCTGCTGTTCACAGCATGTTTCTGCTGCTGGTGCGAGGGCTGTTGCTGCTGCTGTTGCTGCTGCCGGTGTTCCTGCTGTTGCTGTTGCTGCTGACAGTGCTGTTGCTGCTGCTGTTGGTCTTGCTGCTGCGACTGCTCCTGGAGCTGGGAATCCACACCGCGCGGCTCCCCCGCAGCCGGGGGGGAATTTTTCCCTTGTTTTCGGTTTCGGTTTCGTCTCCCTCGTCTACCACGGGATCTCCCAGTTTCTTTTCCTGCCTGGGGAAGGCTCTCCGCGATCATCCTCTGTATCGCCGCCGTCGATTCGGTTATCAGTTCCCCCACGTTTAGGTTCTCTCTCCCTCTAAGCAATGCCTCCAACGACTGCCGGCATTGCCGCTCATGATCTAACTCCTTGGCCAGGAGTTCCACCCTCTCGCTCAGCCCATCTATTCTCTTAGTCAAAGAAGAGATTATATCTGCTGTGGGGGAGATTTCGGCTGCCTCTACATTATCTTGGCTGCTCTTTGCCGGCGAAGAAACTGGCGGTGTGGCCGAATGTGCCTCTATACTCCCGGTCGGCGCTGCGGAGGACATCGGGTCCGTCAACCCAGCTTTATTAACCACTCGCGTGGGGCGCACCGGCAGCTTGCTTGTCGGCGGGTTGCCTGGTGGTTTCCCTGCCAGGCGGGTCGAGTATCGCGTCGCTTGTTGTGTAGCTGCCATTCAAATCCGCTCTCAACTTGGGCCCTCAGCAACGCCAGCACACTATTCCAGTCTGGGGAATTTCCGTTGGTGCAGATGTTCGCCTGCCACGCGCACACAAGCACACACACTCGCACTATACCAGACTGGGACTCGTGATTCCTCAGTCAAACACGATCAAACACGATCGAACACGCCGCTGAGTACTCAGGCCTCGTATGTATGGCCTCGCTCGTGGCGCACTCGGTTTTTTTTTTTTGGTTATTCTCTGTTTCTCTGTTCTTTCGTACGGGAGCTCCGACAGAACACTCGGTTTTTTTTTCGGTTATTCTCTGTTTCTCTGTTCTTTCGTACGGGAGCTCCGTCAGAACACGTCCGCTCGGTTCGAAAGCTCGACTGCGACCAAACTATTTATCACCTGGACTGCGCTGGTGTGTGGGAAGTGTGGGAAATAAAACCCTTCAACAAAAAATATGTTAAATAACCCAACAAAAAGGTGGTATAAAAACGCACAGGAAAAATTATACCCACCGAGTCATCAGCTGTTTTTGTTCGAGGTCAGCTTTTCTCATCGAGCCTTAACGGTGACGGCGTTTGTGGCCTCCGTTCTGGCTACGGTTGAGAGAGTGGAGGACTAGGACAAATCGATTGCAATGCAGGCAGAAGTGCTATACCTAGAATACTCAGATGACTCTGTTCCCGTGCATACGTTCCACTTTGTTTCAGATGCAATTCATTTGCTTTTATTCTGCATCAAACGAAGCCCAACACCGTGCCGAGATCAAATTTCCAACAGCTACCGTGTACACAAGGTACAAGTACAACCCTTTTTTGTTATCTCTCACCAACGATTCCAAAACCAACGTAATCGGCTGATATTATTCATTCCTTTTTTTCCCACCATCCTCATAGACAATTGCCGGTGGGACATGTGTAACCGTTTTGTACAGCACGTTTGTTCACGCGCCACTAGGCGCCTCCATTGCACACCAGTTTCCATTGCAATCCGCAGGACGGTGATTCTTTTTCTATAAAGCGATATAAACAGACAAGTTGACCCGGTTTTCACAACTCAAAAGTGTAGCACTTCCCATGAACGAGGTAGTTGGTGACGGGTTCGTGTTAAAACTGTGGTTTGGCAACCGTAGCCTGTATTTGAAATATTAAAGCTCTAACGTCACCAAACCCTTTGTCCTACCACTGTTTCGATAGAAATTGTAAAACCCAGTAGCACGAAGCAGCTCGTGCATGCATAATTATACGTAAATGAATAAGCACAGAGTTGGTTCTCAGAAGTTCGATTTATGTTCGATTAATTATTCGATTGCCAATCATTCGATTCAATTAATTGTCTAATATATCTATTTATTTAAATCTAAATAACATAGCTATTTTTATAAAAAGATTGGTACGATATCATTGGATTCAGACTGATCAGAATCAGTAATATTCGGAGTTTCCATTCGGGGAAATGTTAATAATATATTTATACATTCACATCATCGATTCGTGGTATGAATTTTGAATGAATTCCAGATTTTGTACTATTATGCATTCATGTAATTTATCAGTTACTTTTGTGGTTTTATTAAAAAATGACACACGGTGTTGGTGTTGAAAATAATGGAGTAAATTTAAATTTGGAGAATTCATCTAGCTTTTTTTAACTGCTGGTGAATTTTACCCCGTTTTATGTAGTAAAACTATTATTTTTATATTTACGAACACAATGTACTTATGTTGTTGAAGCATGCAGCGATTTTAAAAAGATCAAACTGAATTTGCTAAAAACCATTCATAGCATGTATGAGCGTTTTCCAAATCGCACTTTACAAGACGCTTAAACAATACCCAACCATCAACTGCCCTTTCGCTTCAAAGTGAAACCGGAGGCGTTTAGCTTATGCAAAATCCTTTAGCAATGTGGTTAGTAGTGTGCAGCAATAAACAGCCATCGAGCACCGTGCGGCCGTCAGCTTCAATATTGCACGCCATCCTCCAACGTCGACACAAAACAGTCTGCCTCGTTCGCCACAATGGTTTCCCGCCACCCATATCCCGCCTGTTCTTGCTTACCCTCCGAAAAGTCAAACCGAACCAGTGACGCTGACAAACAGCACCCCCTGGCGGAAGGTGGTAGAAGTCTATATTCCAAAACGGCTTGCAAGACCCTTTTTACGGCGCTCAATCACGTACAGTTTATTATCGCTATTAACACGAAGTGTTGCCATATTTATAGGGCAATGCCGTGGCTACCACGACAGCGCCTATGATGGTGGTAGGGCGCTGTGGATCGTGTCAACGACAGCGAGCGGCGTGCTGGGGGTAGCAAAATCCTGAATTTCTCTGAACTAAGCCACATAATGGATTTTATGCTCAGTTACCGAGCGATGCAGAAACCCGGTCAAAATGAGGGTGCGGTGGGAAAAAAATGGTCCACGCAAAAACCGCTGCTTCTTGTAACTGCTCGGTGCGGTGGAAAATGTCCCGGAAAATGGGCGTCCTATAGTCCGATCAATTACTTTCCACCCTTGAGCGGGTTCTGAAACTCGAAACTATTTGCTCTGCGAAATTGCAGTCCGTTCCGGCAAACGCAAACCGGGTGCGTCCAATAATCAGTCCACCATGGTCGGCTAGTTGGTTTCTCGGTGTTGCGTCCCACCGTCTCCCTTTCTTGCACCCCCGTCGTCGTACTGGAAAAAGCGTGTCCCAATGCGACGGTACGCCCGTGTCCAGCGCTAATAAATATTCAGCAGCATTAAAGGACAACGTGGTGCAGCCGGCAAACGCGAAGCCACCGGCCGGGTGCCATGGCCGATTGCGGTCTCGGGACCGTGCGAGCCACGGAAAGTGTTTGCATTAGCAATGTATAAATAAAAATTGCACCGACCACCGAACGCATATCGCGAAAATCTGGACGCAATTCCGGCCTGGCTGTAGCTTGCCCTCGTGGGTGCATGTTATCACGCTTGTACTGCTTCCCCTGTTTCCTCTTCGTCCTCCTCCCCAGTACAAGGTTCCCACCGTTAGGAAAACCATTCTTTTACCATTCCGGAGAGCGAAAACAAACTCACCGCACACGCACACAACCGGTGAGGATTTTGGGAGCGCTCGGAAAAAGCTAACTAGTTAATCCATTCCTTTGCCGTTGGTTCCGCTCAATTTTCCATTCGACAGAACCCCGCTTGCACACAGCTGGTGCAGCAATTCGTGGATGCCGATGCATCCATAGTCAAAAAATAAAAACGCACATACACACGCGGATACACTCGAATTGCAGCGCATTTTATCTCGGCAAACGCGTCGATTGTTCGGGCGCAGGCGATATAAATTTCAACTTCGTCGAATTTATCAGGCCACGGCCAGAACATTTCGTTTGCACGCAGGAAAGCCGGTACGGCAGGTCATGGATTATATGGCGCGGAACGGTATCCAACCAATCATCATTGGTGCAGTTTCTTTCGCAACCCGACAGGCTGCGGTACGTTTTACGAAATAATTGATAATCTACTGGCAACTGGTCCGAATGGTTTTTCTGTAAAGTTTTTTTTTTTTTAGCATCACAATCAAATTCATGCTCAATCGTTTTTGAATAACCTATTTATTTTTATGATTCTAACGTAAATTTACGTTTTCTGTGTAATAATTTCTGAATTCTTGTCGTAGGGCTTTTGTTTAAATATACGTCTGTTTTATTTTCAAGCCGCAAACACAGTTTCGAGTGCTTCAAACTTTAGCTATCATTGCACTCTGTCACTAACAGATGAGGAAACATTCGTACATTTTCTCCTAATTAAGGAAATTATTCAAAGAATTGTTACTAGAGGTGTTTCTTTGATATACAAAAACATTTTTCACCTACATTTATTTATTAGAGCACATCAATTACGGTTAACATTATCAATGAAACTAACGGAAGCAAAAAGATCGATCCAGTCGAATCCCCGGCGAAAGTTTAGATTGGAGATCAATTGATTCAATTCGGGGAAAATAAAATAATGCTGGGACAATTACGACTTCTGGCGACTACTGAAGATTCAGCTCAGCTACAAGCTTCAAATATAAAAACTTGTTTTCCTTGCTGCCTACATCTAGCCGAGCGACGCTAGCATGAAGCAGATAATTGCATTGCCTAACCATAACAATCCTCAATCCCCTTTGCGCAACAAAGCAGCAAACTTTGCGCCAAAAGTTATCCCTGTCAAGTCAATCTATTTTGCAAACACACCGAAAGCACGTGAATGCCACGGGCAGGCATTTCCAACTCAATCAAAGTTTATCCGCTCTCGAAACAATACGCTCTCGGACGGCGGCCAATCGTAACTTCACTTCCCTGTCACTTTCCGGGTTTTATTTCCGCCTGCCTGTGCTTTCGTCCCGATCGCTCCGATGCCATTTTCCCCCGGACCCCACTGGGGAATCACGTGAAGCCACGTCCATTTCCATTCACAACCAGCACCGGTAATCCATTTATAAATCCACGGAGAATACATCCTATAAAAATTACCACCCGGGTGCGCTGGTCTCACCGGGGCCAACCGAGCATTTTGCCTAGCCCCTAACACCCAGCACAAACACAGCCCGCCACGTGGGGCGTGTGCGAAACAAATTTCGAAATTTTCGGCCTGTCACTCAATTCATTTTCCCCCGGCGACTATTTATTGCCTCGTCGCAGACGTCACGGGGCTGGGAAATGAAATTTTCTACCGAATAAAACTTCGCCGTCCCACGCTGCCGACCGGAAGCCGTCACTAAAGCATAAGGACAGCAGACCAAATCGGGCCCGGTATTCACACACTCCAATGAGTACACACGAACACATACGCGCGCACACTTCCTTTTGCAAGACGTTCGAGAAGTTGAAGAACGGCCGTACGACAAACCCTCACTGGATGGCGCAACTTTTCTTCGGGGAGGGTTTGGTGATTCGGGCCAATCTAATCAGAGAATCCATGTGGACCCCCGCAAAACAGTGATAATACAGTTGTGCGACACCCGTGGGAGGAGTGGTCGGGAAAATGGGAAAATCCGATGGCAAGCGTACCGTAGGCGCGTCAAAGGAAACCGAAACGGCGTGACGGCTGTCGGGGCACACCGGACCCAAATAAACAGTCGAGAAACGTTCGCCGGCTGGGGTTGGCCGAGTGAAGCAAGATTCTTATCGGTGTGCCACGGGAACGAGGTAGGACAAGCCTCGACGGGAAGGAGGCGACCGTGAAACTTAAATATATAATAAGTTAAAAATATATAAAATAAAAATTAAAAAATAGAAACCTGGCGAGGAACAACGGGCGAAAATCGCCAACGGAGTGAATGATTTTCTCTTTCCCTTTGTTTTCTTTCGGCACACGCCCAGCCACGGGTTCACTCACACGGTAGTCTCGATGCCGTCGCGTATGATGTGGGCAATGAAGTGGTAAGGACGATGATAAATCACGGCAAATATTTCATTAGAAACCGGCAAAGTTCTTTCGGGTCGTCGATTTTTCCAACGGCAGGCTATAGGTTCGTCGTGCGGATGGGAAAAGCAGCAGGAAGTGGCAAAAGTTTTCCACCCGCCCCTCCTCGAACGCCTCTTCAAAGCTTTCGCTCCCGCAAACCTTCCCACCGGTGGCGTAACGGAACGGAGAAAGCGTAGGAAAAATCGAGCCGCGACCACGAAGAAAGAAAAGCGCCTACCGGCACAAGCAACGTCCTACTTCCTTCCGTCCCACGGCAGGCCGTTAAGGGCCGTTCCCAAGCGACAATCGTGCACCATTGAGCGTGTCAATGAGCAGCAGCACGGGCAGGCATGGGCGCTTTCCTTTGTTTTCCCACGATGTTTCCTCACCCGCTAAGTTTCCGGCAAAATTTTGATTGACCGTCGTTGCTCATTGTTTTAGAGGCTTTTTTGTTTTTGTTTTCTGTGTCTTGTTTTGCGACCTCCACAAGAGCGGGATCCATGCTTTCAGATTGTTTTTTCGCCTCTCTCAAGGGTATAAATATAGTTCTCGTGTCTTACTCTCGCCGCATGCCCGTTTGGCCGTATCAGTTCTGCCCTTTCAACCGCACACCATTGGTACAAAGGCTATTCCGACGTTCTGGTGCTATCGGGTAACATCGTCCTCCGAAGAGCATTGCTGCTTTTTTATCCGTTCGCATCTAGAAACGGAACCACCGAACAACGGTGCCCCTCTAATTGGATCGATTTGGGGCGAATTTTAATCGAAAACAATAGCACGGAATAAATGATTTTCTTGTGATAAGCACAGCACCAAACAGTAGCACGGAAATGATTAAGCGAATAGCTCTAGACCTGTTCCCTCACAAACCATGGACCGTAAAATTAAATCCCATTTGTTGTTGGGCTGATGGCACTGTTGATTGCATCAAGGAACACGATACCGTAGCCATTTGGACGGTTCGGTTTGTAAAAATGAACACGATTTGAAAGCTTAACTGACCTAAATTTCGCTAGTCAAACATTAGGAAAAAAACATGAGAATTGTCCAATACATGCAAAGCCCCTTGTTCAGTTTTAAATATCTGCTACAAATCTTCCATCACCTTTGACACCGACAGCAACTGCCTATCAATCTCTCAAAGGACACCGCAAAACCATCCCGCCATGACAGATGGTTGGTCCATCCTCATCCGGGCCAGCACGTAATTAATGTTTTCCAGCCATAGGATGATTAATGGATCCACTTGGAGGGAGGATGACAAATATTTGATTTGTTTAAGAAAAATTAATTCCTATCATGAACAAACATTGCGAAACGGGTGTAGAAACATGGCAGACAACAACATGAAGAGGTACGAAACCGACACAAAAGGATCGATGGATTTTCCTTTTACACCCGCCTAGCCTAGGACCCTCAACCACAGCTTATTAGTTCTCCGGTGGATTAGTGCAGATTTGCCATACAAAACCTCGCTCGAGGATGGGAAAAACGGTTGCAGGAAAAATGGAAAACATAAACGGTAGATAATTTAATTTCTCACCATCCCACCTGATGCTTGTTTTGAAATCGTTTCTTAGAGCTGACTGTACGTTATACTTTTTTATTACATTTTATGTTGCATCCCTCGCTTGTTTGTTACACTCCTGCCTGCCTGAAGTGGCGTTGCCAAGGGGTTTACCGGTAGTTTGTAATTAAATTAATCTCTTTCATTCAGCGGGACACGCTCTGGTAGGCCGATTAAAGTATGGTTCAACTGTTTCAATGATCCCACCTGTAAACACGTTTGTTTGCCGTGCATTTCCCCCGAGTTCCGCTGAGTTTTCCTTTTTTCCCATGGCATTCGCCTAAGTTCTCTTTTTTTCGGAATCATTCAACGCTAGCCACCATGTTGTTTGGCATCGTTTGAAGTTAATCAACCGGAACGGATGGGCACGTCGAACACAAACTCTGCGCTTCAATAAATCTCCGATAGATGCCACCCGAGGGTTTTGTGCGCGCGGTGGCAACCGTGCGATGGTGCCGGGAAAGCGCAGACAGATGCGCCACCGGCCATGATTACTTCCGCCGGCCGGGGCCTAATTATGGGTAGAGATTATAAATTTCATTCTCGTTTCACCGCCAGAACCGCCCTGCCCGGTCGATGGATTCACTTTCCTCCGTGCACTGTGCGAAGGAAAAGTGATAGGGAATTTATGGAATGGGTTCACTTCCTAACAGCTTCGAACGTTCCCGCGATGCTCCGCACCATGGAGATGGGTTTATTTTTTCGTCCACCAGAGCCATTACTTACTCTGCGAGTTGCTTTCCAATGGTAAAAGCAGATGGCCGTGCCGGAGCAACCGGATGGATTTCAGGAGTTGGTAATCATCAAAATAATTAATTACGAACGGTAAAATTTTAATAATGAGTTCGTGCTTACTTCCGCTCCACTGTTCTGTGTGCCGGAAACTCCCCCCTTTTGTTAGGAAAAAATATGGAAGATCTTTTTGCCCCAAACAACCTTACCATACCTTGCTGGGAGCTGCATCGTGCATTTTAAATTCAAGCAAGTCCCAAAGGTGGCCACCAGATTGTCAGGAAGTCAGCTAGGCGCCAAGTGGGGCGGTGCTTTCTATTTTGCTTACCTTGCTTTCTGAAGTTGATGAGGACGTGAAATCACTCTCGATGGTTCGAGCAAAAGTTCGCTACTTTCCTTTTGCCATAGACCGTCTAAGGTGCACCGGGTTCTGATGAAACTTCCGGTCGTGTGACCGTACTGGAGAGCCTCGTCTCGCAAAACCAGTCGCCTTTCGTAATCCTCGAACGGGCTCACTCCTTTTGTTCGCACTATGTTTTCACCCTCTCCAACACAAGCAATCCTTTATTTAATTATTAAAGGAGATTTTCTTTTCGATTTTCACTTTTCGCAGTTGCACTCAACAATCGAAGCTTCCATCACTTTCCATTACCCGCAGGCATACCGCATACCACACACTCTTGCTTTGATTGTGCGCTACGGATTACGACTCACTTGCCTACCTTCAGGCGTAGCTTCATTAAAGCTCCGGTGCAAAAGTGAAGTGCCAGGCGCCTCCACCGCAACCGTTTGATATATTTGGCAGCTTCCTTGGTGAGCGCTTTCCTTTTCTCCTTGGCTCTCACGGCCCCCCCCGGAATACCCCCTTTACGCTTCCACCCACCAACCACAACAGACAAATAGATGGCACACTAATGACATTTGATTTTCAGACCGACCGTAATGAGTCGAGCCGGCATAAACCTTGGCCCGTGCCGGTACGCCCCGATACCGGGCCGCTTGGCAGATTGGCACACGTACACCACCGGCAAACACTGGCACATCGATGCGCCATGCTTCATGTAGCCCGCGTCGCAATCACTGCTTCGCTCCCGGGCGTTTTCTTCGGCATACAGACAAGCGGCAAGTAAATTAACGGAATGACAAGCAATCCACCACCGAGCGAAGTCAAGCCGAAGATCGAAAGATGAACGTAAGCCAGTGAGGCGCTCCCGGGAGTCTGGATCAATCGAGGTTCACCTGTGAACGGAACACAACTCGAGTAATTTTCATCCGGTAGTTCTCGGGGGGATTCTCTGCTCGTCGGATTTCCACGCACTCGGTGACGTTTCACTTTTTGTTTTGTTCCATCACCAACGGCGTCGAACGGAATCTAATCGTAGAATGAACCGATGTAGGCCAGCAGCTAACGACTTGTCTGTTAGACCTACTGTTAGACAATCAGTCGGTAAGCCACAGCATCGGCCAGACACAATCAATTCTCCAAAGGCGGCGAAAATGTGTACGCGCTCCTTTTGCTTCAAAACACACGGCGGCACGACGGGTCGACCTCTTCGGGCAAAGTCACGACGTAAACTAGCCGCACCGGATGCCAGTGGACACCAAGCCAGAAGGTAAAGGACGTCCCCGTCGTTTCCAAGCCGACCATAAGCTTCGGGTTCCGGAGTGACGGAGAAGCAACAACGGCACCAACAACTCGGCCAGGCTGGATCCCTTCGGCTGCGGCAACACTCCGTTCAATGATGATACAAAACGGCAACTTCGGCTCCATGTATTACCCCACGCGGAGCTGATGCGCATGTGCCAACGGGAACTGGACGGCAACTTCCAGTGTCGGTTTGTGGCCGGAGGAGTACGGTTTGTTTACAAAATTTCGTCCTCATCGGGATCCAGGTGTAGTGGTGTACAGCCGTCGGGAAAAGTGGCCGCCAGGCGGCTAGTTGCCATCTCCGAGCGGCTGTCAGTCAAAGGAAAAGGTTCATTTCATCCAGTGGATAACCAAAGAATTCTAACATTTGGTGGCGGCTCATCACCCCATCCGTCGACACGACAAAGATGGAGAAATATACTGAGCATGAAGTGTTCTTTCATTTTACAGTTTGACGTATTTAAAGTGATTCGACTTGGTAAAACGATTACCATTTCTAGATCAGTGAAGAAAAGCTAAAACCGAGGAGCATTGCAAGAAACAAATAACGAATTTTTGTTCTTAACCAAGGACAATAAATAAAATTTTAAGGATTTTCTTTGTACTTTAAAGCAGACAAAAGATAAATATCAATTAATATCATTTCTCCGAACGGTGTAAATTAAGATTAATAAATCCTGACAGTTCTGCTCCGAAACAATGGCTTTCCGGTGCGTGCCTTCTCCTGATAAAATGATGGATGAGATGCAAATTTCATCCGACTTTGCAACACTAAGGTCACCGAGTCACTCCAAAACGTTCTAGAAAATCGATGGCATCCAAACTTGGTAGAATATTTTTTCCCGATTTTCCGCAACTCAAAACGGTGAGACACATAATTTATTATTTTAATGTTACTATCAGCTTTCCATCGTGCAGATACATCCTCATTCCTTTCCAGTCCCATAACATTGACAGGGTGGTTATCGCAAGCGAAAGATTCTACACTGTTTCATCGCAGATAACTCGAACCGATCTACATATGCAAACCCGTGATAATGAACAAACACTCGACAGGTGAAAAACAGATCACGAATGGCAGCAGTGTGGTTCATGCAAACCCCTTGCTGAAAACTCTCGTTTGCATGCTCCTCCAATGGTTCCTTTTAAAATTTTCACTCCACCTTTTTTCCCCGGGTTTGGAACACGGTTAATAATTGCGTTGATGATGTTTAATCTATTTATTCGCCGGAATTCCGCGCTCGAGCGGTTCCATCCTGGATATTTTTTGTGCACAACCGTGAGCTGGATACAAACGATGCATGATAGACGGTGTGATAGCGATGAAGTACGAGGTAGAGGAGAAAAAAATACAAACAGCCCAGCCGTACCGGCATCAAATTTACGAAACATGTCATATCATCCACCGCATTCGCTAAAACGGGCTGTATTTCGCAGAGAACCAAAGGGTTTCTCTTTTTCTTTTGCACCCGGCATTCCCGGTATGCTGCAGGATTGGTCTAGGAAAATGTACGCTCAGCATACGGTGGAGGCAATGATTTGCGGTACCGAAATGGATCTTCATTGAAAGCGATCGCGGGCTTACCGCCAACCGGCATGGGGGTAGTAGTCCATCCTGTGCTAAATCCTAAATCCTGCACGATGACCGAAAAATTGCCCCACTGGTGACGAAAGGGACGGAGGGGAGGCGGGGACATTTTTCCATGAGCACCACGAGCGAAAAAGAAAGTGCAAGATCGCTATCCAGCCCAGCCCTAAACATACTTTCCCACATGACGTACGTACAGTCCATTCCATGTCGGTGTACGGCGTGAAGCAACTTTTCACTCAGTTTATACTTCCCGCGTTTATTTTGTCTATCTCGCTTTACGCTACATTTTTTTGTTGCAGTTTTTCCACCTCTTCTGAAAAGATCCGGGCAAATGGCCAATTACAAAAAGGGGCGCAAAAAAGACATGCCACGTTGGATGCCATCCAGGCCGCTCGCAGCGCGTCCGGCGCTCGGAAGGGATTAACATTTTAATAATGTTACTACATTGGAGTACAATCTGCGAAATGGTACCAATTGAATTTTTTGGCATACCAGAACCCGCACCACCAATCGTGTTCCGGGGTATGGATAAGCGAGGGTACATAGGTGCCTTTATTCGCTGTAACGTTTCGTCGTTATTTTTGATGCTCGATTTTGAACTCGCTCTGTAACGCCTGGGATTTCCCAAACATGTGAAATTACCATAAACGGAGTGTTGTATCATCTTGCTTACGGCTTGATGGTTCCACAGGCGAACTTTGGGGGTAACTAACGTCGGTTTAATAATATAATTTTGAAATTGTTCGGACAGATTATACTCAAAAGAGCTGCAATATAAATCCTTGGTGCAGCTAAACAAAGATCTTATAGTTTCCACTTTTCAAAGGGGAAAAACAACAGCTTAGATACAACCTGTAGTACGTTTAAAATGCGGTATCAATAATTTTACAATTTAGATTGAAAACTATCAATTATTTATATAATTTTTTGAGATATTTTACAGGTTTCCTCCGTGTACACTGTAAGATTACAAATAAAATACAAACTAAACTTAACTACAATTGTTTAGTTATGCAACAACGGTATGAAAAACACAGAGAAAAAAATTAAAACAAGTCGTTCTTAATTCACTTAAATAGTTGTGTTGGATTTGTTTTATCGTTAGCGAAGAAAAATCTTATGAATTTTTATGAAATTTTAGTTTATTATACATTTGACAATTGTGGTTACAGACACTTCTTGCTACACTTAATGCATGACCAGCTTCACATAGTAGATGAAAAAATATATTTTATTTTTATTTCATCTTATCCTACATCTTATCTATTCCTAAATCTTATCCAAAATCTTCCATTAGTTTAAAAAGAAAACGAAATAATTTTACGCGTATGATGTATCATTTCAGGCTCGCAGCCAATCGGGACCCCCCTTCAACCGCCTCCTTCCAATGTAACCTTGTCAATTTGCTAACTCAAAGCAATGGAATCCAATCGTTATACTCTAGGGAGCCGCTGCTGTCTCTTGTTAAACTACATACGCACTGGCGAAAGAACCACGACCCCCCGGCCCCATAGATTGCGTGTATAACGAGTGGAATAAAATCATCCAAATGAGAACGAAGCGCAACATTCGCGTCCCACTGGCGAATCCTCGGTGCTTCTCACAGGGTGAAGCAGATGAGGTTGTGCACCGTGCAATCATGACTCATTGCTGTAATTCAATCAGCGAAAGTGCAACGGTTATCCAGAACGGATGCGAACTCGGGTTGGGGGTCATGAGTGAGTTTGTGTATGTTTATTTATTTTTTTGGTTTTGAACGCACAAATTTGGACAAAGCGCTCGTAAGGTCGACAGAAGGACCTTTGGTGGCGCAAAAGAAAAGCTCCCAGTTTTGCTCATAATCAGGTCAGGTTGAACACAATTAACTATTCCACTCGCTCACCGGCGTTACAACGTTGCAAATCTACCTACAGTTTGCCAAACTTTCCCTGCCCGGCTTACGCAACCACCCGTCGAGCTGAAGGATAAACAGTGCTACGTCCTCATCTCTCTCGGGCGAACCTTGACGCTCTCGCACACTTCGGTCAATATTTATTCGAGTGTTCGTACGGGATTAAAGGTTTCACGATTTAACAGTTTTAATATTTTAACAGCTTGCGCACCGGTATTGAACGGAAACCGCTTGCACAATGCGGTCGATTGGCGAACGATACGAAACATACACGTGTGCCGTCGGTGTTTGGAATGGAAAGCGGATTTTCGGTGCTGTAACCGAACCGTTCGGCTTGGCTTGGCGAGCACTTGGAGCTGAAATGTCAACAGTGAAGTGGTTGTCACTTCACTAGCGCTTCAATCGAACTGTTGTAATGAGTTTTATCGCTACCGGAAACGATACGATCGACGTTCATCGATGCGGCGGCAGAAGGAAGTTTCGGAAACCGCAACCACACTATGAACACGCTGGAAAACGCTCCGCTCACCTCGGTTTGAAATGCACGCGAAAGGTCGAACACAAAATGGACGGCCGGTGGTGTGTTATTTGATCGCGATAATTGATTTCGATCGGTTGGCAACTCGGCAGGGAACTGTTCGCCGCCATCGAGGTCGTCAGTAATCGTCGGAGGGTGGAAATTTGGCCAGAACCACCGGCACGTAGTCGTCGTACTGCGCGATGAAGAAGTTACCGGCCACCGGCTGGCCTAGGCTGTACCGGCGAGCGAAATCTCGCGTGCTGAAGCGCACCCTCGGCGTCCGGTTGCTATCTCGAGGGTTGGGAAAAAGAATCAGCTTTGAAGGCAATGCGGGGTGGGAAAAGCCCCACCCCGCGGGCCACACCGAACATACTTGCTTGACGCGCGCGGTGCCTCGGAATAGTCGTTCCAGGACTGCTGGCGAAAGACGAGAAAGATGTACCGGTGGAAGCCGACGCCGGAGCGAGGGAAAACCGGCACGTACTGGAACAGCGTCTCGCCGTTCTGCACATGCCGGCCCGGGATGTTGCCGACCAGCCAGTGGGCGAACTCCCGGTTCGACGGCTCCATCCGGCTCGGCGAGTCCGGATCGATCATCACCAGCGTGTGCAGCGCGGTCGGGTCGGCGTACCACTCGACCTTCGGTTCCTCGCGCACCTCGGTCGGCGACAGCTCCTTCCCCGCGTCGACCAGCTTCTTCCCGCGGTACACCACCTTCGCGAACGACTGCGGCGCCCGGTCCACCAGCACCGGCACGATGTCGTGCTCGGCGAAGAACTGCCCGATGTCCGCCTGCGCCATCTTCACCGTTCCGTTGCGCGCGATACACTGAGACGGAGTTCGGACGGCGATAATCCAACCCTCCCCCTCGTCTTCGTCGGTTAGCAGGGAGAGGGAGAGGGAGGGGGGGAGCAGAGGGAGACTGAGAAGCGGAACTGCGCTATCGCCACTATCGCGCGATCATGGTGAAGGTTGCGGCCGACAAAACACCGAGCACCAAGTGTAGTGTTTACGAGAGCACTCGGGCGATGTCTGATTCGCCCGCCGGACAGACCCCTCCCCCCCCCCCCCGGGAGATAACCACGCAACCCCGAGCCGTGAGATGCAACGACTAAATCATCATCTTCGTGCGCTTGTGTGCGTGTGCGGGCCGTGAGAGACAACATTTACTTACCCGGAAAGGCGACTAGTTGAGCTGGCTGCAACTGCACTTGATGGAGCTATCCGGCGGAACGATGCGCCTTATCAGCGCTTCCGATCGGCCGGATTTTACGCCTCAATCGTAACCGCAGCCACGAGACAAGCACGGCCGAGGCACGGTAGCACGTTTGTTCGATTGGTTCTATTTTTGGCCCGGCACACCACGGCCAAAGGCGACACTAGCCGCACCGTAGCAGTGAACTTGCTCGGAGTGGACAGGTTATACCTCCAAAGGGCTCTGAAACAAAAACAATGAAATAAAAGATAGATGTTTAGTCACCTCACGGAATTTACAAATTAATCAAAAACCAAAATCAAATAAAATAAATGGTAGAACAAACAAGATTAAACTTTAATTACCATGTTTTATTAAAAAGTATGTTCGTTTACGTTCGGAACAACATCAAATACACAAAAAATATTTAACTACTAGCTTGACGACGCGCGGTGAAGAAGGGGTTGAGAAGAGATTTTTGGTTTTTACTCTTTACATGGTTTTTACCACTACATTTAAAAAATTACAATAACAACATATTTTATATGATTGATATTTAATCGATTTCTCTGTGTTGTATTTTCCCAGTGAACCAATTTACTCAAAAGTAGCTTTTTTGAAAAAAATCTTCATAAATAGGGAATTTACAGCGTCTTAAAAAGAGCGGTCAAAATGACTGCTAAAAGCATTTTTGCGATTTTTTAAAGCAATATATTTTAGTGTTTATCAGTAAACCGGAAAAGCTATACTAAAGCTGAAATTCACCCAAATAGATAGTTCTTGTTTTCATCTACCGTATGTAAATTTAAATCTCACATAGAAATACAGTTAAAGAGGTTACGAAGAACGACAAAAACATAATACATGATGTTATTTTATGATGTTCAACTATGAAAGTTGGTGTTCAAATGGATTGTTCCATCTTTATCTTTATGCATTAAAGTTATTAAAGCCACTGTAATAAATTTTCTAAGATTTGTCATTGCGTACAACTGCTCCAAAAGTCTACGACAAGCTGGAAACTGACGTTAAAGTCAATCTTCTATTTTTACCCCGAACCGATGTCGGTGTCAATATGGTCAATTTCCCATCGTGCGACAACTGCACAGCCGACTTTTTCGCTTTTCTTAATCGTACATTTCTGCCATCGCGAGGTCCTCTCGTCATTTTCCATCTTCTTCTTGTTTCATTCCTCTGTTTGCTTTTCACTTATTTTCGCAAGCGGCTCGCATCGATGGATTGCCGACCAGACCGCTTTACGGTGGCCATGTTATTCGATTAAAACTTTTACCGCCTGACAATACGCTTGTGATTCCGACTGCTTCCGTCCCAAACGTCAAACAGTCGTCGAAAAGTTTCTCGTCACATCTCGGTGTTTGTCCAACCGACAATGGCGATTAGCAGCAATGATGTGCCCAGTGCTAGAACGCGTTATTTTTACGAGATTATTTCCATTCCCCTCCATCGTTGTTCTTCGGCTGGCCGCGCTTCAAGTGGCCAATTTGTTGCATGCATATTTCCCACGGGGCTGCTTGGTGAAAAAACAAACGAAGTTAAACCGCAATAGTCCACCCGAAAATTCCACGACAAAATGGTCCATCCATGGTCGTGGAAACTGAAGCCGGTACCATTTGGGTGACAGTTCCTAGACGAAATAAACGAGTCGTTGCGGCTGGACGGAGGGACACCGGAAGGAAATGCCATGAAAACTCCTCGACGGCTCATAGGTAACTGTCGCACCAGAGCCCGGCACGGACGAATACTAGCAACGCCATGCCGACACAGCATAGGGCCCACATCAAAGAAAACTCTGACGCTTGCGTCCCCGTTCCTCCGGGCCGAGATAAGCCCCCGGAATGGATGCTGAAGGCACTTTTGGCAGTGGGACTCTCACCGACGGCAGCAGCAGAACTTCATTAGCAGTAGCACACAAATGCAGATGAGCGCACGAACCCGGACGTTGGGCCCCGGTCGACATCAACTCTGCAAAATTCATCGTACAAAGTAGACGACCAGGGCCGGGCGGGTGTGCTGTTTTCCCGTTTTCCCAGCAGCCCGCATGTTGTCGCAGTTTTGCGTACCCGTCCGAAACGCGGCACCATTTTCTCTGCATTCTGTTGCAGTGCGGTGCAACTATATCGCAACCCGTTGCCTGCCTGGTGAAATATTATTATCGTTGGCGAGTTTATTTTTGCACCGGGCCCTTTTCATGTTTCGCAGTACACTTTCGCCCAAGGGGGGCGGCCCCATTATGACTCAAATTGTTCAAATGGTCAGGAAAAGGGTGATTGCGCTGTTAAAATTATTAATTTCAAGGTAAGACGTGTGACAATTATGCGGGACCTATGACGTTGAACGTTTGTTCTGTAAAGGGTTGGATCCGACGCCTCCTGAAGGCTACTATAGGCTCTCCTCCCCAACTCCTACTCAATACGTCCGCGACGTACAGAACGGTAACTTGTCGCCTAAATATCCAAGCTTGGGTACACGGGGAAACCCACCCCCTTGGGCGGATGGGCGGCAAGGCTGAATTGAGAGGGGGAATGGACTGCTACTTGCTAGTAGTTCATCCCCGAGCGTCTGTTCTCCATGTTAGGAGCGGCTCGAACCAGCGTCTGTTCCCCATGTTAGGGGCGGCTGTACACCCTGTCCTGGCATCCTACGGGACGTAAAACAGCTAGGATGCGTTGTTCCACCGACGAGATAGGAGGCGGAGGGAGAGGCCTTGCAAGCCACCCTCTGTACAATTGCAACGAATAGTCACCACGAAGAATACCCGTTTTGGACCAATCATGCCCGACCCACGCAACGAAAAAAGGACTACGATTGGAAACTCGGTACATGGAACTGCAGGTCTCTTACCTCACCCGGGAGTACCAGAATACTCACAGAGGAAGTGAGAGCCCGCGGCTTTGAAATAGTAGCACTTCAGGAGGTTCGCTGGAAAGGAGTCTCGGAGCGCCCCTACCGTAGCGATTGCATGATCTACCAGAGTGGTGGAGACAAGCACGAGCTCGGTACGGCGTTCCTTGTTATGGGTGCTATGAGGAAGCGTGTGATCGGATGGTGGCCGATCAACGACAGGATGTGCAGGTTGAGGATACGTGGACGCTTCTTCAACCTGAGCATTATAAATGTGCACAGCCCGCACCTTGGGAGCAGCGATGACGACAAAGACGCGTTTTATACGCAGCTGGAAAGGGAGTACGACCGCTGCCCACAACATGATGTGAAGATAGTCATCGGAGATCTAAATGCTCAGGTCGGGCGAGAGGAGGCCTATAAACCTACGATTGGTAGCTTTAGCGTCCACCAGCTAACCAACGACAACGGCCTCCGGCTCATCAACTTCGCAGCCTCGAGGCACATGAACATCCGTAGCACCTTCTTCCAGCACAAACCTCGTTTCAGCTACACCTGGAGATCACCACAGCAGACATATTCCCAAATAGACCACGTTCTCATAGACGGAAGGCACTTCTCGGACATCATCGACGTACGTACGTACAGGGGCGCAAACGTCGACTCGGACCACTTCCTGGTTATGGTGAAGCTACGGCAGAAGCTCTGCGCTGTCAATACACTGCGTCACCGGCCTACCCCACGCCTAAACACGGATCGGCTGCGAATACCTGCTGTTGCCGAGGGCTACGCGTCAGCGCTTGGGGAAGCGCTACCGGACAACAACGCGACCGCCACGATGTCCCTCGATGACCACTGGCGTATGGTGGAGCGAGTCATCAACAGCACAGCCGAGCAGACACTGGGCCATAAGCCACGTAACCAGAGGAAAGAGTGGTTCGATGACGAGTGCAGGCGGGCACTATCCGAGAAGAACGCAGCGCGCGCCCGAATGCTGCAGCGCGAAACCCGTCAGAACGTGGAACACTACAAACGACTGAGGACACAGCAAACCCGGCTCTTCGAGAGCAAGAAGCGCCGCTTCGAGGAGTCGGATGAACAACTGTTGCAGCAGCTAACTCAGTCGGGGGAAACTCGCCAGTTCTACAGGATGTTGAAGAAGACACGAGGCGGCTACACGCCAAACGTCGCAATGTGTCGTGACGAGGAGGGCAACATTCTTACGGACGAGCGAGAGGTGATCGAAAGGTGGAAGTGCTACTTCAACGGACACCTGAACGGAGCGGAATTAGGGGAGTCCAGCAGCGGCGCAGACAGAATTGAGCAGCACATTAGCCAGGAGGTAGATGACGATGTGCTCCCACCATCCTTGGACGAAGTCACTAGTGCCATCAAGCAGCTGAAACAGAACAAAGCAGCTGGCAGCGATGGGCTGGTGGCAGAACTATTCAAGATGGGTTCGGTAGAGCTTGCCGTCAGTATGCACCAGCTAATTGTGAAAATTTGGGAGCAGGAAAGGATACCGGAGGACTGGAAGCTGGGTGTCATCCACCCAGAGTACAAGAAGGGTGACAGAATGGACTGTGCCAACTTTCGAGCCATCACAGTCCTCAATGCCGCCTACAAAATCCTATCCCAGATACTCTTCTGCAGACTCGCGCCCCTTGCTACAGATTTCGTCGGAAGCTACCAAGCAGGGTTTGTTGGAGGCAAATCCACCACCGACCAGATCTTTACTCTACGGCAGATCCTCCAGAAGTGCCGGGAGCACCAGATCCCGACGCACCACCTCTTCATCGACTTCAAGGCGGCCTACGATACCATAGACAGGATGGAGCTATGGAAGACCATGCGGCAGTACAGCTTCCCCGAGAAGCTGGTTCGGCTGTTAGAGGCCACAATGGAGGGGGTGCTGTGTAAGGTGAGGATTTCGAACATGCTGTCGGATCCGTTCGAATCCCACCGGGGTCTGAGGCAAGGTGATGGACTCTCCTGCCTTCTATTCAACATCGCTCTGGAAGGTGTCATGAGAAGCGCGGGCTTCGACATCCGTGGCACGATTTTCACCCGCTCTCTCCAATTCCTCGGCTTCGCGGATGACATCGACATCATCGGGCGGAACACTAGGACGGTGTGCGAGGCGTACACCCGACTGAAACGCGAGGCCGCAAGGATTGGACTAATGATCAATGCGACGAAAACAAAGTACCTGCTCGTCGGAGGCTCTGACAGTGACAGAGCCAGGCTGGGGAGCAGTGTATCAGTGGACGGCGACGAACTTGAGGTAGTAGAGGAGTTTTGCTACCTCGGCACTGTCGTAACTCCGGACAACAACGTGAGCTGTGAAATCCGGAGGCGCATTGTTCAGGGGAATCGTGCCTACTATGGACTCCACAAACTCCTGCGGTCCAGATGGCTTCTCCCGCACACGAAATGTGTCATATACCGCACGCTGATAAGACCGGTCGTTCTCTATGGGCATGAATCCTGGACTCTGCTCACGGAGGACGCCAACGCCCTCGCAGTCTTCGAGAGGCGCGTGCTCCGGTCTATCTTTGGCGGTGTGTACGAGCAGGGCGTGTGGAGGAGAAGAATGAACCACGAGTTAGCTGAGCTGTATGGCGAGCCGGACATCCTGACGGTGGCGAAGGCCGGCAGGATTCGTTGGTTGGGGCATGTCATGAGGATGCCGGACTCATGCCCCACCAAGAAGGTGCTCACCAGCGACCCGCCCGGCACGAGACGACGAGGAGCTCAGCGAGCTCGGTGGATGGACCAAGTGGAGCAGAACCTGCGAGACATCGGATGCGACCGGGGTTGGAGGGCTGCAGCCATGGACCGAGCTACCTGGAGAACGATTGGTGACCAGGCCATGTCAGCACGACGTGCTCAACTGCGAGCGGGCCATTGAAGAAGAAGAAGAAGAAGATGACGTTGAACCAGTTTGCTTTGTTTTCGTGGGAGGTAAAGTGACTTTAAGCTTATGTTTTTAAATTAATGACAACACTCAAGTAAAATAACAACAAACGTTTATGATAGACAATTTGAAATAAAATATTTGATAGTAACATATAAAAAATAATAATAGATTTTAACCGAACCTCTGTTACTGTTAAGGAATCACTTGTTCAATGTTAGCATAGTAATTAGTTATAAATGTTAACTGAAGATTGTTTTGTAAACTATTTGTTAAAACTGACGATTCATTGGGGTAATTCACCTGTTGAATCTTGAATAACGAATCTAATAATAATAATAAAAGAATATAAAGTGCTGAAATTGAAATGAAACATAAATTATTCGAGCTTGTACAGCAGATGACACATAAAGGCATATGCCACTGACACTGAAATACAATTAAAGTAATATCAGCACCAGTTAAACATTACGCATGATATGTATTAAACGGTAATGAAAACTTCGAAAATGATCGATTGTAAAAACAGACACAATGTAAATAGATCTGATGTTGGTACATTTAGTAATTTAAGTGAAATGTTTTTCATTCCATAAGATACGTTGATACGATCGCTGTTTTGCAGTTCTATTTCCAGTTTCTTCGCCAACACAAATTAACACCCACAACCGAAACATGCTAAAATTCACACTTATTACTGCAAGAAAAAAAAAAAATACACCCACCATCCAAAACACCTTATGTATACTGCCTCTGCTTCAGCGTTCACTTTATTGATGCTAATAATGGAAACACATTTTCTTTGCCTCCTTTTCCTTTCTTTGGTTTGTTCAAAATTGATCTTATTCATTGTCGAAATGTTTTGAAAAAAAATAAATAAAATACAAACGGAGACCCTTTTATAAAATATTTTTCCGAATAGCATGATGCCTAATCGCGTGGGATTCAGAAACGGGGAAGTGATATTTGTGTTTTTTCTTTGAGATTCAACGTTTTTTTAAAATCCGTTTCTTATGCATGCCGGTTCGGTTTCAGCTTAACGAGGAGTCTCCATTTGTGTAAAAAGCGATATGGTTCATCAAAATGCGATTCTAGAGCATGCCATTTTTCTTCAATTTCTAACGAACTATTTAGTTTTTCTCTTCCCTTCGTTTTTGTAGATTTGTATGTTGTTTTCGATATGCTTGCTTTCTCTTGACTAAACTTGAATAGAAAAAAGAACCATACACTATCCGCATGTATTTGTTGCCGCCACTGTTTCCGGTGCTACGTGGTCCTGTTTCCGTGTTATGCATATTTATTCATTTGTCTATTCCGCACCTCCCCCTCGGTGGCCTCATTCCGATTCCCCACCAAGAACCTGATTCCGTGCTCGAACTTGGCAGTGCCACCATCCGTTCTCGTCAGTTGAAATGAATTAATTTATTTTATCTATTTCCACCACCACCCAGCCCAGTCTCCTTCGCGCGTGTGCCACGAATCCTTCCTCTCCGCTGGTTCATTTGCCACACCAACGTCTCTAGTGCCGCCGGTTGGAGGCCAATCTTGGCAAACGGAACAAAACACCAACCCGGCGTGCCCGACTTGCGCCTGGAAATTGTATCAAATCATGGCGGCAACACATTCCCAGTTTTTCCTCAAGCGCGCTAGAGATCAGTCACGCCCCTCCATACACCACCACCATCACCACCGCACCTACACACAATGGTGTGGTTTGTCTTTGTTTAATATTAGTTTCAGAAAACAAACAAACATACACACACGGTCGCAAACGCATTACCCTCGCCGGAGGCTCCCTGCCACCGTTAATGTGGTCTGCAGTGCCACTTTCCGGTAGAGATCCTGGCACTGGTTGCTGGAAAAGAACACTCATCACTTGTTTGCCGAGCACACTGAACCCATTTGTTAGCTCGACCACCCTTCTGCCCGCCCCCCTAGGTCTTGTCCTCGTGTAATCAAATAGCATTAAAACTATTCCAACTCGAACGCCACAAGACAAGGTTGCTCCCGGGAACGGCCGGCAGGTTAGGGGGGCAACTAATTCCGGGCAGATGATGATGCTTCAATTATGTTGCTAGAACATTTAATTTATGATACATCCTACTAATGACCTTTTTCCACCATTCCGGTTGCGCTGGTTGTTTACGGAAAATGGCATGAAAAGACAAGTGGGAAAAGCGAAAGCACCTCTAGGGAGAGAAAGTCTGCCCAACTCAATGAGCCCTCCGTTCGAGGTGATAGCCGAGCATATTAAATAAATCTTGCAAATTCAAACCGAACCTGGTTGGTTCCGGTGCATGGCAAAGGTTGCCGAAATGTCGGCACAATGTGTTGTGGGCAAATATTTAAATTTGTTCCGAACCGGGCAACCTCAACCTCTTGTGAGGTCTTCAAGGAGCGACAAATGTGTTGGCCAAACTTGCACACAAATCTTTCGGCACAATATATCTCCTTCGTGAGAAAGGAACACCCAAAAAATGGGGGTTGGAAAAATATACGAGAAACTTAATATGTCCCAGGCGTCGTACTCTGAACGAGTTCGAATTGGGCATTGTCTACGCACCCTCACTGTGACACTCACCTGGTCGGCATAGACCCCGCTTCGGTCGGAGGCTAGTATGGGAATCATCATTCCGAACCGACGAGAGGACACCAATTTTTCCCACCCTATATTGAAATTCCACCTTGCGACAGCCTCCGCCTGAAGGTTCCCCGAGAATGTGGCGTCAACCAACAACCCCCTTCCCCCACCCTATCACTCAGTTCCAGTCGGTTCTAGTTCCATTCGATGCCAAGGGCAACCCTTCGCCCTAGCTCGAAGGCAACACCACAAAGAAAGCACACCTGGCCACACTTTGGCTACTGACTTTCTGTGGTGCCAGCGCGTTTGGGCCAACCGCACGAAACACCCTGGGGTGGGCGGCCGAAGCAGAAGGGTAAATATTTGACCGAGAAATTTTGCACCATTGCAAACATTCTTACATATTTATGCGTTCACGGTTCTCGTACACCGGCCCGGTTCCCAGCGGACCGAGCGGTGTTTTGTCGCGCGCGCCAAGGTTCTAGTGAGGCGCCCTGCACGACTTTTCCAACTTTCGGTGCGGCACGGGCGTTTTCCGTCAACCCGGTGCGACGGTTGACATTAGCGAGTGTAAAGAAAAATGCAAAACAACCGTAAGCTTTGGCGGTCGGCCGTGTTGACTTGTTAGGAGAGTTTGTTTTCAAAACATTCCATATTGTTTGTTTTGTTTAAGTTTTCCTCTCCCACCATCGCCTTTTTTCTCTACTTGTTCTTCTCTAACATAACTTATCTTATAATTTTTCGATTGCAACCATTTCGTGTATGAAACGCACGGGAGCACTGATATGCGGATTACACGCGTCCGCTTTCCAAACGGCTTCCTGGCCAACGCCGATGCTTCTGTTATTCGCTACCGGATAACAGTTGCCGTTCGAGCAAAAGGGACGGCAATTGATTGTTTCACTATGGTGCAAAAAAGAAACGAAAGCATATGTTTTCACGCGTCCCGTGTCATTACGCTGCTATTGTTTTAGCGTTTATCCGAACATCATGCGATTATGCAGTGACGAGTATTATGATTGCGGGAAAAAATTAAATCCAGTTTATTCGCTCCATTCAATTGTGCTAGGATTAGGACGGCGTGAGGTAAGTATACATTTAATGAAAACCAAACAAACTTCAAAAAAAAATAGTTCCACTATGAACGAAACGCTGAAATTAAATACTGGATACGGTGGACTAATTAGTATTTTGTTTCTCACATCATAGAATCGGTGTGAAATATGAGATGTAATAAAAAGTATATGTTTAATGCACCAGAAAAAAAGAACGAGGAAAAATTACATTTATAAAATATAAATCGAGCTATTTGAAACGAAACAAAGGATTAAATGGTTGGAGTTTAAGTTGTGTATGAACTATGACTCGATAATTAGCGATATTTAAAACTCCGGAATAGTGTTCATAGAAAGTTTGTAAACATTTGTTTGATTTAAAAAGCGTGTCATTGGTTTACTAACAAACAAAAATTAGTTTTTGTTTAATGATTTCAAGGCACTTTTTGTATAAAATTAATACAGTTCTTGCTCTTCATAGTTAGGACGCAGCAAGTGACGCCACACAACAGTGCAACGATAAGCATGCTTTCCCTAGCCATAAGCAAAAGAAATAACTTTTCCGAACAAACCCGCTTCCCGCCGAACCCTCATTTACTCCAAATGAGCAATGGCCGTTTTTGCATCTTGGTTTATAATCCGGTACGAAAATAGAAAAAGGAAAAATCAAACAAAAAAATCAAACACTCCTTGCGCGGGCAGGAAGGCGGACGAATGGGATCCATCTTACACTCGACACTCGACCAACATCACATAACCCGGCCGGGCGGAACCGGAAAGCACTATCTAGCACTAATCCTGCCGGCAGCACATTTCCCCCCCGCCCCCGTTCCACCGCTATTAGGATACGGAAACCGCCAAAAACAATCTATCCGGGACCTCCGGTACGCCGGGACCGCAGTGGCAACCGACGTGAATCAGGAATACTCGCAAGTAGCCCGGTCGGCTATATTTTATTCATAGCTTCATTCCGGAGATCTTTTACCGGTTCATTTTCCCGCCAACCCCGTCGAGTGTTGGAGCGTTACCCAGAGCAGGGTGGGCTGGGAAGAAGCGGAGGGTCAAAAAGAACATGAAATTCACGAAGAAACGCCGGGCGGAGGAAAAAGGGAAACGTTCCGCGTTATGGCTGGTTTTTTTGTTTCTGTTTGGGAGAAAGTTTTTTCTTTCGTCCCCAAAACTGTGGCCGGATTTGGATTTCTTTCTTTCCCATTTGCTCATCTGCGCCGCAAGATAACGACAATGGATGGCTGGCGTGACGGGTCCGGCCGAACCGATGACCGCTGTTTGCGTGGGATCCCACCCAACCCGGGAAAACCAGGGTCGTTTCAGGGACGCTGGCAGCTGCCTTGCCGAGGGTCCAGCGAAGAGTCAATTAATAGAATGACCTGACCTCATCTGCCACAACTTCGGTACCGGGACGCTGGACCGCGGCAACCTAATTGCACACGAAATGGTCCCGACTCACCAACGCACGCACACCCACCGCCTCCTGTCTACCGAACTCAAACGAGAATTCCTTTTGACGACCACTCGACACTCTATTATCATTCAATTAGGTGTGGTGGATTACGCTCGGGCCTGGCTAGGGTTTTGTAGGTGCCTGTCAAATGGTCGTACTTAGGCACGGGTGGCCGCGAAAATGGCGCATCAGTCTCTAGGAAACCACGTACGAGTGACCGTCAATTGCTTAATTGACGGCCAGTCCGCAGGTTCAGGTCAGTTAGTAATTTCGAGCGAACTCAATCGAACTTCCAAACGGCCACTGTGCAATCAAGACGGTACGTCAACATTTTATTCTGGATTCAAAAGTATAAATTTCTTCCGATTGTGGAACATTTTTAAAGTTTTCGTTTTCATGCTTTTTACATAAAAGAACTGTTCAATATGAGTGAACTGATGAACTAGGTCGAGGGTAAAATAAGGCATCTTAATCGTTCGTATGATAAAGAGCACAAATAAGGGTAAGGTTTCATACTTAACAGGTTACGCGACACAATCATTTCAATATAATGTCATGTTGTTAATGATCTACTAGTAGACGATGTTGTAGGAAATTGAATCAAAAAAGTAAATGTTTTATTGGGACATTCATTTTGCGATATGCGACTCGAAAGTGATTACGACTGTTACCCAATCGAAATTAAATTTAATTTTAGTGGTAAGCTTTAGAGCATCATACAAATGAATAAAACATCGGCACAAGCAAATTATTCAAAATTGACTAATGTGTTACAAAAATTGCAGCCGATTTTCGTCAGAAAACGATGTGTTTAAAGCATCGTCTTAAGGCAGTTGCACAACAAATTCAACGAACCGTGTCCCCCTTCCGTGCCGTCGACCTAGTGAGAAAATGAATTTTCCAGCGCACGTGTTTCAACTCGAGAAAAAACCTTATTTCACACGAAGTGACATTTTGTCAGTGTTATTCTTCTTTTTTCCGTAAATTGCAAAGATCGTGAAGCGATAGACCATTGCATTGGCGTAAGACGTGTGATCCACTTTTATAAAATTTGTAACAAGCCAAAATGAATAAAAAAATGGCGTTAAAATGTTGTTCCTTTTCTTTCAAAGCTTCCCATCACTTGTTTCGCCAAGATTCACAATTCCATTCCACACGTAGCCTTTGATCTATGCCACACCATCAGGTGATTTCTCAGCCGCGTCATCGTCTGCATGATGAAGCGCTTGCCACCACGACTCCACAAACACACATGTGAAAAAAGGCAGACCTAGTCGACGCTGACCAACATTCCTTTGCGCGCCATTCGTATGCGAACATGTCGAAAACATGACACCCTTCCCGGCCATTCCAACGTCGACCGAAAAAGTCCCCGAATCTCCGAAGATGTCTCCTTCTTTCGTAGAAGCTCCGTTGTTTCGTTCCGTTTCCGAATGTACCGTTACATGCCACCGTGGCCGGCTCGTGGCAACATTATTTGGACCATCTATATTCTCGTCGTCGGACAAATACGAACGCAAAGGGACCGATATCTGATCCACACCAAGAGACCGCTCCGGGGGATTTTGCGTCGATACCGGAGCTGTGCCAGCCTTCAGCATAACGAAACACAACCCTTTCTGCTTGACCGGGGTTGTTTTTGCATCCGAAAAACGGATGAGCTACGTGTTGTTGCGTTGTTGCGTTTGATCATCGAGAGGTCCGGTGCTCATCATACCAACACAAAACTCACACACATCTTCCACTATGCGATCCTCATGTGTCCCGCCCGTGTCCGGTTCTTCTGCTCGTGCGTCTCGAGGCGTACTTGGAATTTGACGAATTTGACCTGGTCCGGGCGTACCAGGGGAAAACTTCATCCGACCTCAATCGGATTCGAAATTCTCGCTCCGGCAAACTTGTTTTCTGCCATCAGTGGTACCATTCGATCAAAACACTACATCGATCCGATCCCGGTGCGATTTGAATTTTTGCTCACTCTTTTCCGTTTCAGAGTGAGTTTGGTTTTTCCTTTCGCATCGCGATGGATTATTTTTTCATCATATGATGGGCGTAGATTTAAACTTTTGTATTTTAGGTTTAACACGTTTGATCTCATCTGCCATTGCTACAGTTCTTTTGCGAATTGAGTGGGGTGGGTCTGAGTTTACTGATCGGTTTAAAGTTATAAAATACATATCTCGAAATCATTAGTAAAAGCACATATTGTTTTAAGAAAACAAAAACCTCCAAATAAACTTTCTGAAAATAGTATCAACTACAACTGTATCTACAATATTGATGTGTTTTTAGCAAATTAACATGTTATCTTGTTAATTTCATCTTGGATACGTAATAGAACAATCGTTGTTTGGCGATGTAAATAACGATTACACAAGACAACATGATAATGCATCATTGTATCCAACAGGGTTTCGACTGGGGAGTACACCGGGATAAGTCAATGTTACAATCAATTGACATAATCGGCTTACGCGTTGTTTCGTTGGTCTTTATTCAGTCGCACCGATCGATACCGGATTGAAATGGGATTTTATCGCACACACGAACACGTAATTGATAAAGCTATTACTGGGGGATGTAGTTTTAAACGCTCTATTACCATGGGAGGAGCCTGGTCATTTGTAACGAAAAGATAGTTAAAGAATATTTAATTTTCAAGCTCGTTTTATTGGCTCAGGTTTGACGACTGAAATTTAATAAATTTGTAGCTAAATTGTACTCTTATTTTTTTTCTCAAAAACCTTAACACTCTCCTAAAGTTGGTTCGAAAAAATATCTTATTGACTCATTTTGCATCGAAGCCATTTTGCCACACATTTTTCACCAGCTTAGAACTTTTGATGTTCGGTTCGTACTTCATACGCTAATTAACGAGCGCCCTGAGTGGGGAAAATAGAGTCCCACCTTACCACCACAGCATCAAGTCAGTGCCAATGTTTGGTCGAAGTGGTTTATGTCGCGGGGTGGCCCAACTCATACACCACCACAACCACCACCCACCAGTGTGTACTCTCACCACAGCTGTTAATTTAGCAAACAAAACAGCAGCTTCCCCCGGTAGGTTCAAAACTCTACAGAAATAGGGAGCTATTTCCATCTAGTGTGGGTTTCCCGTCGGTCCTTTTCCACGCACCGCTTTCATCGGTCGGAACTAAACGGTCACTTTTCACCGGGTACGCGCATTCTTTTTCTAGGCTCACCGAGGCTTTACGAAACAATCGCCACCGAGAGCCGGGTGAATCGTTCCGTTCGATTTGGCTTTTGCGTGCAGCACCGCACAATGAGCTGACCGCAAATGCCCAAACACACATACACACGCACGGTGCCTTTTTCTAGCACGTGCAAAATTCAAAACCGCACTCACGCTCCACAAAAACACCCGGCAAAACCAAAATATGGACGCCAGTGCTTTTGAAATAAAGTGCATTTGTCGTTTTTTTATGAATTGCTATCATGTGAAAAAACATAACAAAACATCACATGCAAAGTTATGTTGCGTGAACTAATTTCGGTCTTTTTAGTTTTTGTTTGGTTGCCTTCACCACAGCCGATAAATTGGCCAACAGGCTACTTGTCGAGATTTTTCTATAGTAACCCCATCGATCGATGAAAATGTGCAGTCAGTGCATACCAACAATTCATCAATACTACATGTGAGTGCAACCTGCAATTCAGCAAAATTCATATCGAGAATAATTAATAACGATGAAGCATCGTTATACATTTTTCGGATTAATGTCGCTCATTTCTATGGAATCAACAATACATCGGAAAACCACTAAAATTCATTTGAAATGGAAATTGTATCGCAGGTAAACACACAACCTGCGAGAAGAAAAAAGAGAAGGTGTTGCTATTTCTGAAAGCAGATGAAACAACACCTCAAACAGATACCTCCCGCTTTTTCTTCATATAAAACATCTCATCTGCAGCCGTTTCCGTGGAACGACGGTTCGGTTCAATTCTTCCGTTAGACTTCCACCACTAGAACACTGTCAGCTGCAGTCAATCGAGTCATCAGCCGGGGACCGGGGGATCTACCATCAGGCGGCTAACACAGCACAAAACCGCTCTCTTTTATCTCCTTCGGTGATCCTTCAGGTAACTTCTGGCATGACGAAGGCTGGACCGTGACTGTTACTATGACATACTTTTACCCTTCACGAGAAGCAATTCACTTTGCTCCTTCTCGATGCGATCAGTTTCCCGGCGGCATACCCAGCTCACCCGGTTCACCCGGGGAAAAAGCTCGCCCGGGGAGCCACACTGAATCCGCACCATCTGTATCGTACAACTCGTGTGCCTTTGATGTTGCCTATCACCGGCACATTACATCGTTAAAAGCACCCCTGGCGACCCGTCGTTCGGTAGCGGCAACCTTCTTCAAGATGCCTTCTAGTCCTACCTCCCCGGCGCTACGGCTCATATTCTCTCGCACTCGGTATTTGATTCCTTTTTTTTCAAACATTCCCAACGGCCAAGCTACATTGGCTGATAACAGGATTTCTTTGCCAGGAGCAAAGGGAAGCATCTTCTCGTTCGGGCAAACGTTCGTTGCGCAGAGCAGTTAGAAGCTTGTTAGAAATTGCGCCCCGACAAACCAAAGCTTCTGTCGAGAGCTATTTTTCTTCTTCTGGAGCGTGCTTTGATTTACGCCTCGTTTCACTCACTACCTCCCCGCGGTTTACCCTCCCCCCACGATGGAAGGTGGGAAATGAAAATTTAATTAAATATTTATCCGGCTTGCGTACGCCCGGTGTCTCCGGCCGGTAGCGTCGGGTAACATCTTGTAGCCGTTTCTTACTTACTTGCCGTCACACGCGCATACCAACCGACACCGTGGAGTGGAAAGTGTTGCGCTAAGAAGTGGAGAAAAAAAAAGTACTATCACTACTGCTTATCATTATCCGTAACTGCAAGCTCCTGTTGCCGGGGACGGAACGAACGCCGGGGAATAAATGAGCATCGCCGGGCGTCCCGGCACAAAGAGGTGTCAAAGCACACTGACGGACGAACTAACGCAAGCCATTGACTTTACGCTCGGCTTCAAGACGTTCCGGCAGTACGATCCATCCGGCGTAGGATGAGTTCATTATTTTCTGCACAATTTGTATTTAAATGAAGGCTAGGCTTGCGCTAACCCGAGCCCACCAGAAGCAAGTTATTTCTGTAAGTCCTTTTTACGGTTCGTCCAGCCTTTTTTTATGAGGCTCGTTGGTTAGTGCTCCGTTACATGGTAATAGTTTTAGCCCTTCTACTTCTTGTATAAATTCTTTTAGTAATTTTAAAATCTTTTCTCACTGAGATCACGGGCTGTAGGAATCGTGAACTAGAAACTGAACCACAAGGCGAACTACAACAAGTGCACTTTACTGGTTCTTGCAGTTGTTTGATTTTCATCTGCTGTAGTTATCATTGTTTTCTTTCGTTAACGACACAACCGCTCCAACTTTTCGACTATTTGGTGAAAAAGAGATTATAAAGAACTTTTAAGATGGAAAAAGAAATGGAAAACAGTCCGTTTTACTGCCAAAACAAACGGATTACTTTCAACGGTGTCTTCACCCGAAAAATTGTCCTCCCCGAACGAACGGAATGGTCGATTTTCCTATGTCTGCATTGTGTGTAAGTGTGTGTGTGTGTGTGTGAATGTTGTTTGCATTGGATGCACGTTGTTCGGTTTCGGGGAGATCGGAAGTGGCGGAAATGGATAGTATTGCTGAAAAGTGCGATATCCTGTAGCCGGAAATGAGCAGGCTCTACGGAAGGGACAAAAATAAACTTTTCGAAAACACGGCGTATCTTCCCCCCCCCCCCCCCCCCCCACCAGACTCAAAACGTAACAAAGAGGCTGCGAAAAAAGAAAGCATAAGCATTAATGTGCTTTTGGGAGTGGAAGGGAAAAGAAATAGGCACAACACAATGGTATAATGCAGTTTGTGAATAGTTGAGCGGAAGAAGGGCAGCTGGTCCGATGGAGTCACCGGTCTCCGGAGGGTCAAGTGCATCCCGCAGGAAATGAATCCCAGTAGAGGCACACTGGAGCGCCTAGGCCAGTGGGAAAACTCGGGCAAACCCTAGAGCGTCGTGGCAAACCCATTATGAATATCATCAATTTTCCTTTGGCAGTCTCTGCCGGCAGCCGGTTTCTGGTCGAGGACACTCGTTTTTGGGTTTTTGGCAACTGTTTTGAATTTTCCACAAACTGCCCCTCCTTCTGCCGTAACAAGCGCTAGCAGCTATAGGATCGGACACACCGTCAGCCCCGGGGAAGAAATAATGATTGTGAACAGCGAAGAAAGTAGTATGCATAATGCAACACTGCACCGGTGAGACCGCCTTGTGGAGGGGGAACCGGAGCGGAACTGTGGGTTGGGAAAACTCTAAATCTCGACCGCAAATAAATCATGTCTTGGTGAATATCGTTTCCGAAGCGGACTGGAGGTTTGGCACAGCAACTAGTTGTCGCATGAATCCCTTCGGTCGGTCTGGCTGCTCGCAGAAATCCGGAGAGATAATTGAGCGTTTTGCATTTATTATCTTCCCGGGAGACGCCGGCGTTGGATTACTGCTTCGTCTACTATTTATGAAGCTCGTTCATGGAACCGTATTATAGTTTCAAATATATTGTCCAAGGTTCATTGTAATGCTTCAAGCTACGAAACAGTTTGTTTAATTTGGCCTGACAACTCACAAAAACATGGAGCTATTGCATGCTCTTGTAGGTTATCTCTACTCGGTAAATCTTAAAATATTTAATAAATAAATGACACACTTATAAATAACTTTGCTCAGTTTCCATCTGATTGGTTAGACGTGTTTTTAGAGCGTACATTATCTCAAACATTCCATGATCATGTTTCTCGATGGTTCGTTAGTCACTGATTAAGGTCATCCAAAAAAAAACGGTTCACGAACATTCTAGGGTTGATTTTATTTCTTATCTGACCAAACAGATGGAAAAAAGTAAAAACTGCTGCCCTATACACCAGCTATAGGTCACTGCAATCGAAATCAGTATCAAATAATTTCAGCAGAAATAAAACAAACGACCCAGAAAAGAAACACCCTGTGCAAATCAAATGGAAAATAGTTGCTTACAAAAATAAACAAAAGAATGAAATACTCTTGTGTGTCAATATTTTATTCAGGAATCTTTTATTTAACCTCAACAGAAAACGGATTTTGCGCAGATCAACGTGCTTTCGTAACAGTTTTCAGTCTACCGTTGTGTGTTTTCGTTACAACTTGCAATCCAATGAACAATGAAAAGAATATCAAATTACTGTAGTTCCCTTGACTACTACTCGTTCGGCAGTGCACCGATTATTATAAAGCTAGTTTGTATGAAATTTGCAGCATTATTAGATTGTTTCATTAAGCGAACCATACCGTTTTTATTGTTTATTGCAAACAATTAAAGCATGAGTTTCCAACTCAAACGATGGTACAGGAATGTTGAAGCAAAAACTTCATACAGAAAAAAACTAATGACAATAGTGCAACAGTGCAATAGAGTAGTTGGGTGTAGGGAAAAATGTGTCAAAACGATTGAAACACCAAGGGAACGAATTTGGTGTTGTGTATTTTTTTGCGTTGCTTTTCTCCAAATAAATTCAGCCGGCACAACGCAATGCTCATCATCTGCACCGGACCGGAAAACAAGATGTTTGGTTTATTGTGTAGCGGAAATTAAATTTCGCTTGCCTTTCAACCACTCCCCCCGGAAGCGATTTGTGCGAAAAGTATTCCAAGAAATCCGCTTTCGATGGCAGTTTTTCCGTAGAAACACGGTGTGGTATTTGTGAAGAGCAAAAAAAAGGGAGATTAAGCAAGGAAAATAAAGACGATAAGATTCTAGCAAAAATTAATTTCACAAATTTCGTTCCACGGTGAACCGGTTCCAGTTTATGTTCGCTGTCCCATTCTGTTGGGTTTGGAAGCTGCAAAACGTACCGTCGAATACTTTCGTATCACAGTGCGCTTTTCAGATTGTTTAGTCAGCTGTAGTAGAAATAGCCGGGACAATACGTAAAGCGTTGCTGCAACTCTAGCTGGATGCTTCCGGACTGAAACCCTAGACGAAGCGCCAGAGTGTGTCATTAGTTTCTTTATTTATTTGCAAGAAAAAAAAAAGTGGATACTCAACCGCGCACCGTGTGCAGAGTGCTATGCATATATTTTAATCCGTTTTGTTCTTAATACTCAGCATAAGACGTCTTTGGAACAAGGGATATTTATTCAGCCATGCAATAAACGAGGCCAAACATAGCAAGACTTATTTTTGAGTCTTGCAATCTTGAGTGTTTTATATTTGTACTGATAGTTGCGATCTGGCACATGGACAAATGGAAAATGTTGACATTATGCAGAAAATATTTGCTACTACTCAAACGGTCCGATTGCATTGCAGAAATTTATTTAAAAATCTATAGTAAAAGTGTTAAGTCAAGTTTTTCTGTAAAATCACTACGGTTATCAACAATCGTCCATTGAATTTACAAAAACTGCCCAATGTTTTCAGGTGCTATCGGGTTCTCCCAAAGAAACCAATTAAAACTTCTATAGTCGAACCGGTAAAAATAAATTACATCGCCTCCACCACAATAAAACACATACCCACCACATAACAAGCGAACCGCAATTCGACCTTCCCGATGTGTGTCAGGTACGTACCAATCCATTGTTTTCCACGGGTTTTCCTCTTCCGTTACTCCGCGGGCAATCATCGGGAATATGCCAAAAACAAAACCGGAGTAATGAACCACGGGGTGTTTTCCTACTTTTCGTGTTCCCAACGCGATTCCCAAATGATGCGGGGTAAATTATCTTATCCCACCATCGCTTGTGGTTCGGTTTATGTGCCCTTTTCCAACCCCGAGCGATGCTGGAGTTTTATCAGTGTGAGAAATCACCGCCAGCGGATAAACCGGTATTGTTAAATGACGGTTTCCACAAACCGATTGCACCAGTTCACGTTGTTGATTACCGAGATGTGGATGAGTGGTGACGAAAATGTGGAGGTGTCCCACTGAGGACTATGCAGTGCACATGCAGAGACATGCATTCCGGGACGCTTGATAACACCTTACTATACAGCAGAAAGCTCAATCCGTCGACAATAAAGCAACTGCAGCGAAAAAAAAAAAACAGTCCTGAGCCACTGCAAAATGGAACTTGTTAATGCATCAACAAACACCTTTAGGTGCTGGGGCCTATCTCATTCCGAACCTGTTCCGATGCACCTGCTCCGATGGAGAAAAATGGGACATAGCTCGCTTCGAAAGGGGTAGTATCGTTGGACGATGGACTTTCCCTTACCAGCTGTTGCTCGAGGACAACCCCGTTCCGGAAATTCCACTCTCCATCGAACGATGCATGCTGCTCAACCGCATTCATGTGAACATTTTGGAATGTGAGCTTTAAGGTGGACTTGAATGAAGTAGAAAACATTCTAAGACCAATTGAATGGTGGTTGAAATAAGACGATTGAATATTTGAATAACGATTAAAATAGTTATGTTAAACCTCGATAAATAACTTCAGTTAAAAATAAAAGAATCAAATATTTTTCCAATAATCTGAATCTATTTTCTTTTGAAATATTAAACAAAACAGTTTAAGAAACTTTTGCGATATACCTTGACCATCACCAATTGATCCAATAAAACATGCTATCGTGACATCAAAAGTCATTTATTTACTTGTTTTAAAGAACTAAGAGAAATTGGGTTGATATTATATTGGTTTCTTCTTTTATATTATTAGAGAAAAAAACGATAAGGGACGGTTTCCGTGGCAAAAAAACAAAGAAAATCCCTAAGAACCCTTCGTCCGAATCCTCAGATTAACCCGTCCAAGGCCGCCACTATGGATACCGCTAACGGAACAATTGTTTTCTCAGGTCGCTGTCTAAAAGTTGAAAATTTGACGTGAACAAATGACTGAACGAAAACAAAAAAAAATCTGGGAAGGCAAAAGAAAAATGCCAAAAGCTGCCTGTGCGATGCTTGGAAAGCTGGCTATCGCTGTCAAGTGGTATTTCCTTTTCATCGGTTTGATCGGTCACTTCGGAGCGGGTGAACCCGAGCTGCTCCGACCCAACCGAACGCCCGGGCAGGGGAAACGGAAGCGGAAGAAAAAGAAAATCATCGGCATCCTTGCCCGCGGCCGAAGGCTAATGCGTACCGGATCCTTGGCACCGCATCCGGGCGAGGTTGCAAAAATCCAATTCGACATTCCGAAAATCGCTCGGATCCGTTCTGCGTCTGGCAGGCGAAGAAACCCGCGAGACTACGGCCACGGGTTGGCAGATTTTTCTCCCTCACCCTCGGTGAGGCCGGCGGAAAAACCCCGGGAGACATTTCGGTTCTTCGAAAACCTACGGGTGCCACATTTTTACCCAAAATCCGTCCGTACCGTTCCAGGTTCGTCCCAAGCCACCAGGCAAGCTGGCCGACAACCCGCCGGTGGAGGAAAAGAATGTTTTTCCTAGTTGTTTGCTATCGTTTCAATCGCACTGCCGGTGCATATTGGAATTTTGGGTCCGTTCCTCGCAAGGTAGGGCCCGGTTGCCACGAGTACGGTTTAAGGGGTTTCGAGATAGGGGGAAAAAGGGCACTAATGCCGCCACTAAAAACGCACGAATGTATCCCGGCAAGCGGACGAATCAAAAGCCCGACCCCGAGAAGGAATCCGTCCCGTTTCTTGGCTGAGAATTTTCACCGCAATTTAAATCTACAAATTCTTTGCCACGGCAACGAGCGTTGTTCCCGAACTGGCACAAATTTTCAATAGAAGCTGGAAAGAAAGGTTGGTCCATTTGTCGCACATGGAATTGTGCTTAATTTTATGTTGTCAATAGAAAGCAATTGGTCATCGAGATTTTGACTATTTTAGAGAAAATGTACTACTTAACGAATGTAGGAAAACGTTAAAACGATTTATGGAACAAACTGGTCATTCTATTATTGCACTACCAAAATTGCAAATTGTTTAAATAATTCAACAATTAATCAAAACCATATTTCGTTCGTTTCAATTTGGGGTTTAGAAACGATATCATTAGTAATTGAAAATTAATAAAAACACATGCGATCAGCAAAGCAACAGTTATAGAAATTATTTTACTTGGAAAACTCAACCAATATCACTCGACAGGAAAAGCGAAAAGTTGACACCAGTTGGACATTCCGAAATAACTCTTACCCTGACCCCCATTCATCCACCATGTGTACCATCCACGTTATTCAAGAATCCAGAAGCTGGGTTCATAATCATGCCGAAACTCGGTTTATCGGATGAGGTACAAAAAAAAACAAGTTCCGTATCAACAACTGCACGCATTACCCACCACGTAATGAGGGTTCGGGATATCACCGCAGGAAGCAACGGAACGCTACATCCGGAACACCGAAAGCTCCGGGTGGGAGATGATATTTTTTATTCCAATACCAACAAAAACGGACTTCAAGCTGCGTTACGATTACGATAGGATTCTGATGCTGACACCCAGCGGTTTTCCCTCTTCTAGTCCCGGTCACTGGCAGTGTGAATAAATTTGCTCCCATTTTCACAGTTTTGCTGGACGTCCACCGTTGCCTCAAGCAACCACTCGAACATTTCTCCCCGAAAATGTGTGTCCGAATGGTAAACCGTGCGGGGATGGAATGATTTTGCACGAGGAACTTTTTCTGGTTTGTTTTCTCGTTTCTTTTTTTTTTTTTTGCTATCCAACATTCCCATGAAGAGGATTACTGTGAATCCGTTCGAACGTTGTCGAAAAGTTCCATTTGGGTCCACCCGAAAGGCCCTATAATTTTCCTAATTTGAATGAGCATAATGATACCGTTTATTATCTGGGCCCTCCGATCGGTCGGCCGGTTTGTTTCGGTTCCGGAAAACCCCGTGTGATATGTTTCAGTCCTCAGGGTTTTTTATTCACGCAGACTGCTAACGAACCGTGCGCTATGGGCTCGCATGATCCGCTCGCTTCGTGAGCCTCAATCACCAGTAACAACTCGGCCTCGGCAGAGTCGAGCCGAAGTAGATTTCCTGCAAAACCCCTAGCACAGTGAATATCCTATGCAAATCCAGCAGCAAAGCAACCCAGGAAAAGCCGACAGATCACTGCCGTGGTTCGGTGAAATATTCGGGCTCATGTGCGGCCGATCCCAAAACACTCCGGTATCCTTTGGACCTGGCACTGGCTTTGTTTGTGGTGTGGATGGGGAGGGCAGGGGTGATGGGAAATAAATTTGATTCAGCATATGATTTGTGAGCAATCATAAATAGGCCGGAACGGCAGAAAGAATCCCAATTTGTCGGTTTGCGTTCTTTAAGCGCCTTATTGATACCCGAATGGTACGATGCCAATTCAACTATTATAGATGGCGGCACCGAACAAGGCGCACGAGAAGAAACAATACCGGCTTACGGGAGGATTTAGGGATTTGTGACTCGAAGAAAACGGAAGGCAGCTAGCTTTGTGCAGCCGGCAAAGAATTCAGTTGAAAAGCTCCACGGGGACGTATTATTGTTGTTGAAATATACGATTTTACAAATCGACCCTTCAACGGTGCGCCTCAAGTTGTTTGTTTTGTGCTGAAGGATATCGATTAGTAGATACCAGTGGTGGTCAAGACAGAAAAACATGTTTAAATTAAGCAGAATCGTAGGTAGCAAAATCTTTTCGATTGTTGATGATAGATAAATTTATATTTTTAAACAAAATATGAAGAAATGGTATACAAGTTACACGGCAGACGACGGTGAACACGTGGCAGGGCAACGTGACCACGCCAGCCAGCGACCGCTGTCCACCGTGGGAATCGACGACGAAGCAGACCACGCGCGGCAAGCTGAGAACCGGACACCGACCAGATGCTGACGCAGCGGATCTTCGTGCGCGACCGCACCACGGAATAGTTTTAAGCATAATTGTAACTTTAGTTCATTTCCAACCACCGACTTAAGCGGTAACAAAATAAAATTATATTTTTTTATAAATTTGTTACGAGTAAACTCATAACTGGCGCAGCCTAAAGTAACCTCAAGTTTAAAAACGCGTTAAAGGTGAACAGTGGTAAACGTTGCTAAAATAAATAAAGTGATCGTAAAGTGGTTCCGCGGAAGCATCGCAGCAGCTGAGCTACGAGTTGAGGACCCCCCGCCATCCAGAAGCCGTTAAAACCAGAGGAACGACCTACAACCCACAACCGCCGGAAAAGGAAATAGAACTCCAGGAATGAGGATCACAATCATCCTGTAAGTAAGAACAACAAACCTATCACACTTTTTTTTTCTTCTTCCGTTCTGTGCATAAGAGCGAAAAAGTGAAAATTTCGTGATTCGATAGTGATCGGGAAAAAGTTACTAATTTACACAAAGAACAATATAAGTTCCCTCTGTGAATAAGAGTGGAAAGCAATTATATTTTTGTACTTTACCTAATCAGAAACAAAAACCCGTGAAAAAAATATAACTTCCCTCTGTGAACAAGAGTGGAAAGCGATTATATTTTTGTTCTTTACTCAATCAGAAACAAAATCCGTGGAAAAAAAAATAACTCCCTTCTGTGAATAAGAGTGGGAAGCTATTATATTTTTCTACTTTGCCTAATCGGGAAAAACCGTTAGTCTGGACACGAGAGCCAGAAGGCATTCGACCTTTCAAAAAAACAGGAAAATGTCGACCAACGAAGAGCTTCTTGCGCACATCGCGCAGCTCACTAATAACCAGCAGAGTCTCATGGAGGAGATCAATAATTTAAAATCAGCAGCGGTACCGGACCCATTGTCTTACTACAAGACGCCGGACCCTATTAAAAACCTCCCAACGTTTGGAGGCAATAAACGCGAAACCCTCGCATGGGTAGAAGAGGTCGAGGACACTCTCGAACTTTTTAAAGCATGGCAGGGAAAGCCAATCTATCCGCAGCTAATAAGAGCTGTAAAGGGAAAAGTTATTGGGGACGCCCGGGAAATCTTGATCGCGGCAGGTAACCCAAACAATTGGGCGGACATCAAAGACGTCCTACTCCACTCATATGGAGATAAAAGAGACCTGGCCAGCCACATCCAATCACTGTTTTACGTGACACTTGGTAAGAAAACCATTACTGAGTATTATAATAAAATAAAACAGATTGAGACGTCGATCAGGAGTACGGCGAATTCGGTGGACGAATTTAAAGGCGCCACCAAACAGCTAGGAGCGTTCGTGGGCTTATTGAGTACCACCAGGTACGTTGATGGCTTAGGAGAGAATCTCTCCATGATTGTAAGGAGTCACAAGCCAAACAGCCTGGAAGAAGCATATAATTACGCTCTTCAGTACTCGAATGCTGCCTACAGGCAGAACTTAGAGAAAAAGAATAGGGAGCAGCAACCCTTTACTATTCAAAGGCCAACGCAACCCCTTCCGGTAAAGCAATACAACCCCCCAGCCAAACATTACACCCCCCCAGCTAAACAATTCAATAACAAATCAGAAAGGTTTAAGGCCACAGAAAACGCTAAACCACAAATAGGAAACGATGACGTATCGATGCGAACATACCGTTCAAAAGGGCAGATCAACAACCATGAAGATGGCGGAAATGATCCCCCGAACGAGGAACAATGCAAAGATGAGAGTTATGCTGAACTAGACTCCGACGATAACGACTATTTCGTTTCCGGAGAGCTAAATTTTCAGATGGAGGGAAGTCCAGGAAAAGGAAAATAAGTAAAGAGGAAAATAACTTCATCCCATACCTCGAAATTAGTACGACCAAAGGCCCCCTTAAATTTCTGATAGATACGGGCGCTAACAAGAATTACATTTCCTCGGAGCATGTAATTCTAGAAAACTGTGCAGACGAAAAAAACGTAACAGTAACAAACATTAATGGGACACAGAGCATTTCAAAATCAGCTAGTATGGACATTTTTGGATTAAAAAAGAAAATCAAATTTTACGTTTTTACATTTCATAAATATTTTGATGGGCTCATCGGATACCAAACCCTGAGAGACCTGAATGCCACGTTTTTTATTGGCAATAATACTTTGAAAATTTCTAGGAAAACCTTTCACCTAAAGAAAAAATATCCGGATACGCAACAAATAAACTTTATTGAGGCAAACCATCAGTTTGTAAAAATAAAAGTACCCGACACACGAGACTTTCTAATAGAGGAAGAACTCGATTTAAACCACTTTAAAGTGTTACCAGGACTTTACAGATCAGAAAACGGAACCGCAATTTTGGCAATTGAGCGGAAATCCGAACAGAGTTCTTGCATGATAAACACGCATGAATTAATGAGTCACGTAGACTCAAACGAATTCAGAGTGTTGAAGCAAATGAACTACACAAAAAAACCATTTTGCAATACCAAAACGGATAATGACCAATTGAACGAGGAAGAGGACAAGGGAATATCCGAAATCATCAATAAATACAGGGAAATACTTTACAACGAAGATGCTAAGTTAACTTTCACCCACAAAATAAAACATAACATCAGAACAACGGACAATATCCCAATCCACACCAAATCCTACAAATACCCACAGATCTTCGAGGAAGAAGTCCAAAAACAAATTAAAAAGATGCTGAAGGACGGGATTATAAAGGAATCGATTTCTCCATACACATCACCCGTTTGGGTCGTCCCGAAAAAAACAGATGCATCAGGGAAACGGAAGTTTAGGTTAGTCATTGACTACAGGAAACTTAATGAGAAGACCATCAATGACAGGTATCCCATTCCGGAAATAACGGACATCCTAGACAAGCTAGGAAGGGCGTGCTATTTTTCCACAGTTGATCTGGTATCGGGCTTTCACCAAATCCAGCTAGAGGACAAGGATTTCGAAAAGACAGCTTTTTCAGTGAACGGCGGAAAGTATGAATTTACCAGGATGCCATTCGGCCTGAAAAATGCACCAGCCACGTTCCAACGTGTGATGGATTGCATACTAAGAGAATGTATAGGAAAATTTTGCTTCGTCTATATGGACGATATCATCATTTTCTCCCCATCCCTGCAGCAACATAAAATTGACCTCTCAAAAGTATTTGAAAAACTCAAAGACGCCAACCTAAAAATCCAGCTCGAAAAGTGCGCATTCTTTAGGAAGGAAGTCCAATTTTTAGGACATACCGTCACAGACAATGGACTTAAACCCAATAGTGACAAAATAGCAGCAATCAGTTCTTGGCCAGTACCCCGCACCGAAAAAGATATAAGACAATTTTTGGGTATCCTAGGATACTACAGGCGATTTATCAAAGATTTTGCAATGTTGGTAAAACCATTGAGTAACCTGCTACGTAAAGATACGGAAATTATAATAACCCCAGAGATAATAACATGCTTTGAAAAATGTAAGAAAATCCTAACGCTAGACCCAATCCTTATTCAACCCGATTTCACAAAAGAATTTGTACTGACAACTGATGCTAGCGACTTCGCTATCGGCGCTGTCCTTTCACAAGGATCGATCGGCAAAGACAGGCCTGTAGCCTACGCCTCAAGAACGCTAAATAAAACAGAAGAAAGATATTCGACAATAGAGAAAGAATTACTAGCTATAGTGTGGGCACTAAAAGAATTTAGGCACTATCTCTACGGCAGGAAATTCAAATTATACACAGACCACCAACCGCTAACGTACAGCCTAACTAATGCAAATAATAAAATAATCAGATGGAGATTGAAACTAGAGGAATTTGATTATGAAATTATTTACAAACCGGGAAAACAAAACGTCGTTGCCGACGCCCTCTCAAGAGTAAAACCCGAGGAAATTAATTTCAATGATCAACCTTCAGACGAATCATCGGAATCAGGAGACACAACTGTCCACTCCGCGGACACAAGTGACGACTATTTCAATGACCTAACGCTTATTAACCACATTAACATTGCAATCGATATTTACAATAACACAATCCACGATGCAACTAAGGCAAAGCCAAGGGACATCATTTTCAATACAACTAATTCCACTAACGCTGAAGAAATTCTGGAAAAAAGTAATCAACTTCAATCCGCAGTGCGACTGGAGCTTAACAAGAGAAAAAACAAATACGAGGACCGTAACAAAAATAACGAAGCACCAAAACAATTTAACACTGGCGACGAGAAATACGCCAAAATAACACAAAGGCTAACAAAAGACAAAAACCCTTTCCGAATATTCACAGTAAAGAAAGATAACAAATTAACCTTTGAGGATAACAATAATATTAAGATACACAAAAATCGTGTAAAAAACTAACATAAATAAGCTACTAACAATTTACCCACTAACACCTTAACACATTTTTTCTAATTACAGACTACTAACTATTACCAAGCTAACACTTGCTAACAACTATAAGCAAATCTTTAGCAACAATGGAATCATAGCGTTTAAACTGAAATCAGTAAGAATCAGAGTTGGTTATGAAAGAATAATTCACGAAATAGATTTGGAGTCTATTGAACATAATTTAGAAACTCTTCAAAACATTTCGGAAACATATGAAAATACAAGCCACCTTAAAGACACTCTGAACCAAAAAATCCGAATAGCTAACGAAAAACTAAAGAGCCTCCAATTCAAGAGATCAAAGAGAGCACTCATCAATATCTTAGGATCGGCTATAAAATACATCGCTGGTAACCCAGACAGCCAGGACCTAGAAGCTATCGAAAAAAGCCTAAATACGTTGGAAAACAAATCTAATCAAATAATCGAGAACCAAGATAGGCAAATCAAAATCAATACTATCTTACAAAACAGAACAAGCAATATTTTGGCAAACTTGAAGAAGATAAACGCACAACTAACAAATCAATTAAACAAAAACCTAGCAGATTTGGATATAGTAAACTTAATTCTCAACTGCGACAATATCATAAAGATCGTTGAAGATATAGAGGAACAAATAGCTTTCGCTAAACTGAATCTGATAAACAAGAACATTTTGTCAACAGAAGAAAAGAACTACATCTTCAACCAGCTTAAAAATCAGGGCTTAGAAATCAATTTCGTAGACGAAATATTAAAGCACACAAGTGGCAGCATTTCTTTTGGCAGCAAGAGAATCATTCTCCTAGTAAAAATTCCGAAGCTAGAAGAAGACCCATATGATTTGATCAGATTAGAAACAATCAACAGCAACGGCACCACAGTCGACACCCAGTTCCAGCTGATCGCGAAAAATCACGACAAAATCTACGCACAGCCTGCCAATTGCGACATTTGCGAAAACTCCACCCCGGTAAACGACGAATGCATTTTTAACATACTTAACCACAAGTTACCAAAATGCCACACCACCAAGAGTAAAAATGCAACGACCATAAAAGAGATCAAAAAGGGCATCGTATTGATCGATACTAACGTTAGCGTCCTGATAAAAGACTCATGCGGAGAGATGATAACCATAAACGGCCCAACAATAGCAGAAATCACAAATTGCACGATAACCGTACAGAACCAAACATTCTCCAACACACCGCAGAAGAGATTCAAAACTGAATATCTAACACCACTGTACGCAAAAACATTTCAAAAGCTAGAGCCGTTAGTAAAAGATGAAGATCTCGAAGAGTTAAGGAAAGAAAACTTACGACATATCAGCAAAATCCAGACCTACGTACGAGAAACACAAGGAAGTCTCTTTGCTGGAATTACCATCTTCATTCTTATCATCATCATAGGACAGCTTTCCGTTAATCACTTTGTTTACAAAAAACATCATCAGCAGATTCCACAACCCGCAGGAATCTTCCCACAAAACAACGTGACAGGAAGCGATGAGCAACCTGAAACAACCTGCCCAATGGATCTCGAGGCTACGAAGAAAAAATGGACAAACCCTCACGGTCAAGCAATACTCGAAGGAAGCGGAAAGACGGACCCCGAAGGCTCAGCAACGAGACAAGCGCACCTTCCCAGATTTGCGCTCTACAGAAGCCAGTCGAGGACGACCGACAAATCCTAGGGGGGAGGAGTTACACGGCAGACGACGGTGAACACGTGGCAGGGCAACGTGACCACGCCAGCCAGCGACCGCTGTCCACCGTGGGAATCGACGACGAAGCAGACCACGCGCGGCAAGCTGAGAACCGGACACCGACCAGATGCTGACGCAGCGGATCTTCGTGCGCGACCGCACCACGGAATAGTTTTAAGCATAATTGTAACTTTAGTTCATTTCCAACCACCGACTTAAGCGGTAACAAAATAAAATTATATTTTTTTATAAATTTGTTACGAGTAAACTCATAACTTACATATGTGACATGATTTTAAATACTTAAAAATTTTCATTTTAATTGATATTTTTTATTCTCATCAATCCGTATATTTTGGTATAGAATATTTTTCATCATAATGTTGCAATTTTATGGGACTTTCTTTGGGAGTTTTCAGAGTTGGTTTTACGTGAAATAATACCTCTGTCGGGAAGACAATAAAAAGCTGTAAAAAGTGCTGCTGCGTTCGAAAGCCGTTTTGATCTGGATTATATAGTTTTGCTTAGCGGCAGTTAAAGTAACAACAGTATCCAAATATTCTAGAATTGAAAATTTGACATAAAAGCAGAAGACTTTTGTGAATGCAATTTCTCTGAATAAAAATTTCAAAACTCTTATCAATTAATCATATCTAATTGCTAGTTATAAATAAAGTTTTCATCATAATTTGTAGTGTATACATTGTGTAATATATTTCATCAGAAAACTGCACCATTTGCTAGTACAGATAACAAATTTGATAACATTTAGAAACATGTTTCCCAAAATTATACTTTGCTGGATCAAGTCAAGGAATATATTGTTCGATTTCAACGTTTTAAGTACACAACAAAATTTTAAAAACTTAACAAATAGATAAGGAATCATAAAACAAACTCCAAATGGCACAGGAGTTTTGTTCAAAGTTTCAAACACAGATTGGAATTGAGTTCATTCGAAAATGCATCGAAGCAGAAAATCGTGTTTATTCATCCTAAATGAAACACTTGTTTCTGTTTCCAGCCACAACTTATCCCGCAGTTTTCGTACACTTTGCGTTACTCGTTCTTTCTGTAAGTGAAACAATTGTACCGGGGCGTCGTTGCGGAAACAGGCGAACATACCAGACGCACCAGCTGATGCACTTGTCACCACGCCGAAGGCGGAGATCGGTGTAGAAAAAATATTGCTACAATAAATTCAGTTTGTAATTCGCCGACTTATTCGCTTCGTGCTGTTTGCAACTGTTCTGGCTATCTATTGGTCCACTCCGAGGGCGAGGATCCACTCTCCAGGGCTGCTAACAACTGCTAAAATGTTTGATACTATGCGCTTTTAGTGCGAGGGACTGGTGAGAAGGAACAGGATGCTTTCTTTTTGTTAGAATGTGCTTCGTACAAGGGTGGAAAGTGTAACGATTATATTGTGCAATCCTTCACCAACTTCTTACATTCGTACAAACTGCCATTTATGTAGCTCTGGTGTTCCAGAAGCTGGCGCCAGGCTATCCCACCCGATGCCTCCTTCATTCCTTTTTCCTTTTGTTGAACACTTAGAACACTTAGAACCATACACTTTTGAAAAATTTTGCCTCACACAACGCGCATAAGATGTTGTGCTATTGTTTATGGTTGTCAGATTTTTGGCTGCGATTTTTCTCAAAAAAGTGCCAGATTTTTCACTGCAACTGGTGAACTAGTTTTTGCCCTTCCTTCTCCCATGGTGTTGCACAATCATTGCATCGTTAAGAAGTTCTCTTGCGCAGCGTTGAACATGAAGCAAAAATAATACTACTTCACTGACAGAAGTCCGTGTAGCAGAAGTTTTTGAACACCATGCCCGCTCGCGGATGGTCTTGATTGCTGCTCAAACGGCATTTCGCCGATTATTTATGAACTTTCTCGACTCCATACAAACAAAAGCCGCTTGGGAGGGGCGCTGTGTGGAGGGATGGTTTCCTCGTTGCTCTTCGGACGCACTGAAAGTGGTCCAATTGGCAAAGAAGCCCATCAACTTGACGGGCGACAACGCGTACCAACCCGGAATGCGTGCGATGACCAGCTTTCTTAACGAGTTTAGCCATTAACATCGGCGAGAGGATCAATCAAAATGCAAAATAGATAATGTTTTATTCGCTTGTCTTTTAGTGATTGTGCGTCGAAATGCTGAACGAGAAACTGATTTCATTTTTCTTTGTGTGAAACGGGTTGTGAGAATTGAAAGTTCGCGTACAAACAATGCATTCTTTGATAGATTTCTCCGGGAGCTTTCATTTTCTGCTTTGTTTTTTTTTATATTCTCCCTGTATATTATTTAAAAATCCTTTAATTCATGATCGGTAAATTAAAAACATAAGGAAAAATATAAAAAAAGGAAAATATCTTAGTTGCAGAATGACATTCGTGAACATATCTTCTTTAACACTTGTTTTATTAGCATTGAAAACTTCCGAACAACTTTCTACCTCATGTGTGTGTAGATAGTGTGTATTTTTCGTACCCAAAGTTGAATTCCAAAATTGCCCAGAACTTTGCATGAGTACACTTTTATTTTCATTTATTTTCGAAAGTACAATTCAATTTCAGAATTCATATTGCCCCCCGTTGGATACAGTATGTGTACTCTTGCATTTTGACGGTTTAAGGCTATGTTTTATGCGATAAGTTTTGACACCCACATACTGTACCACAAACCATACAGTTCTCCTTCACAAGCGAACCATCTGCGACTGATTCCACCGCACGCCCACCCGTCCCGATTGCTAAGTTTTATCAAAAACGACATAAGATCACGTTCTCGCGGCGGAACAGTCTCATCCCAACGCAGGCAACCTCATTTAACCGAAGTACCCTTTTTGCCACGACCCATTCGCTTCTCCAGCTGGGCAACCTGGTTGGCTGGGAAAACGGGCTTGAATCGCGCCGTCTCGCGCGGGGCCAAACTTTTCCACTTGAATACGAAAGCAGCATCGCGGAGTGAATGAATTTCAAATTGGGTTCGCGACTTTGGCGCGGGTAGGGCGAAACTTTCAATTTGCCCGCTCGCGTCACAATCATGGCGCACATTGTTCCAGATGGATTTGTAAGCAGGTTGAGGACGGATTCGCTTGCCTCATTCTGGCTGGCCCGAGGTTGCGCGCGCGCGCGCGTGGGAAGCAGGTGGATACGGTTTGACTTGGTGTTTTATTATTTTGTTTTGAACCCAAAAAGACAAAATAGTTGTAAAAACTGTTCTCACATCGAAAAAAAAAGAAACCTTCAGTATGAGACATTTAAAAAGTAAACCTACCTTTACGGAATTGTTTCAACCGTGGATGCAATTGTTGCTCGAATGGTAGGGCAAGGGCAAATACTGGTCCCACTGTTACCTGGATGCTGGTTGGCGTGTGGTTCTGTATTTCCCACTCACCCGGTACACACTGTTAAAACTCCCGTCCTCTTCCGGCCGGTACCTGCCACGTTTCCTACGGTGCAAGTGTACGCCCTGGGAAGGTTTTTCTTGTTTTTTCTTCACACCCTATGCTGCTGCTGGTACCGCGGTGTACCTTTCCGCTTCATTCATGTGTACAGCTAATGACCTAAAGAAACCTACGGACGGCGGTGTGGTTGTAGTGGTGCATACTGTAGTGCGTTTGATCGTTGGGTGCAGAAAGCGAGTGCACAAGACGTAATGCAAACACACCAAAATGCACGAAACTTTTAGAATGGTAAAATATCGGTTGTTCAGGTGGATGTTGGTAACCTTGGAGACTAGAAGCTTCATGGGCATTCTTTGGTATTTACTTTTATCCGTGAAATCTTGAATCGCAAAGAGAATGAGATCTACAATTGGTGTATATTTATTTTTGCTTCCCTGTCTCCTAGAATTTTTGGATAATTTTTTCTCTTATATCAAAAATTGAATGATTTTAAATCGTGATAGAACCATAATTCTATCACTGCAATAATACTTCTAGCAATTAAACAATAATGTTCTATATATGAATTTAAGCGATCTGTATTCGAAAGTGCATGGAATTCATTTTATAATTCCGTTACTAAATTCAATTGCAAACAATTTTGTAATGATGTTTTTCAGCTTATGACCAAAAACATGGTCCGAAATTGACTAATTTCAATGTTGAAGTAAGTAAATCCCAAAGCGGGCGGCAATTCAGTCTCCTACAGCGAGCAACCCCATGCCCAGACTCCGGCCAACGATCGTACCAACACAGCCAACCATTCTCCACAATCTTCCGCCAAGAAGCGTAATGGGAAAGGCGGACAAGGGCCCTCCCGCAGAACTGGGTTGAACAGCATGGCCATAAAAAAAGAAAACTCTTTGCTATGCTACGAGCCAGCACGGTAACTTATTTGCTTATTTTTCTTTTCACTGCCCACCGCCTCCACGGGTGAGGGTTGGTTTTTTCCTCTGCTCACTCCCATAACATTCACACACACACACTGCCTTCAGCACTGCCAGCTCGCCAGACAACACTTTGTGATGGCTTTTCTTTGCGTGATTTTTCTCCTTTTCGCGTTAGCGCGCCATGGGTTGGGAGCCAACGCCGCCTTGGATGGCGGGTGGGGGATGCTGGAACACGGGACACTTTTTCTCACTGCCGTACCACAAACAGGCACCGGTACACATACAGGCACACTCTGGCGAGCGGAGGAAGGCTGGGCAACCTACTTATTTGGGCCACATCTTGGGCCCGACTTTTTCTCGGCTAAGCCACGGCTTTGGATCTCACGTCGACGTCAGCACCCCGACGGTCGATCGCCATTGCCACCCTCTGCCGCAAGGGGTGGTTTTCATCGATCACGATCACGTTTGCCCTCGGAGTGCTGAATGCCCAACGCCAACACAATCGAACACGGTTGGAGTGAACGAATTAAATGGCAGATCTCCACCAACATCACCATCAGCATCACCGTGATCATCACGATCGATGCCATAAATTGCTCCACAAATGCGCGCTGCCCTCTTGTGACCCGTTGCATTAATAAAAAAAAACGCACTTCACAAAACGAGTTAAAGTGGCGTGTAATGGGGAATCATTTAGCATTCACGACACCACCATAACACCAACTCGAACACCCGATCTGCTGCGGCCACCGACGTCGGGCGGCACTTGAGAGAAAACACCGAAAATTTCCGTTTATTGAACTCCTCCGAACGTTTCGTTTCCGCCGTTCAAGCCCCGTGAACCGTTGAACTTGGATGGCTTGGGATGAAATCGACGGACCGACACCGCTCGAGAAACCGTTCCGTCGACGACAGATCTTCGCCGCGCACTCCTCTCCTTCTTCTTCCTTCCTCCTTTCACTCACCACCCACCTCGATCGAGCACGTTGGAGGTGCGGTTTCGAAATGTGGCACGTATACGGCGCGACAACACGATCGTACCGCTCGAAGGGGTCCATCCGCGGCGGCCACAACTCCGAACTCCGTCGTTCAGCGGTTCAACTGCAACTGAACCAGCGGCGCAACGGCCATCAACACACACAGCGCTGATCGCGACGGTAACAAAAAACGGCTACAGCTCGACCCGCGCTACGCTGGTGCTCGTGAGTCAAGGCAAAACTTGTTTGGCAACTTTTCTCCTCGCCATAGCCAGTGGGTTCGTTTCTTTTTGTTTTTGTCTTCGCTACCTTTTTTTTCCTGTCCCCCGCTTCGAGGTGGCATTCAGCGGTGATCTTTCGCTTCCCAGCGAGCATCTCGAAGAAACTGAACAAGACACCACCACCATCACGATCACGGTGGAAGGGAATGAAAGGGCAAGGTGCGGTGGACACGGTCGACGCTGTTACAAGAAGCCATAAATGCCGGTTGTAACGAACCACGGCACAAAGCATGGAGTTGGCTAAGACTGGCAGATCATACGAGGAAGATGTTTTACGGCACAACATCGCGAGAGAGGAGAGATTATGAGAGAAAAGCATAGCGAGGCATGAAATACGGTGCTGGGAGTGTAGCATAAATTACATTACCCACAAACACTTTGATGCCGATGATCAACAAGCTGTACAATCGCACGCACACACTGATGGCCGCGACTGGAAGATCAGCTGTTCGCTGGAACTGATCTAGATCATACGACAGGTATGTTCAAATGGAGATAGGCAGCATAAAATGTGAGTCTTATTTCATTATTATTTTTTAAAAAGACACTTTACCTATAGAATAAATTATGTGCGTTTGTAAAATACGGATTCAAATGCGTTCTTATAAAAAATAAAACAAACATTTGTAAACAGTTGATAAAGATTTTTGGCTAAAGCAAAAGAAAGATTGTATCTTGGAATAGGTATAGATTTTCCTATTTGAGGACAATACAATGAAAAGGTAAGAAAACGAAATGGAAAATTGATGAGATACTTATTTTTATGAACTTACAGTTGGACGTCAAATGTTTACTTGCGGTTGAACGGTGATACAGAAGCAGTTGAACGATGCTTACCGGGGCTCGAAAACGGTGTAAGTAAAGGAATGATTTTCTCAAGATCAAAAATTTCAAAGCAAATAACAAATACTTTTAAGCACAATCGCTGCGTCAAAAAAGGTTAAATTGAGTTTCGAACTTGAAAGCAGATTATGTCATTACGTAATCGCTTCATAAAACCTCCAGTAGAAAACCAAAAACGAACCCTCAGATATGTGTTGCTTTCTCTATGGGCATGTTTACTTCTTTTAAAATGGTTCACTTCACTGTCGTCGGAAGGTTTCAGACGAAACCCACTCGTCTCGTTTCGAACCTTTCGGCAAGACTTTGTTCTTTTACGAGATGACCTAAGCTCTCGCAATCTTTCGCTAGATATTAGGTCGCTTCATGGAAATTCAATTACACCATAAAACCGACGCAAAAACAGCGTAACGAAGCAGCATTAAAGCCACGAAACGGAACGAGTAATGGCAACCTTTGCCATTCGACAAGTATGAGAAGAAGAAAATTAATTTACTTTATCAAGTCAAACGACAACGAATGGTCCTAATTCATTTGGGGAGGATAGAAGATCCCTTCGTCGGTCCCTGGGGTGGGCGGAGGGGGTTTGTATTTTTGTCTTTGGCGGACCCGACCTGACCCGGGCTCGACCCCGGGCGGAAAACCTGCCCTACCTTCCCCTCTTTCCGGTCCAGCTGACGATCAAGATATCAAAAAAAAAAAAACGGAAGGCGCTCGAGAGCCGGTACCGTGACGATGGCGCGTTTTGCCGTATGGTTCGTCGTGTTGCGTGTTCTTCCGGATCCTTTCTTCGGAGGAGCAGCTCGGCGTTGGGTTTTTTTTTCGTCCCATCTCCTGCGCGCAAAATAGATTTCCACTTCATTTAGTATGATTAATGAGGATACACACCCTGACCGGTCGGCCGACGACGGTTGGGTGAATTTTCCCTCATTACGATACGAAGGACAGGATGAATATGGCGTTGACCAGACTAAGTCGGTTTTGGGCTCAAAAAACAATTACTAAAAATATGGCGGGCTGCAACCGGCGGAATGGGATGGGGGTTGTCTTTTAGGGTAGATTGTATTTTCAACCAAACCGTACGATTGTTGACCCTGAATAAGAGATATTGGAAATGTAATCATGATTTATATTACCGGCCAAACATGCCGAGAGCAATGAGTTTTACGAGGCTGAAAATAAAAAAGGCCGTTTTGTAGGAAACCCGTTGGAACGTTGAATATCAGCGTATTTTGTTAGCCTTTCTTAAACTATCTAAACTAACAGTGTATAAAATTAGTACCAAGTAGCTTTTATTTTGACTGTTCAAATCTTTTAATCAGAGCTTATTATTATTTCTTGACAATTACTCGAAGAGGCTTAATAATTTGTTGCTAGGGATACACTTTTCATAAGGAATTTAAATAACAAATGGTAAACAAAACATGCACATGAAAATGGAACACAGTATTCGTCAACACAATAAACGAGAGATTTATAATTGAGTGCAAATATCTCACGTCGATACTATATGATCATTCTAGTAGAAAAAGTAGACAACTAATTTACCTATGTTTTAGCTTGTTTTATTCCAATATACACAGTTTGAAAAAAACTCAGCCATTTTGTTTAAATAGTATTACGATGAAAAAGATGTTAGAAGATGTTGGAAGAGTTCGTCATAGCACGTCTTGATATTACCGTTTTATAAAAGTGCATCCTTATTAAACATAGCTTTTTCAAATAATTTTGAATACTCAAAACATTCAATCGTTGGTACAAAACGAGAGTTCCGTTGATTTTATTTCAAAACAATTGAAAAACATTTGAAATTACGGAAAATCAGTGAAATTAAAAAAAATTCAACAATAACTAGTAAAACAATTTGTACTTGCCAAACAATAATTAAAGTAAAGGAGTTTTTACCCCTTCCTAAAAGGACATTTCTTCATCAGAACAACTAATAAACTATTCGCTAAGGAAAAGCCAACCCCTTTCTGGATTAATACGTTCGCGTCTTTCATTCTGAGCCATCATAAAATCACACCGAAGGCCCGAAAGTGTAAAGCTAGTTCGAGCGGGAGACAGAGGAAACAGGCACTGCCAGTGGAAAGCTTGATAATAAATGTTAAGTAAGCGCAAATAGAACACAGGAATACGTAATAAGCATGCAGATGAGTGTGCTTAGGGTATCTCGAAGGAGCGTGGAATCCAGTTAAAGCTTGCACCTCTAATGAAATCCTCGACTTTACGCTCAAACCTTCATCAACGGTCCGTTGCTTTTCGTCCTCGCCAGGGCAAAGCACAAAGGGTTTCTTCCGTACGCTGTTAAGAACTTTAGTTTGTTGCTCAAAGAAGATGCAAGAAAGGCTTAACACAGAAATGTCAACAATTTCCATCCCCTCGGTGGGGTGGGGGACGAGTTCGTTATGGAAAACATCGTCGGGTCTGGTCGGTTGCGCGCCTGGGTCAGCTCACGGAGGCGCTGGGATTTTCCACTGCTAACGGCGTTCACCCTTCGGTTAATTCCACGCCTAATGATGATGGAATGTCCATTTCCGGTAGGGAGGGGAAAATGGCGGATGGTCTGGGGGCTGAGAATTATTAAAAACTTGCTTTTGCTTACATAAACAGGACCAACCGCGTTTCCAGCGGTGACTTGCGCCAGGCCACCGGCTACATCGACCAAAGGAGGGATAAAACTTTGATGAGCAAATGGAGTGGAGCAAAGGATAGGATTAGCAGAATGTACGGCCGACAGGTGCTTGGCCGGAAGTTTCGGGGCACTGGTGGCGGTGGGCATTAGAATGGCCCTTTTTTCACCCATTCACGGCTACCTTTATTCGCTGCTAATGCTACCACGTTCGTATCGCGCCGCCCGGAAGGCGTTCCATCTCGCAAATCCAAGGTCCTCGGGAGCAATTAGTAGCAAATGTGGCAACGGGTTTTGGACTAGGAATGCCACCAAGGATAGCGATTAAAAGCGTGACTTAATGAGTGTTGAAGTGCGGAGCGTAAGGACTGGCTGTAACACCGGCCAGCTGGTTTGTCAGACGGGCAAGTTCATGAGACCGGCAAGGATGGTTAATGAAGGCAGAAATTAAATGCAGCTTTCCCCACCTTAAAGGGTAAGAATAAAATTTAAATTCAATTTTACATTTGATTTGCAGGAAACTAACGTTGAGAAGTAAGGAATATCTTGTGATTGAAAACTAATTTACAGAATGTTAAATTTTTAAGAATGTTTGGACATAATTCATCAGCATCTGCAAAATGCATAACTTCTGCATCTTTCTTTTTTCTCGAAAATTACCAAAAAAAGCGATCAAGCTATTATTCTTCCTAAATGTTTTTGTTTAATTAACGTGAAATTTAATGTTATCATGATTTCAGAAATTTTATAATTCAACCTTATGGTTGCGTTTTTGTTTTACGTCTCTCGGAAAACGCCAGTTCTAAGGGACTAACCTCTGCACAATTCGGTAGCTAGCCAACAGCTTTCGCCCACGTCGCTGTATCGTGCGGCAATAAATTCAGTGAATCCAATTAGGTCACAGTACTTTATGACAGTTTCCACCGAGATAAGCGCCCGAGGGCGAAGTGCATCACGAATAAAACCTTCCAAGTCAGCTGTTTCCAAGCTCCGAGCGCGTCCGTATTGGCGAGCTTTAAAATCTGTATCGTTCAGCGCAAAACTTTGCCATTGGCTTCGGCTTTCCAAAAACGGCGAGTCCGGACCGCCCGGTTCTGCATTCAGAATCTTGAAAATATCTTGGCATCACGGGAAAACACCGTCCACCTTTCACTAGACAGAAAGAGTGTGGGGGGTTGGGAGATAGGGGTGGGATGAGCAGGAAGATAAATGCGACTGTATCATATCCGGCTACTCGCCGTCGTCGTCCTGCGTCGAAATGTGGCCCGCGGGAAACTTTGGGCCAGCCAACAGGCACGTTGGCGCCGAAAGTATTGATGCGTTCCGATGATGGCAATGATCGTGCTTCGCGTTGCCAAAGGACGGCGCTTCCGGTGGGGTGCAAAATCCAACCCGGAAGGAAGCAGCGAAGGCAAAGATAAAACTTAATAAATTACCTTCACACCCGGCGGCGGCAGCAGTGGCCAGTTTTCGGGACGCTGGCGAAACCTGACGATGGCACAAGAAACACAAGAAATAGATCCGACCGAGGGATGCAAAAAAAAACGAAAGACACACTCCTTCAAATCCAATTCGGTGCATGCGAGGTTTCCCCAAGAACGCGAGGAAAAACGACGAAAAAAAATAAACGGTGAAAAACTAAAACGATTTTCGCTTTGGAATCGTTTTGCTGTTTCACTTTGATTCCGGCCAACGAACGTTCTATGCTGGGCGATCGAATAGAGTTTTTCTTCGTTTAACCGCGTTCGAGAGGAAAGTTTTTTGTGTGTATGTGTATTTTTTCGCCTTCCCGAACTCCCGGGTCAGGATGGTTCGAGGCGATAATGCCGGTTTCAATGGCACGAGTGCGGCACGGAGCGATTGATATGCGAAATTCCTCGACAGCAAAAGATGATCCGGGATGATTTTTTCACGTTCCAGCCGCCTTGACGTGCCAAAAACGAAGCACACAAAAAAAAGGAGAGTGATGCATTTTTCCCGGTTGGCTCCGGGGAAGCTATATATTCACCATCCACAGCTCCGTCCCGAAATGATTGATGAAGTGAGGATTTGGCACTATTATGAAATTTTCTTTTTTGCGTCTGTGCTTAAAATCCGGATGAAAAGCTTGAAAAAAAAACTATGCATTTCCAGTTTCTTAAGAAACCAGATTTAAAGTGAAATTAATAAATGTTTATGGAAAAGAAAAGAATTGAAAAAATATAAAAGAAAAGAAAAACATACAATATGAAATATCAGTCTTATTTGTTTACCACAAGAATAATGAGGAATAGGTTTGATGAATTTAAAGGATGACATCCATAGGACAACATGCCTTTATTTGCAGTCATGCTTAGTTAGCATAAGTTGTTGTGCCATGTTGATTTTAAACCCAAAAGTTCCGTCGACAATAGTAAAAATATCAGAAAAGTATAACGAAATGATGTTGTTTTCCATCATTTTCGTTGTACAGAAAAAAAACGAAACATGATCATGGGTTATCGTCGTATATCAGAGATAAGCCATACGCATTAGAAACATCCATAAAATAGAGAAAGGAATCGAAAACGTATGGTCGATTTGTCTCTATTAATTTTTGATTACATCCATTTGACGCATGTAGGAGCTTGCCGAAACACTGCCAGCTTGATTGGATTTATGTAGATACTGCTGGCGGAAACGGAGTTAGGTAAAAAAGGAAAAGCAAATCCCTTGCAGATGAACATTGGAAAACATGTCTGTTACTTCCGGCCTCCCGTCGGTCACCATCCTATTTTTTTGCGAAGGAAGATGCACACCTTCTTAGCCCCAACGCTCAAACAAATCGCCCAAACGTGAGTGGAAAATAGGTTGCTAAAATGATAGAAACGGTTGTAATCCGATCGCTGGGGTTCATATGTTGTGGTGGTTTCGGGGGATTAGGACCAAAAATTTGAAATCGATGACACTGTATTGCAAATTTTGTTCTTCTAAAGTGGCCTTAATGTTTGCAGTCGTGTATTCCAACACTAAATTCAAGACAAGCTGATATTTTTGATACTGTAAAGCAAGATTCAATCTTTTCGAAGGCCATGAAAAAGGGTCTAAATTTTATTTTTATGCTAGAGAATATATATTTTTGTTTGATTGATTTAAATGTACAATTTATATAAATAACATATACGTAAAGACATTCATAAAAGGTGTAGTTCGAATTCTTTCGGCGTACTTCAAATGGGATATTTATGTCATTCTTATTTGCTACGGAAGATCAATATCAATGGCCATCGTAATTGAAACGATCAATTGGAAATAAAAACTGTCAACATCAGAAATCAAATCCCCAAACCGGAAACACCTGCTACCAACAGAACGTGTGTACCGAGCGAGCTAATGACATCACGTGTTTTCTCGTACTACCCAAGGAGCAATAGAAAATTACATTGCAGTCTCCAATTTCAATCGTGTTTCAATATTGGTTTTCATCCTTTATTTTCTTAGCTTATGAAAAAATACTTGTGGAATCGTTCGGATTATTTTCAAAATCTACTGACTACCCGAAAAAGACGTCGTGAGACGCTGTTAGATTGTACATGCATTAGCTAAGCATTCAGTAATTTAGGTTTTCAATCCGCATCTGTGTTTTCCAAGAATGTGTGAAGTAGAATCCCCATGTCGGAAAAGAGAGAGAAAAGGCTTTGAACGCTGCCGGAAGCATATTTTGGTATCAACTGTACCAATTCTCGGCAAACGATCCCCAGGGAAGTGGGGCCGCCATTAACGGGCCGAGCAGCGCTTCAACCCGTCTTGGGAAAAAAAACTCCTTATTTCTTTTTCCGCACGCTTCCCAGGAGTCAAACCAAGAGAAAAAAATCCTAATCTTCCGAAATAGCTTACACAATTTGTTCAATCTACTTTTGGCAGCAGCAAGTTTTCTTATTTCTTTCCATTTACCGAGCGACAGTTACACGGTTGAGGGCAACCCCACATCCGGTGATCGTGCCGGTTGCCGCAAAGATCGGTTGACGACGTCGAAAAGTTTTAATTACTTTTCCTACCCTTCCCGATTATTGACTGATCCTTGGGCGGTGCGAAGAGGGTTAAGGACCAAAAAAGTGCTTGTGTTTTTCTTCAGGTAAAAAAAAAATCTTTGTTGAGAAATGGAATCAAATGTGGTATAAGTGTATATGAGAATACCATACCTACATGTACTATGTATATGTATACTACAGAGTACAAATTTGTTTAACTATTCAAGGTATATTTTTTGTGTTATTTTCCATCATCACTAGTGGAAATCGTTTCGTTATTATGAGTTTCAATAATGAACAATTTTAAATGGAATAAAATGTAAAAACGGTAATGGATTAAAATGTAGAACCGCATTACAAAGTGTATGACAAATGGTAATAAACAAAATTGAAAAAAAGTTCTCACAATGTATTCAGTTTTTCCAGATCGAATTAAGCTCCATTTCGCATCCGTTCTTTTCCATGGTTGAAAAAATACCGCATTTCAACTCGGTAAAGATGATTCATCCATGCCGGTTCATTCCACTCAATACTTTTCGCGTATCAACAAAAGACGCTTTCCTTGGTGACGAACGTCCCCCGGATGCCCTTCCCGCTTCCATCGCTTCATTCAACTCAGCCGGTACCGACAAAATTCGTCATTCTCGCATCTGTTCGCGGCGTGAAATTTGTTTGAGTTTGAATTGGATGGTTGGATCGCGGGCCGCCCGGTCGGAAACGTCTCTATTCCAACCACCGCTGTACCGGATAAACACAAATACATACACACACACACGCAAACACAATCCACTGCTAATGGCAATACCGAATTCCGGAGCGAAAATGCAAACGACCGAAGATCACAAACTCATCCCGCTGAGGGAAGCGGAAGGAAAGTTTTCCAATTGTTTGCCGGCCACCGAAGGTGGGGCCGGTGAGCGGGGGTGGGGGGGGGGAAGGTGCCGCTGCCACCGATTTTAATTTACGATTGCTTGCCACCATTTATTCATTCATTTGCTCCGGCAAACAATGAATACGTTTCGCCTGGATGAAGGTGAAAAATCGTACCATCAAAAGAGGAAAGGAAAAGTTTCGCCACCGATTTCTTGCCGCGCTAGTGGATTGTATTTTCTCACGGTTACTTTACGCTCATCAAAAACTCCGAAAAAAAGCAAAAGGGGAGCAAAAAACAAAAGTACACTGAAATACAAACAATCAACACATAGATTAAAAAACGTTGTACCTTCAGAAATTCATGACAGCCCAAATATAAATACGAGTTCCCGGGAGGCCCGCAGCGATGAAGCGCCGCTCCGTTTGAGCAAAAAGCTTCACCGGGTCCGGGTCGACATTAAGGAAACTTTTAATGAGTTTCCTTTATGCTGGACCAAGGGCGAAGGACCTACGCCGCAGCGTTCATATTCTACCCGTCGATGGCCGCCGACCGCGGGCTTTCGGGAACAATTGATTTCATTTTTCAACCACGCCATCCCAACCCGCCAGTGTCTCCGCATCGGCCGGGTGTAGAATTTTTCCCCGGGCAGCGGTGACATCCCTGAGTAATGATCCCGGGCTGAATGGAGGTCCCTGTTGTGGTTAAAAAAACACAACAACGGGAAGTTAGGGACACAATCTATTAAACGTCGGGCGCGGTTTTTCTCCGTTCACTTATTTTTTTTTGTTCTCTTCCCCTACAAGCAACCCAATTCTTCCCTTTTCAAGGTCTTGTTCCACCGTTTATTCGTTCGGTTACTGAAGTTAATTGTGGGTTCAGTGTTTTTCGGAATGGGATGGTATTTCGGTCGGTGCTTTGCGTCCAATTTATGCTGTTGGGGAAAAAGAAATTGACAACGAAATTCGAAACAATTCAATCGACCCCGGCGTCGTCGTCGTCGTCGTCGTCGTCGTCCCAGCGGAAACGGGGTCGTACCATTTTGAGGACTATAAATCTTGTATGAGAAAAACAACGCAGCAAGCGGGTAACGGGCGGTCTGACGAAAATCGTCCATCCATTTCAAACTGAAAGCCTACCACGCCATCTTCAGTCGCCCCGGAAACATAAAACAAACACTCGCGATTAGATATCGGTGACAGGCGAGGAGACGATAAATCCGCTCGGGATCTGGGCACGAGCTTGCCGGCAAACGCAAGCTTGTCACCAATGGGTTCGGTGTTTTCTTTTTTCATTTTTGCGTACCTCCGGTTAAATTGCTAGGACTGGAAATAACATGGCGGGCGGGGTAGAGGCGGGCACCGGAAGCACGTTCGTCCAAAGGGAGGTAATAGTTGATCCTGCCGCTTTCCAAAACCCGAACAGCCGATGGTGGATTGTTGTAAACATGAAGGATTCCGAAAGTAGGGAAAATTTCAACGGCCTTTTGTAGGGGCACACGCATACACACACACACACACACACACACAAACACCCACTCTGTTCCTCAAACACATTCCAAGGAAATCCAGCCTGCCTACATATTTTGCTAATACTTTCCTTTTCATTCAATCCTCCTCCAGTTGTTTTCGGTTGCTCGTAGCGCCTCATGGTGCAAATAGAGTGGAAAAAAGATTTATGAGCCCTCGAGTTCAAAGCCCATTTAGTCGTGCAGATCCCCCATCCCCCCCCTCACCGCATGCCGGGTTGCCGGGTGGACCGTATTCGGTCGAGGCGGCCAAGATCTAGGGCGGCCAAAAACCCACACCAAAGCTCCGACGTCGGTGTCAGCCTTAAAAGGGTGTCAAAAGGATCATGGACGGAAAAACAAAATACTGCTCCAATAGGCCAAGGAGCGGAACTGGAAGCACGAGGAACGGAGAAGAGAAAACAGCAGCCGCTGAGGAAGAGCAAAACACCAAAAGTATGTCCAATTTGTTACACAACCACGGGAAACACAATACGTCGAGGGCTCGTGGTGGGACGTGGAGGGGCTAATTTTTCCTTCACCTCCACCTACCCGTCTCTTCCGGCCACCCTTCGCTGGTGGCATGTTGACTTAAACAATCTGCTTCTGGGGCACCACTTGCGGCATGTGCAAGACACACAGTTGAGGTGACAAAATAGCCCCGACACTTGAGAGCGCCCTCCGGCCGGGGGGTGGGGCGACGCAGGGAGGCGGATCGTTTTGCTAATCTTTTTATTGCTCTTTTGGATCATTTTTATGGCACATTGTGTGAAAAGTGAGCAGCGACCGGGCGAATTGGCGAATGCATATCGCCTTTTCCTGGCTCTGGAGTCAATTTGCAGCCAATTTCATGCCTTAATCGTATTAATAGGTTCCCTGAGCGAATATCGTTCGGGAAGATTGATAGAATGGATGATTATGGTTTTGTTGGTTTTTTACGACAAGGTGTGATAAGAATTACTTGATTATTTCCGGCATGTTATCATGTGTTTTGAATGTGTTCTGAAATCATTTGTCAATCGTCGTTTCTGTTGAATCTGGATTGATTTCATAGATTAAACCAAACAATTATCATACTAATCGGTTGTTGTTTATGCATATCGATTGACATCTTTCTTGCACAAATAATTTTTACAGTTATTAAAATTATTATATTGAATATTGAACAGTTAACATTCCTACTTCTTTTTCTTTTGGCTTAATGATAGTTTTCGATAAAGCAGAGATCGTTAAAGCAAGCATTCTCGTTAAAGGCTTACTATTCTTTTTCTAAGTAAGTTGTCTCGTAGGAATTCGAAGACACGCCATCGCCAAAGGGATGCATCAACAAGCTGGTTAACTACCTGAATAAATTATTTTTGTATTTGTTATGTGGATCATTTTTACGTGCTTTCTTTTCTAATACGCATTTCCCGTATGAGGTAACCCTGTCAGTTTGCTACGGTCAACAAATTGGGTCGTTTCTTTGAATTGGATAGAAATTTTAGAGTAAAATCACGTTATTGTTAATCAAGCTTTTTCCATCATCGCAGATCCTTCGTCCTTTCGGAAATCAATGCTATCAAAAGCTTCAGTTGAGCTTTTGCCAACGTTCTCTGTGATATTTCTTTTGCTATTTAACGAGCTTACTAATTTTCGTCATTGATCTAAACACTTTTGTTGAGACGCATTTGGTTCGCATTTGATTTCATACTTCACGTTTTTCACGAAGTTTGAAAAGCTCGCCGTGAAAAGCGTTTGCTCAGTTTATTTCACGTGTTGCGAGTTTGGTTGCTGAAATGTAGGTTTGATAGCTAAATATACGAAGTTCCTTACACACTTTTTCAATGCTTTAAGCTAGTCAAAAAATACTGGATCTAAGCGCCCAAACAAAGAGTGTTACGAGTCTCCATAAACCTAGCTTGTATCAGAGACCATCACTTCACGGTTTATATTTTGATCGAAGTGGCACAATCAATCCTAAATCGTTTCACTCCTATTCCTAAGTTATACTATCGAGCAACTTTGGTTAACGTTATAGGATGCTGCGCATTACAAATTTTCGTAGTACACATCTTTCAAAGAGCTTGAAAATAAAGTTACTTCTATCCGCCGCTTTAAAGCTACGAAGTAAGCTCGGATAGCGGCCCAACGCGATGGAATACAGACATTCTTCTTGCTAGATTTGTTTTTGCGGAAGGAATTGGCGAATGCATATCGCCTTTTCCTGGCTTTAGAGTCAATTTGCAGCCAATTTCATGCCTTAATCGTATTAATAGGTTCCCTGGGAGAATATTGTTGATGATTATTATTTAGTATTATTATTCATTATTTATTTATTTATGGCCTTATTGTTTTTTTTACGACAAAGTGTGATAAGAATTACTTGAATACTTGCGGCATGTTATCATGTGTTTTGAATGAGTCTGAAATCATTTGTCAAATGTCGGTTTTGTTGAATCTGGATTGATTTCATAGATTAAACTATGCAAATATCGTACTAAACGGTTATTGTTAACGCATATAATAATGGTTAAAAACTCGAATAAATTGTGTTTTGTTTTATTATGTAAAACAATTTTACGTGCTTTCTTTTGTAACACGTAAGTCCCGTATGAAGTAACCCAGTCAGTTAACTACTGTCAACATTGAATTGGATAAAAGTTTTAGAGTAATATCACGTTATTTTTAATCAAGCTTTTTCCACGCGGATCCTTCGTCCTTTCGGTAAGCATTGCTTCCAAAAGCTTCAGTTGTGCTTTGTGCCAGCGTTCTCTGGGATATTTCAATACTATTTAACTAGCTTACTAATTTTCATCATGTCCAAAAATGATTCAATAGCTTTTGTTGGGAAGTTTTCGGTTCGCATCCATTCATGCATTTGATTTTAACACTTTGCCATCTACGCTTTCCACGAAGTTTGCAAAGCTCGACGTCAGGCACGTTCGCTCAATTCATTTCGCGTGTTGCGAGTTTGATTTCTAAATAAACGAAGTTCCTTACAAACTTTACCAATGCTTTAAGCTAGTTAAGAAATACTAGATTTAAGCGCCCCAAACAAAGAATGATACAAGTCTCCATAAACCTAGCTTGTATCAGAGACCATCACCTTACGGTTTATATTTTGATCGAAGTGGTAGAATCAATCCTGAATCGTTTCACTCCTACCGTTGTGTAAACGCTGAATCGGTAATGGAGCTTTTGCTCGGTAAACTTTTACTTAGGGCCAAATGTGGGTAACGTTATAGGAAGGTGAGTATTGCAAATTTCCGTAGTACACATCTTTCAAAGAGTTTGAAAATGAAATGACTGCTATCCATCGCTTTAATGCCACGCTTTCAAAACACTTTTTTGTCTTTTTTTTAATGATAGTTTTTGATCATGCTTGCTGGTTAAAGGTTTCCTCTCCTTTTTCGCTTTGTGTAAGTGGATAGTAAGTTCTCTCTTGGGAATTCAAAGACACGCATATATCAACAAGCATAAATCAACAAGCTGGTTAACTATCTGAATAAATTATTTTTTCAATATTTGTGTCAAATATTTACGTGCTTTCTTTCTAACTCCTATGTCCCGTACGAAGTAACCCTATCAGTTTACTACTGTCAACAAAGTGGATCTTTTCTTGGAATCGGATAGAAGTTTTAGAGTGAAATCACAGTATTAAAAACCAAGCTTTTTCCTCCATCGCAGATCCTTCGTCCTTTCGGTAAGCATTATTAACAAGAGCTTCTTTTGTGATTTTGCCAGCGTTCTCTATGATATTTCATTTACTATTAAACGAGTGTAGTCATTTTCCTAAAGGGCACGGTTAACGAAGTGTAATCGCTGGTCTGTCGTGTATCGTCGATATACGATACAACTTCGAAGAATATACGATTAAAGAGCAGCGGATTTACACATTTACGCTTCGTTTCCCGTACCTTTACTGTCTAAAAATGATTCAACAGCCCTTGTTGAGAAGCTTTCGGTTCGCATCCATTCATGCATTGTGATTTTAACACTTTACCTACTACGTTTTTCACGAAGTTTGCAAAGCTCGGCGTCAGGCGCGTTCGCTCAGTTCATTTCGCGTGTTGCGAGTTTGATTGCTAAATATACGAAGTTCCTTACAAACTTTACCAATGCTTTAAGCTAGTTAAGAAATGTTAGATTCAAGCGGCCAAAACAAAGAATGTACGAATCTCACGGTTTAATGGTTTATTTTTTTAATGGTCGAAGTGATGAACGAATCCTGAATCGTTTCACTCCTACTGCTGTGCACACTGAATCGGTAATGGAGCTTTTCTCGGTAAACTTTAACTTTGGAGCAACTTTGGTTAACGTTTTTGGATGCTGCGTATTACAAGTTTTCGTAATACACATCTTTCAAAGAGCTTGAAAATGAAATAACTTCTATCCGCCGCTTTAAAGCTACGAAGTAAGTTCGGATAGCAGCCCAACGCGACGGAATACAGACATGCAAGGTTTGTGCAAAATGATTCGGAAATGATGCTCACATCAATTAGAATGATTTCACTGCGTGTTCTTGCAACTGTGTGCATGTTTACCTTCATCTTATTTTCATCACCAATATTTTTGTCACCACTTGAGCTTTTATGTTGCATTTATGATTTTCCTGAATCTGTAAAACTGAATAGAAGCATATCTAAACTGAAAGTCCTTGTGCACAACAGTTGCTTTCAAGTGTTGCATGCAAATGGTTGGTGTCACGGCTCAACCTACAATGCAGTGATTCAATGTGATCTAGAGCAGTGGAACAAATTGATTGATGTTTAAAAAGTAATGTCATGGAGTTGATGATAACTACTGCTTTTATTATGTTATGTTTTTTTTTTTTTCCGAGGTTAATATGCATCTATTGCCATTTTCCGGTACCCAAACAAAAACTAAATACATGTTAACGGCTGACGACTCTAACCGCTTGAACGCTTGTTGAACGCTACTTGCGTACAAGAAAAACAATGTTATAGTAAAGCTTAATCGAAAGACATAAAAATTATGATTTCGATGTTTTCTGAAGATTTTCCCAACAATTTGCTTTTGAAAAAATACCGTTTATTGTACTTTTTGAACATTCATCGGCTACACAGTTACAACATCAAATTCAAAACTGCTTTCAAACACATTATGTGGCATGCTTTATCAAATGTGTTTGTTATTCTGTAATAAGGATGGGCATTAGATGAAGATTTATGCTTCGGTTTTATTCATCCTTCGTGTTTGTTATACTGAAAACGAAGCGCTCATTTCACCAAGCAATTCCATTCAAAGAATATATACTTCAGCTATTAAAACTCGGCTGAAATGATTAGATTACCCAAGGTTGTAAACTACAGCTATTAATTACTCGCGAGCCAGATGATGGTGCACAATTCACTGACAGTGGATCCCGTTGGAGGTTTGGCCATACTTTAGTGTAGTTTAGTCAACGTGTTATTAATTGTGTCACTGCCACAATGCTTATTGCAATTTGGACTGCATTGTAAATTTTGTTTTTTTTTTGTATGTTCTTGAGTGGCGTAAATTACAATATAACTCACGAACATGTACAACGCCCAAGAATGTATCACTTAGATCGATGATTGTTTGCACCGATCCCTTTTTATAATTTAAATTATTTCGAAATATTCCTGTTAAAAATAAGAAATAAAATGGCTCGGCTAATTTATTACATCGATAATCTGTGTTAAGCATGTTTTTAATCAAATGAATACAAGATTAACTCGGTAGATCGTCAACAAACTGAAGTAACAAATAACAGCATTGACTTTCCGCATTCCACTATTGGTACAAACGTACAGAAGAAATCCGTTACTGCACAAAGATGCACTATTTATCGATAGTCCATTGCCATCGATGCTTTCGCTTATCGGTTCTTCTTTGCCATCGATGCACGCTGCCTGGATCGCTCTATTGGTGTAAACCCGTGTAGTATTTTTTACTTTTTTTAATTAGTCAAATGGCTACCTCGAAACAGCCTCCGTTGAAAGGTACGGCAACGAGTTGCGTAAAACTTGCGCCCCGACTCTTAATTTACATTTTAATTTGCCTGATTACGACGATACTTTATCAGAAAGAAGTTGAGCTATGTTTTTGTTTCCTGCTTTTTTTTCTTACCGAGTTTTGTTTTTTTCCTCCTCTGCATTTCGTCCTTTTTTAGTGTCAACTGCCTCTCAGCATCTTGTTCGCGAAGCCGGAGAGTGACGTTGTTATTGTTGTTTCGCTTTAACTGTTTTTTTTTTCTGGCCCGCCTTAGTGGGATAATTTAAAGTTTTTCCAAGATCCGACTTTTCCGGCCTGCACCAGTGCCTCGCACCGTTCGCCCACGGTCAGCAAGGAGCGTGTTCGCTCCTCGTTCGGAACTTTGATTAATGATATTCCAAATTTTGCATCGTCCTTCGTCGAGCTTCACGATCTTAGCCGCTGGTCCCACCGCCGGTTTTGTGGGAACGGCCAACGGCGTTGCGACGTAATTAGGCGCTGATAATAAGTTTTAATTTCTTATACTCGTTGCCGCCGCGGGGCTCGAACGTTGAGAGCTCGGGTGGGAAAAAGAGATTACTTCCTCTAATCATACCGATGCCGGAAGTGCGAAAATACCCCAAAAGTGGGTAGTCAAAAGGAGATTAAACCATTGGGGCATTGTTATTTTATTTCTCAGCAGCTTTTGGTGTGCTTAAATTGATGGCTAATTTTAGAACTCATTTCGGAAAGCAATTGTAACTTTTAATTTCCAATGATGCGGGTTTTCCCTTTTTACTGTCATCTTTCGAAACTGCAACACTTCATTCACTTTGACGGACTCCATTTTGAAAGAGAATTTGCCAATCAACAGGATAGAATGAAGCCTACAAAGAGTGTCGGCGAAAATTATGGTAGGAAGTAGTGTACGGGATCTTTAGTTTTCCAGCACTTGTTCAGCCAGAATGCCTTCTCGCACGGTGTGTCCCCTTGTGGGTAGAGGCAGCGCTTGAACCAGTTCAGCGTTATCAGGTGCATCGATTCGGGCAGGAAGTCTTGAATTTTCACGTAGTGGAATTCACCCTTGTCGTTCACAACGCCCGCCTGGTGGAACAGACAGTTCATGTAGCATTTCAGCGACTCGTCCTCATGAATGTCTTGGTCGCTGAATCGCTTGATTGCGTCTGTTACGATTGGGAAATGGTAATTAGAAATGAGCGCGAAAGAAATGTTGCCAGTGTGTCGGTGAAATATTACCTTCAGAAACACCCGTTTCCGCAACGCACGCATCATGCATCGGTTTCATTTTTTCGAGCAACTCCGGAGGTGGATACTGTGTACAGAAAATAAACACTGTAGCTACGATGTCCGTGTTGTCGGCTTCCAATCGGGCTCAACTTACGTTTGCATCTCGTCTCGGTTCATCAGCCCGCACCTGGTGGCACAAACATTGAACGATCAGCAGTACTACGATCGTTCGCATGTGTGGAAATTGTTTTCCAGCATGGCGCCACATTTTAGGTTGCTTAAAATAAAGCTCGTTTTCTTTTAAAGTACAAACACACTTTAACACTTAGTCAAAGATCGATGCTAGCTGGTGCTGCACTGAGACTCCAGTTGAACTTGCATTTATATATAACCCCTATCGGAGCGAACCCTTATGAACGATTTAATTGGTCCTCTGCTACCGAAGTTTGATGACACGGTGATTAACACTTAAGTGCATCCATTACAAATTTCGTTTGATCATCGTGCCCTTACGCTGCTCTCTCTGGCCTTTCTGTCGAATGCAAGTAGCAATTAAAAACAGTGCAAACATATAGACACCCTAACAAAATGCATGACTCTATGAAAAGTTTTATGATTTGTCATTGCATGGCAAAGGTGTTCTGTATAGTATTTAAAGACAATTGCAATCTGCTAATGCACGATTTCAGCAGGCACAAATTCTCCCTTTAATGCAGTCAGTGTATATTTTGAAGTCACAAAAACATTTAAAAGTTTGGCAAAATTTAAATTTGTTAAACAATAAAAGTGGCGTTGTGTTAATAATTTTCGTTGATTAATGTATATTACGTATTGGATCTTATTTTATTATTTTATGAAAATGATCAACACATTGTACCGTATCGTTGTTGAAATGTAAGGAAAAATTAAAAAATTGTAAGGTAAAAACTATAAAAATAATCATTTTGACGGTGTATTATAAATTGAAAAATAAAAAATTAGTGTAAAACGGAAGTTACTATCCGAAATTAGTTAGACTCGCATTATGAAATAGGCGTAGTCCATGAAAATATAAGGCAGTATTTAATTTATTCCGCAATGCAGAAGTTTTAAATTTGGAAATAGTGAACGTTTGCAAACGGCAAAGCCACTTCAATTTGAACAGTTGTAAAAACTAATGGTGTGAACTGATAGATATTTGCCGCAGTTAATAATATTAAATCGGTTTAAAAGAAAACAGCACGGCCAACTAAGGTTTAGAAATTAATAAATCATCAACTCTATATTTTTAGAATTTTTCGTGTTTTACTATCTTTACAAAAATCCTTGAAGATTATTTTAAAATAAAGAAACATTCAAACAGATTCTAGCTTTTAAATCACCGTAGAAATGTGCATCAACCCTGCGCTTGTCTCGCCGTTTCACTCGAAGTAGAATGCATTCGCGGCATCTTGTGAATGGAATAACAAATCCTTCTCCATCGTGCGCATTGATCATTATCTGCCCCAAACGGGCACGGGAAAATGCACAACAAATCCACGCCAGCGCGCGCCAGCCAGTAAGATGTACGGAAGCAGGTCGAATAATACTTTCATTGCAGCGATAAAAATAAATCACATCCTTTATTACGCTCTCTCAGGTGCAGACAAAGCCGCAATCCATGCCACACCCTGCTGTGTCCGGTTACTCCTTGGCCGAGGGGTGGAAAAGAAGGACGATAACACGACACGAGATGGGTCCCGGAGCGTGCTTTACGGTGGAAAACTCTTGCACGGTAGTCATCCCACGACCTGTGGTTTTGATGCAAGAAGGAGCTAGAAACGGTTTTTTCCCCGGAGTTTCTCAACCAACCCCGGGATTCGCAAGCGGATCTGCAATGATTTCCCGTTCGCTTCGTTCATCAATAAAAAAAACACGAAGGATAAATAAAAAGCGAATCCAATCGAAACGAACGAAACTGAAGCTGGCAGTGGTCGTATCGCGCCGGAAAGCAGTAAAACTGGAACCGTCTTCATCATTCCACTCGATAACGATTGTTGCTGGTTGGAATTGCGTTGGCGTTTGCTTTTCGGAAGTTCGTGTCTTGTGCGGAAACCGTGATGAGACGTGCACACTGGAAACATAACAACACTCGAATGGGAGTACTTTTTACCGCGCTTTCTCCCGTTACGGTTTTTACAATAATCCCCCCCCTCATCCCCTGAAAAGAGACCGAGCTGAGGGCAGGAAAATAAAGCCATTTGTACTGATCAGAATAATTAGTGGTTGTAATTCATCAATCTTTTCGCTCGTCTGTCGAGCCGGTGAGGATGTGGGTGACCGCAGCCACAAACGGGTTTCCTCGCACACGGAAGCCAGCAGATCTGGCTTCTACAAATCGTTGTCAGGATCCGAGGCAACCCTCATTTGTTTTCCCCGTCCTTGTGGATCGTGCGCATCGGGGGCAGGCAACGGGGGGCAACGGTACTTGAGGCCACCCCAGGATAGGGGATATATTTTTAATTAATCTAAAACTTCTGACAATTCCCGACGTTGGGGATTTCGTTTACTTTTGGATTATTTTATTTGGGTAGGTACAAGAGGCGGCCTTTTTCGGTACGTTTCGGTCCGATCCTTCCGTCCATCCGGACCCCCACCACCCGGGACCCGGGTATCGAACGTTTGGGAAATGAATCCGAAATCGGTGCTGCGAATCCGGTAGCCCGGCACGTAACCCGGGGGTACCGGGCAGTGACAATCCGTTTACGGTGGCATTTTTACCCAGCTCGTTAGCCAGACCGGGAAAGAAATCCTCGATCGACAATGAATAATTACCACCGATTAGAACGGAGCCGGAAAAGGATTATCCGGGCGGCCGGATACTTGCACTTGGAAGGCCATTCCGCTGGCTGCCAGCGAGTGGGTCGGATTATCGTCGAATCGTCGTCGTCATCGTTCAAAGAATATAAATTAGGATTATAATACAACTTGGGTTGGAAATTTTCTCGCATTCGGTAAATCGCGAGGATTCCAAGGATCGTTCAACTGCTGACGATTATGTTTGTATTTCTTTCGGACGGGCGGCGGCACACCTTTTTTCATTGAATGTCCTTTGGTAAGACTGTAACATTGGGTCGAAAATTAAAAGCACATTTTACAGATAAAATCAAAACTAATTTTTTTCACTATAATAAGCAAGACAAACGATTGTTGTTAATGTTTAAAATTAAGTGGTAACTTTTTGTAAGCAACGTTCATCTGCAATTTTCCCTACGCAGGAAGGATAGATAAAGAAAGATGTAAAAAACAAACTCGAATGAAAAACATAAGAAAAATCTTTAAACATAGGAAATTCAAGAAAAAATATAAACTACAATAACGCTGCTCTATTGAATTGAATCATAGTCGTGAAAATTGTGTATACTTTTATCAGATCAATTAATTTATAATTATAAACTAAGACACTATTTCAGCATTGGTAAGGGTCTTTTCGTTTGGATATTTCAATTGATAAAATATACTAATATTCAACTACATTTACCTAGGATTAATTTGTTTGGTATTGATTATGTTTTCACAACAAATCAAATTTATCGTCTCATATTTTCTACCTTAAGTGGTTTCCTTCCGTTTGGTAATTTTAAAGGAGTAATGAAAAATTATTCACAACTACACACTAGGAACACTTTAAAAACTAAACTCTTTCTATAGGAAAATTGAGTCTATGGACACAATTTCGTTACTTTTAGTATTACTTCACGATCCTTTGGCACTGCATGGAAGGAATTAAGCAAACACCAAATGAAGAATTTTTACTGAATTTCGTTGCAGGAGTTCGCTGTTTTAAACGAAACCACCTAACGGTAGGCTAACTTTATAATCTTATCTCAATTATAAAAAAAAAAATCAAGGTAAGGTAATAATTATCTTTTCTTGAACACTAAAGCTGACGCCATTTGTAACAAGGTTTATTCAATTCTTTATAACAATTAAAAATTTAAAAAATTGATTGCAAAAGAACACAAACGAACCGTCGCTTATAAGCGCATGATTAAAACACATTACCGAGCAGACATGCAGGTGTTACTGTTTAGCCACCGTTTGCGTGAGCCGGGGACTTTCCACTCGGAAGCATAATAATCGGGCGCATTTTGCAGAAGATGAAGAAAATTAAAATACCATTTAAAAACTTTATCTATACGCCAGGCTTCACTAGCACGAGGTTAATTTGCTGGCAGTGTTCAGGCTAAACTCACTCGGCTCGTGCCCAACCACGAACACATTCGCACACACACACACACACACATGTATCTAGTAAAGCCCATGGCAAGTGGTGACGGAGGGGTTTTGCAGCTTCGTGCAAAAGTGCAAGCGGTTCGCAGTGTAGCATGAAAGTTGGTAATCGTGAAAACAAGTGAAACAAGGTGCGATGTTGCTGATGGCTTCGAAGGAATACCGGGTTCGAAAAGTTTGCGTTCGGTGCCGTCGCAAGGCCCGGTATGGGGTTCGGAGGGTAAAATCGCCTGTCGGTTGATTTGAAACGCTGCCGGAAAATGCCCAACGCAGCACTGCACGTGGACAACAGGAGAGCGGAGGTTAACGAAATTAAAACTATAGCTTGCAGCCGCCACAAACCAGCCCGACGGTCCCATGGAAGGGCCCAGGAAATAAGTTTCATAATCTAATTTAAATTAAATGGAAGCTATTTTTTGGTTCCCTCACGTGCTTCTTCGTGGGCTCGGCTTTCTTCGGAAGTTCCGCCCCGAAGCCAGTTTGATGACTTCATCAGGAATCGCTGCGACGTCTCGCATGGCCCTCGGAACCCGACCGGAGTGTCTCGCGGGACCGGAGACCGCCACGCCAAAACGCAACAGCAAACAAGCGCCAACGCCGTTCTCCGGTTCGTCTCCGGTTTATTATCCTGTCGGGAAGCAATTTCCTTCGTGCCGCTTTCATGTGCCGGGCGGGAAAAACGGGCGCTGGGTGTTGATCGTTCGGCGTTTCGGTGCTTCAGCCGCTGGCGCCCGGCCGACGGGCGGATGTGACGCTCGAGTGCTACCGTCGAAGTGCTTCCGTATCCATGCCTCGATGCTCATGTAAAAGTGACGCTGCAGCCGGCTTCGGGCGTTGAAGTCGCCGAGGAACGGGTTTTCGGGTCGGTACGACGCATCGGCTGCACCGTACTGGTAATGCGCTGAAATTATGCATGCAAAACAAGATTAGACGTCGTAAATTGCAATCCAATTACGAAAATAGATTTGATTTGCCCCGTTGTAATGCGAAGCGAAGCCGAAGCGGGGAGAGTTTGTGTTTCTACAAGGGGCGGTTTAAAACCGTGGGATAAACTATATTCCCCCGGCGCTCCAGGGAAGGGATATTTTTAAATGCACTCAGGATGTTTCGTCCCTCGCTGGCCGTCCAGGTCTTATGCATTTCCTAGACAGAGGGGGGACTAGCAAAAGGGTCAATGTAACGATTGAAGCAAATTGAGTCATTACTTTTAATGTTATTTTGTTTTACCACGACTTGGAGTACGTTCCGGGGAGCAGATAACGAAGAAAAATCCTTTTGTCCATTTTAAAAATTCCCTCATGCCTTCTAAATAAAATTGTGTTAGAACTTTATATCGTTTCTTTTGGTGGAATTGATTCTCTGAAAATGATCGATTCCAACAGACGCCAACCAAAGAATGCATTCGAAAAGAGTCCCGAAGTTGATAAATATAAATCGGTTCCTGGCTTTGGAACTTACGGCACACCAAAAGAGTTTTCTTTTCTCGATTTGGGGCCCAGAAAATTTATTTAGGATACTTCTACTGCCAGCGGTGGAGACATTCAACTGCAGAACTAAAATAAAAATAAGACTGCATCTGGAGAAATGGCTTTACAAATAGTTTTGCTAAAGTTTTCGGAGAGTCGAAGCTGAAATGTATGTATGCCTTTTTTTTCTCCTACAAACTTATTCGTTTTGCTGGCCACGGTCAGGTTGGTTCGGCTTTTCCATAAATTATTGGCCATTGGAAAGAAACGGAAAGTCGCCTAGGCTGCCACATCAAACTCTTATCTATACCTGGTGTACCGTTTGCCTGCCAAAACTGAAAGGTGACGCTGCATACCTTTGCACTGCACTGAGTCTTTGTGCTGCGAGAGTCCTTTTAGAGCTAGTATGGATGTTTTCTTTCCCCTCAACCTTTTCTTACACATCCCACCCCAAAAACGGCGTGCATTCGATGCCGTTGCGATCTTTCCCAGCCCAGGGACGGCATCTCCCAGCATTTGGAGCCAAATTTCCCCAAGACCGCAGCACAATAAATCATTCGAGGTGGGGATATTAATGACGCACGGCCAAAGAAAACCCATCACCAACGCAACGTGCCACGGAGCGCAGCTAATGGTTGCGCCGGTGTTGGACCGTTCCGTTCGCGCCGCCTAGGCTCGCGAAATACACGCGAAATACGGTTTGGCCAGCGGCCCGGGAGACCCCGGGGAGTGTTCCCGAAAGTGCAATAAAACAAAAACTTTTGCCACCCTTTTGTCTCCGGCGTCCGGGGCGCCCGGCCCCCCGTTTGCCTTACGCGTGTTTTCCCCGTAAAAATAGTGCCCCGCTTTTCCGAAAAGGACCATCCTCGAGCGAGCGCCCGGAAAGCGCTCCGTGCAGCGGCTTCCGGGTTTTCCATTGTAAAAGTGCAGAAGTTAAAATGAATTTCACCAAAGTTTAATGAGGTGTACATTGAGCAAGTGGCGCGGGAAAATCTTTGACAGGGCGTCGGGCACATCCACACAGCCCTACCGCCAGCCCGGGGGGTGAGGTGGTTTCGGCCGTTCCACAGCGCAAATAAGGAAGTATTTGAGAGCAGAATTTCCCCGTCCGGCCGACCAGTTGAGTTTGGTGGCAAAAGCCTGCCGTGCCGAGAAGGCTTCGCGCAGAGGAAAAAGGGAATCCGATGCCGATTATCTCGATCGAACGAGAGAAAAAGAGGGACAGAGATCGAGAGAGAGAGAAAGAGAAAGAGTGAGTGTAAGCGAAAGCGAGAGAATAAAATGGGAAGGATGGTTGTGAAAGGGCGGCCGCATCTTTCGTTTCCGGTACTTTTCCTGGCGCAGCGGAAAATACAATTGCGGTAATGCGGTGGCTCTAATTCATGTGTGAATGTGCTTTCACGAGCAGCGCCATCTAGCGTGCGAGATCCTTGCCCCGCCACCACCACCCCTGGCCCCCCTTGCTTCCTCCTCCCTTCAACCGATGACAGCGTCGATGGCACAGGGAAATGCTCCAACTTTCTTCCTGCTGCATCGTTATCGGCCAAGGAAGCCGACACCACCACCAGCACCACCACCACCACCATCCTTCCCGACCCCTCCCGTTGCGATACGGTGCGATGCGGAACGATTTTCAATGGAATTGTGCATAGTTTATCTCGTTTCTCAACTGGCTGATGGGGAAGAAACTCTACGGTCCGTGCAGTGGTTGTTCCGGGCGGACGGCCAACACACGGCGGCAGTGGCGAAAGGGGAAAATTGCATTGTAAATTGGAAGATTTATACATTCCATTCAATGGGATTCTGCTTCACTGGCACCCGGGCGGAAGTGTATTGCAACCGACATCATTTTGTTATTCGCTTTACGGTTAAAACCCGAGCTGGGAAAGCTGCGCCCGTTCGGCGGTGTTTCGAGGTGCGCCTCCCGGTGCAAAGTGCCCACTTTCGGAAAACTTTTCCTGCACACAAAGCACACACACACATGAGAGAGGCGGGGAAAAAGGGTAAGAAACCACACAGGCACGTGGGCCGGGTTCGGTGCGTTATGCTTCGGAGGTTCGGTAATTGAATAGGTTTAAGCGACACACTTTTGTCCACCCGGATTGGATGCGCTGCCTGTTCACTAGCTGCGAAAATGCAGCTCCTTTTTTCTTGTATTCCTTTTTTTCCGTTGCTAAGGATTTCAAATTTTCGAACACACACGCTCCGTCGCATCGTTCCGAACCGTGCGTCAGGGTTTTACTTGGAAGAAATTGAACCAAACCGATAATATGTGCCCGCCTTTCATGCATACTTCCGATGCTTTATGTAGGCAGGAAAAGCATCCTTTTAGATAACGGCAGATTTTATGCTCGAAGTTTTCAGAGTTTTGTTGTGAATATGACTAGAAAATGGGTTCGTTTGAAACCGTTTCATAAATTATTTATTTCAGATTGAACCTCACTTATTATAATTTTTAGCAATTTGTGTAAAAAAGTTGAAAAATATTTAACTGAAACTTTTCACAGATTAAGTTTAAGCAGTGTAGAAGTTATTGAGATTTGTTGTTATGCTGTCCGGAATTTAAATTAAATCTTCTTAATTTTATATTTGAAACTTAAATAGCTTTGCTAATACAAACAAAACAAACATGAAAGATCCCAACAGTGCCAGAATCGCAGTACATCATAAAAATGTGTAAAATGTATATTTGTGTTGCACAAACCAAAGATATACCAAAGATGTATACAAAACTATTGTTTAATGAAAAACTATTTACTAACCGTAGCAGTTTTAGAATATTCATCAATATTAACCTCAATTGAAGCTCATACATGGGTTCTAATAAAAATTACCCTGAATCCGCGTATGTATGCATGGCTGGATAATCCTGTAATCCAATGTCTGCGACATATGTCAATGTGTATCCATTAATATTTATAAAGCAGGGTTTATTCAAAACGGGGAAATCGATAATATATCAATCAGTTTAGATATGCCATCATTAAATTTGACCTCTCAAAAGAACTAATTATCATAAATAGAAAGTTAAACTCAGAACAGGATTTCGACCGATACTTCCTGGAAGTGTTTCAAAAAAAGTCTTGTTCGAAAAGGTCAAAGCATAACTTTAAAACTAGCGTACAAAAATAACTCTCCAGTAAAGAGTTAAAAACACAACTCTTTTCTCCACCGTTCTTTACCGAGCATTGCCAGGGCATCAAGATGGTCTAACATATTTTTTAAAACAAACCATACAATAAGTCATGTAAACGCCATGGGTATTCTTTCCTAAGGCAACGCTAACGTGTGCTTTTATTGGAACTATAACTTTATGAATCCTCCATAATACGTGCCGATGTAAAAGATCATTTATTTTGAGAAAACCGTTATTTAGAAATGCAATACATGCAATAAATGGTACATGCCAACAACAAGTATTTAATCGCTAAAACTAACTTATTCTAGTAGAATGCCTCCTCAACATACGATCCGCATTCAGTTTAGCCATAAAGTTGCGTGTAGTGTAGTTACAATCTATTCGTAACATCCTGCGGACGACCCTGTTAATGCACCGCGCTCCAGGAATGTCCCGCCGGAGTTATCCATCGTCATCTGTCAACAGGCGGCAAGGTAGGGTATGCATTCGAGTACCTGAGTGTCTTTGCCGCAGTTCCCGCGCTATGACGATCTGCAGAATAATTCCTCGAAAGCGCTGCGACATCGACGGCCATTTAGGATTCAATTAAAATTAAAATAATTGAAAATCACTTCGCTTTCATCGGCCACCTCGCCAAGTGTGAGGAAGCTGGAAGGGAGGGGGTGGTGGGGTAGGCGTGCCAACGGGTGGAAAAGTGTCAGCACGCGCGGCCAGCCGAGTGTTGCTCACGGAACCAGTGTTTCGACGCCAGTAGATCGACGACAGCAGCGGCCAGCATCCGGACGTGTTCGGAAAAACGACTCCCATCCTGCGCCAAAGCCGGAAGTTGACCTGCGAACGTGTCGCAGCAGCTTTTCAGCTGCATCCGGACATGGCCCCGGCCCCACTGTGCAGTGGCGTTCCGTCCCAACCCCGCTCCTTGGCCACCCCGGTCTGACCCCAATCGATTTATGTCGAATGTTTTTCGGCATTCGTCCCGGGTGGTGGCCACCGCTTGCTCCGTCCAGGGAAAGCTACAATCCGCACGCAGCTGTTGTCACATCGATAGAAAATAAATTTAACACTTCAATAAGTCCAATTAAAATAATTTTCAATCAATGCTGGTGCGCACCGGTGTGCCGTGTGTTGCGGTCCGCACGAAAAACTGCCCCCAAATGGCCTGCATTCTGGCCGAGGGTTGCTGCGTTCGTCCATTCGCTCATTCGTTCGTCCGTTCGTACGTTCGTTTGGAAACCGTTTCTCACATAAGCGAACGACATTAACTCGGCTGCGTTCGGCGTTTGGTATTGTCCTGCGCTGGACGAGGACTTTTCCTGGTGCGAGGCCGTCCCGGATGTCCCATTGGCCGAACACCCCTTACACTCTACGAGCAACATCATCATCACCACCAGCGCCATCATCGTCATCGTTGGCCTGTATCCGGGACCTGAAGGAGATTTAACCGCTGTCCGTACAACGCACTCCGGACGATTTATGAAACGCTCGCAGCCGACAGCCCTCGTCCGGGGCACTATTCGTTTAATTAGAGAAATCAAAAAGTTCGACATCCGCGCTGACAGGCGACTCACATGGGCGACGGTTTTTGTTCCACCAGCCCACCAGCCGGACCGGTACCTGTTCGGTCGAAGCTTTTCAAGAAGCGGTGGTGTTCGCCAAAAAAGGACACTCACCAACCCGCCCCCCCTTCGCAGCCACCCAATGTTCCGGCGGTTCCCCGACGAGCGGGGACAGTTTTGTTCGTGTGCAAATCGCATGCGAAATGCAAATGTGACAGGCACCCGGTGCGAGGATGCTCGGAATCTTTCGACGTGTTTTAATAATGGCATACATTGGAACCGACGCTACTGGGGGGGCAAAAGGGGGAAGGGCAGTGGCATCATGATTTGGAGACATTAGACTGTTGGCGAGCGGGAGCCAACAACGATTGCAGCCCGCGAAGGCATTGCATGAAATCGTTTCCGAATCTAGGTAAATATTTGAATCCGTCAGCGAATTCATGTTTTGTGGAATATTTTAAATTGAAATGGTAGCCTGCGGAGTGAATGTGTTATTTCCTAATGCAAATGATTCAAAATAATCAACATTCTTTACGGGAGATGATTCCGGGAAGGCCATTTTGGAAATTTCTACTACCATCTGTATACTTTTGGCATTTAAATTCAGGGACGAAAGCTGCACAAGACGATACGTTCTTTTAACCATTTTTTAGTATACCTGGCTTTTTAACACGAAAAATATTCGTTAGTTTCCAGCTCAAGAAGGACCATCGTCTTATTTCTGGCAGAAGCTATATGAATTCCACTCAAGAGTGTATGGAAAAATGTTAAGTTCATATTTTCTTGCTAATTTTAATAAGTTAAGTTTTAGCTATTTGAAAGTTGTTTACTTTCTTTCCGCATCCAGAAGCGGTTGCCAACAAATGCACAAACATACGTCGGGCTGTTATTATAGAAAAAGCCTCAAAGGCTCGTTAAATCTATTTTAATCAAACTTATTTAAGGTTATGGTAAACATTCTTTTTCAGCCCGAGGTGTACGGCAAAACATGACAATGATGAAAAACTGAACACAACTTCTGATAAATTATGCACTCTCATATTCACTTTGAAAACTTCTATACTTACTATTTTTATATAAACTCAACCGATCATTATTTCAAAACCATAGTTTGGCCGTGAATCCGGTTCCCCGATAAGAATTTTCCAACATCCTCTTATTGGAGATCACCTCTTTTTATTAAATAAGACAAGCTTTGATAAGTTCTTCTTCTTCTTCTTGGCGTAACGACCTTGTTGGTCATGCCTGCCCGTTAAGGGCTTACGAGACTTTTTTACCCTATTGTACGTGGATAGTCAGGCCTCTCGTACAGGGGAGGGTCCGGTCTCGGTTGGGATTCGAACCCACGCCGTCGAGGTGGTGAGCCCCGGCGCTCATGGGCCGATTTTCTAACCGGCGCTACCGCTAACCGCTAACCTTTGATAAGTTATAAATAAGAAATAAGTTTAATTTTGTTAAGCAAAGAAAAAAAAGCTTAAAAAATAATGTTAAAAAAAAAGTACAGGGAATTCTTCAAAGTAAACGATCCATACTTGTTTCCTTTATGAAACCACCAAAAAATATGTGATAAGAAAAAAAGTCTAGTAAACAATTTTCCCAGGCATTACATTCCAACTTTCACATAAAAAACTTTTCTTCTTTACACTAGGGGTAAAGTGCCAATTTTTGCCCACTTAGAGGAGGAGAAAAGAAATAGTTGCACTCATTGTATCGACCATATAACGATAAACTTTGTATGGTAATATAGAGTAGCATGCACTAAAATTCATATTTTTGAGTTTATTTTATGTTTTCACTGACAAATTTTCAATTCCCGAACACACTTTTTGTCGCTATGTTGACACACTTTGTTTTTATTTTGGCCCACCTATGCACCAGTTTTGGCCCACATAAAAAATGCTTGTGTTATGTGTTTTATGATTTTAATGATCTTTAAAATAATTTATAAACTGTTATTTACTTTTACCATTCTTAAATAAGTGAAATTAAATGTTTAATTTGATATTTTAATTTCCACTTTTTTGCAGGATGATCGGATTTTGGTTTAGAAAGTTTCTGACAATCAGCTGTCAGTGTCAGGATACACAGAAATGTCGTTTCAGTCGAAACCAGATTTCGTTGCGTCTATTTTGGCCCACTTTTACATTGAAATTAAAATTATTTTTCGTGTTCAAGAAATTCAAGTAACGAAGAAATTCAGTAACGTAAAACACTCAAAGCTTAAGAAAAACATTACTTCTGTTTTTTTAGGCAGTGGATGCGTACATTTCAAGATGAGCGAACAATCTGCTTACAGCTTGATGGGTTTCAAAGTGACAGCTTCGTAGATTTTAACGATTTTCTCGAAAAATATTGATTCAATCGCCACCAAATTTGGTTTTTAACTAGAATAAATCAATATTAGTACTATAAAAAGGGTTAGGGCGCATTTTTATTTGAAATAAGTGTTATAATTGCTCCATTCTAATGTGCCAAAGTCCTGCACTAACCGTAGTTTTTTACTCACTAACCCCGCACAGTAATTTAAAAAAGTTACAAATCTGCCATAACATTTTTCCACATCACAAACGTTGCTTACAAAACTTCACGATCTGTCATTTTCCCCTTTTTTGCTGGGCAAGAAAAACGCCTTTAGTGCCCTGATAAAGCGTACCTTCGTCAGGTTCCTGTTAATAGCATCAGCCCGAACCGGTATGGAGTTTTGATGAATTGAACCCGGCTCACTAATTGACTTTTGAGCTTTCAGGACTGAGAAGCTGCCGTCAGCGTAAAGTGGATGCTAATTACCCACGAGAGGCTTCTTACCGGCCGGTGAAAATCGGAAAATCGTAGGCCAGCCCACGTCGGTGGCAGGCATGCTTGTTTGCTGCTAGTTTGCCGAGGCCGGTTAAAAAGCTTTTGCAGGTGAAGCGGTTCGCTATGCCGCAACAAAAGCGAGCGAGACGAGAGGGATGAAATTTTAATCAACCATTAACCTCAACAACTAATGGCGTCGGGTGCAGAAATTGAAATTCCATCCATTCCGTATCATGTCCTCGCACTGCGGTGAGCAAGTGGATTTCCTTTGCCACCGGAGAACCGATCTTCCCCGCCCCCCTCCGCGCGGGATTCCATTTCACTCTGCATGCTTGAGAGTCGCATCGAAGGATGAAAATAGAAAGAAATTCATCGCCGCATGCAGGGTGGTTGCAAAAAATTCCTGTTAACTTATTGAGCCTCCTTGCGATTTGGCGGATCCATCTATAGCTGGTGCAGGGAGATGAAAAAAGCGAATCCGAAAATGGATCATAATTCCCGAATTCAATTACGTAGCTGCCACCGCTCTGAAAGGAATGATTGGATTGGTTTCAAGTGAGTAAGTTTTGCTCCCTTCCTTTCTCTAAATTCGTTTGCAGTTTTTGACGTTTAGGAATAAACACTTCAGCAAGAAAGTTAAGGAGGAAAGCAAAAAAAAAATAACCATCTGCTAGAATAAATGATTGCAGATGCTCGTAGGTAAGCGCGTTAGAGAAATTGCACTTGCCAAAAAAAAAGGTGAAACCTGCACAAAAAAAGGTGAAGGACGAGCACAGTAGAAGACACGTTCCGATGCACGATGCACGCACGCAGGTTCTTAACTCTGATTATGATAAGCTTTTTTGAGGCTTTTCAAAAAAAAAAACAAAAAATAATACAAAGATATTTCCCGGAACCGCAGCACCGTTCTGTAGATATCCTTCGTCTTTTCTTGTGCAGCTCAAGTGACGAATTGTCGATTGCTTCGCAAGCCCCGGTTTCCGGTTGCTTCTGTAAGCCAGGTGGGGGTTTGAGTTTGAGAAAAAATACCTACCCAAGAGTTGTCCCGGTATCAGTCGTCGCTGTCACTCGCTTCAAAAGAATGCGGTAGTTTTCCACCTGATCCGACAGCAAAACTAGCACAAGATCATTCACTTCCAGCACAAGATTGTTTTACTTTTTTTAGTTTTCCTTGTGAAGTATATTTTCTTTGAAGGCATGACGTTGGCGTGGAAGCCTTCCGGTAAACTTTCCCAGCACTTGCTTCCCAGCTACCGGCGGGGAAGCGAGAAAACAACGGCAAGGGGCATACTTATCTCATTTCGTTGAGAAACGATCCTGGCCGAAGGTGAAGGCTCTTGAACCGGGGGGTGTGTGTGTGTGTGTATCGGAAAAGTCAATCGAACGAAGCAAAGACGGTATACAAACATTTTGCACCCGTTCCCTTCCATCGTGCCGTCCAACGTCACCAGCCGGCGGGGGGCGGGATATTTGCTGGGGAGAAGCTTATCTATGTCGAGCTACTGAAGGTACAATCTCGATCCATTGTTTGCTTTCAGTCAGTGCCAATCGTAAGTTTGGAACTTTAACCGAAATCGAATCAATATTGAATGAGGCGCTCCGGGGCATCCCCGGGGGGGAGCAGGTGGCCGAACGGAAAACGAAATATATTTTTACCCCCTCCATGGACCATGGAGTCGTAGACTCTCGCTAGCCCTTTGCAGCTTTCTTGGACTTTTGATCCCCCTCCCCGCAAAAGCGAGCACTTGAAAGTGAGCGATTCCTAACCGTCGCTCCGGAAGAAATATGATCCATATTCTATTACAGACTTTTCTTCCACTTTCCCCCAGCGTGCATTTCAGTACGTGCGGGTTTTGCTAGTTCCTACTGAAGGACACTTTTCTTCCTTTTTTTTTGTTGCTGTTGAAAATGAGTCCAAATTGGAAGCTCGTTGTGAAGGGTTTCTTATGTTTCTAGCCTTTACAGCCCACACCGTTGCCTACATCGACCCGCGGTCGTCCAGTAATGACCGTTTGTCAGCTCATGTAGCCTTTTAGTGTTTGTTTTGTCCTCCCCCCTCCCGTTAACCCCGTCCTAGTGGAAACATCAATTTGTGCTGCACTTTACCGCACGTAGCTGCATTCACTTTGGGTACCGTTTGATGGAGACTCAGGGGCTGACCGTGGGTTGGGCGGTTGTGGATATTTTTATCCTACCCTAGCATTCCCGAAACCGTGGCGTTTTCGAGACAAGCGGCCAGTGTGCCGGCTACTTCTGCTGACGTGTTGACATGTCGAAAACAGCGGCACCGACAGCGGCAGCATCTGTCGGAGTAAAATAAATCATAACCTTTTGTGCGGCAACGATCCTCGCGCAGTGGACACATTCCCCGACGGGCGGGGAAACGGGTGAACGGGAAAAACCACTGCTATAGAATGAAACATTTATCATTTCAAAACATTTTGTCACCCATATTTCCCTGCACTGCATCTATACGCGCCCGCTGCCATGGCCACGGATGCCAAGCACCGGGCCAAGGATGTACGTGGTTCTCACATGTCAACTCTCATCGAAAATCACATCACACGGGGTGTACTCGTTTATTTCTTCTTTTTCTCTCCGTCTCCTTTCGGTTCATATTTTTCCCTTTTATTCCATCCATCGTTGGGAAAGCGCTGGACGGCCACGGCATATCGCCGCTTGTAAAAAGTCAACCCGTGGAGCAACAGCAGCAGCAGCTGGGAATAAGCAGCTTGAATGCTTGTAAATTGTATTTTGATACCCGGTCGCGTCAGGACGAAAAGCTGCGATGATAAATTTGGAAAAAATCATATTCCGCCCACCTCGCCCGATCCCGCCGGTGCGTCCGCAGCCCGCACGGACAAGTGGACGGATTGCCGACGGTGCAGGAAATTCTGCCAGCGGGAGAGCGAACCGGTTCGTGACCCAAACACATGCACTTACTGCGGCTGCATGTTTCACCAGTTTCTTTGGTGCAGTTGGTGCGAAGAATGGTGTTTCCGATGGAGGAAGGTAATGCTTTTGCCGGGCACGAAGAAACCATCATGCGCTGACTTTGAGCTCGTATTTGTTGTCCTAAAATGTCATAAAGATTGCATTTTCATCATTCGATGTTGTCGAGTTACGTCGTTTGAAGAATTTTTATTTGAAAACATTGATTTTAAACCCCCAGTATAACATTTCAAATTGTTTAGTTCTATCTCTTTAATAATGCTAAAATGCTAGATGTTAATACAGTATAAAATTATTTCCTGACTATAAAGTTAACTAAATAATTCGAAAAGAACATTTGTATTGAAGCAAAACTATCCTGTTTTCTCCAGCAAGTCTTATTTTTGATTTTGTCTAGCTTTGATTAACCAAAGAAACATAGAACGAAACACGATCGTGTATATGTCAAAGTAGCAATACATATTTTTGAATATTTTAACGTTTCGTTTCACCGTTCATTACATTAAACATTAAAAGTCTAAGAAACTAGTTATTTCAAGTAATTTTTATTATTTTGGCAGAAACCTTTTCATAAGAACTATTTTGAAAAATAAGTACCCTAATAAAATTTATTGTTTTTGAAAAAATATTCTTTTATATAATTTTGTACAGTGAAATGTTGTCTTTCAGAAATATTCACAAGACCTTTTGTAGAAATTTTCTCGTACAATAATCCATTTAAAGGTTTCAATTAGCGCTGCAAAAAATGCAACCTAACGTACAAAAGGAGGAAACAAATATTAAATTGCTAAAATTAGGCTTACCGGAGATTAGCGGTACCGAAACAACATCATTACCGAACACGTATAATAGACTAACGGCAGCAAATACAGGTGAACTTTTTTTATTTATTTAGTTCGTCCTTCTAGCACGCCGCTCGTAAATCCGGCTTTACGGCACAACTTTTCCTATTATTGTTTCGTCAAAACAAGCAAAATCCATACGTTAATGAGCGCTCTTTCGCCCAGCGGGAAGCGTGGAGGAAAATGTTCCCAATCGAAACGGCGCATCGCGAAGCCGTTATCATTTCTTGGCCCTTTGCGCGCTCGCGCCCCATTTACCAGTGGGGGACAAAGTGCAACTTACTCCTTTTTCGAGGAGGGGGGGGGGGGGGGGGGTGGCGGATCGTCGTAAAGATTTCGCCGAACGCAAGAACCATTTCGCCAGCCAACTTTCGCAGCGTCGCGGATAACGCAAGCGGCACCATAAACTGTTCGAATTACAGCCGGAACTTTCAAGCGTAATGTACTTTCGCTGCTTTTCGGCACACAATGAGAAGAATGCGTTTCGATGGGCATAATAAAAGTGGTGAAGAATGAAAAAAAACCAACACGCTCACATCAATCGGCTGATGAAGTGGGGAAAATGTATATTTCCGTCCTGAGATTCCACTCACGTCGGGCACAGAAGCAGCAACAACAACACAAAAAAAAAACATCGAATAAAACAAAAACATAAAACCAAACCTGGGCAACCGGATACCCTTCCCCCCTGCCCATCTCCTGGGACCGGTACGCACCTTGAAAAAGCCATTTTCCTTTGGTAAAGTATTTCCCCCAAACGTGACGCTCGGCCGATCATCAGCCGGGATGTGGAGGTGCGTGCGTGCGGGTGTTTCACCATCGGAAAGATGAACTTTCCCGAGTGCTTTACCCCTCCCCCCTCTCCCCCACTTGCCGCCATCTTAGATGCAGGGGAACGGGAAACTCTACATGGGAAAAACTTTTTAATTTGAAAGCTGTTGCCTAACTGGCACCCGAAAACAGATTCACGCTCCGGCCCGCCGCTTGCACGACAGGACGTAACGCATTCCGCAACAGTAAGAACAGCCACGTGAAGCTTTATGAAGCGGGGCTTACTACCCCGGGGGCTTACCAGGTTGGCTGCTGCCGGAGAACGGAGCGGAGGGAAGGAGTGTTGGAACTTTTCGATTTAGATTTTGCACCGAAAGTGTCACCCATCCTCGCAGAGTGCTACGGGCCGAGAGATAACTTTACAATTCTTCTACCTTGAGTTTGTACCTTCCGTCCTTCATTTTCTTGTCCCGGGCATCCCCACATAGTACATTCCAGCTTTCAATTTTCGGCTAAAAGCAACGATAAGTGTACGTGTGTGTGTGTGTATGTAGGTGCCGAGAAATAGCAAATGGTTACAAGTTTAAATGGAATTCAAATGATGTATGCGATGATTTTCCGTACAAACTGCTGAAGGTACTCAGGAATTAATGTGTTGGAAATGCATTGTAAATGTTCCCTGACAAAATTTTTGAAAGCAATTCCAGCAAAAAAAAAACTGGTGCTTTTGAGCGAAATTCGGAATAAAAATATACGTTTCTAGTCAGTCATAAAAAGCGATGATGTAATTAGTGTGTAATTTTTTAAAATAAATTATCCACAAATTATATGCTTGCTATAAAAAATAATTTGTGTATTCACGATTCTCTTTTACTCACTTCTCATATATTTTTATTTAAAATACATCCAATGTATGCTTAACGAAATTTATTCACTCCGGCTCGTTGGCAGGATAACGCCATTGAGCATTGAAATATTTACCTTTATCATAGTCCTGTTTGACGATTGTTAACTCGACAACCCTTACGTTCCTTTTCTGCTAGCGTCTCGGTTTGCCTTTTGGAAGCTGCAGAATGTCACCTAGTGTGGCCGGGTCGGAGTCGTTTCTCGCGCTAACCCCGGTAGCTAAATCGTATTCACCAATCCGTGCCATAAATATAGATACATCTATTTGAATATGTTCGGAAATAAATCCGAATCTTTTCGCTGCCAGCTCGTTCCGGAAACAGTCTTGCAGTCCCAAGACAAGGCGGAGGTGCGAACGGTTACCGTGGATTTCGGTGCTTTCTTTCTTTGGGGGTCGGCAAGGAAATCGTTTCTCATAAATTATTTATTCAAACATTATCGTATCCCGGTGCAATTTTGGTCTATTTCCCGGTCCGGGACACCGTGTGTCGCCGCCAGCTTTCCGTTTCGCAAAACCCGTGTCGTATTGTGACCCATATTGGGTCACAGCCGTTCTCTATCACTTACCATTGATATATTTATTCAGGATAAGATTACCGGATTGCTTCTGTCATCCGTTTGGCGTTTGAGTGACTTTTACCAAGTGCAGAAAAACAACGGTGCAATCCCAGTGGGCAGCAACGGGGCCATCGTTTTACTTTATTTATCGCTCGGCGAGTGGTTATGACGACTTTACCTACCGTCGTCTTCAATCAAACGGTAACATTTGCCTGTCGTTATCGCACAACTAAAACGAGGGGAAAAAAATCAAAATAAATAAATAAAAAGGCACACGGATGAAATCCAAAACATGTGGAATCAATCCACCCGAACAAAATGGCAGTCCAATTCAATTTAGAGATTTATTCTTCCCATAAATATCCCTCTTTCGACTACCGTTGACCGTTGGCGACTTACCTTCGCCGGGGCCGTGCTCAGAACGGTACGGTATATTTGGATTGGCCGGGAGAAGACGAGATTTACCGCACGGCAATGCTTTCGCCATTTTGTTTCTGGTGCAGACAGCCTATGGAAATGCTGGCGAGGTGGAAGGAATACTACGTTACTACGTACTGATTTATGGGACGCTGGATACGCTTTTTTTCATATTTCGTTCCTAAGTGTGGGAAATCTGTGTGGAACGATATTTTCAACCTTGCGCATATGGGTCAATTCATTATATTTATTTATGAAGCTCTTTGCTCAGAAAAACCTCTACAGAAAGATACAAAAGTTTCCTTTCAATGTTAGCCGTGCAAGCTGTTACTGACTTGTGTTTGTTTATAAGACTGCATTTTATTCAATCCAAACATTGATTATCTTCCAGGAAAAAGCATAAAAAAAATTTCGTAATTATTGCAGCAAAAAATAAAATAGCAACCAAAAGAATCTATGAGGAATTTTCAATCTACTCTTTTATCTGCTTTGTTAACTATTTCTTTGTACTACAGGGAAACCGCATAACGACGTGTATAAACATGAATGCATGCGCACATTCAATGACCAGAACCAGTATTGAACCTGTTAGGTGAATAGAGGAAAAGTGAATGCAGGGGAAATAATTTGATACAGTATCGAGTATTCAACAACATGCCACCTAAAGCGAAGCGCATCTCATTCTATTGAGTTGTAGGGGATTCCGAAAAAAACCTACCTCAAAAAAAAAAACCAACCCCAATGGAAGATGTCCATTTTCTTCACTATATCACCTCCGAAAGGTTCCGGTGAGTCCGTGTTTATTAGTGCTATAATGGAAAAATTCGGCTTTGAACGGGCGAAGGTGAGCGAGCCACTTTGGCACGATGGTGTGCCGATGCGCTTCCGTGATGCCGGAGAAGACGCCGTGCGGAGAATATGCAAAGCGAGCGTAGCTTGTACTTCCGGAACGTGATTGGAATGCGTTCGGCCCGAAGGTGTAGTGGTCCGACGGTCGATGTCGCAAAAATTTGCATCTTCACGAAACACAGCCAGGCGCAACACGGAACGGTCCCCCGAAAGTGCAGTCGAGTCGGCCATCGTGTCATCGTGTTGGAGCGTTCGGCCGTTGAAGAAAATGAAGGTATTTTCGTGTCTAACGCAACGACGGCACGGGGTCGAGTGGTGGAGCGACGGCATCGGCATCTTCATCAAAAGCAAAAGCGGGGTAAAATTCAGATTCCTAGTTGCGGCGGGTGAAGTGGCTGGGAAAGGTGATGTTGGACCTGCAGCGTTCAAGCGTCGCTGGCTGTGGAAACTGGGGTTTTTCCTGAGGAAACCGTGGCACAATTCGGATGCGCACGTCCCGGGCGAATGTACGAGTCGATCGAACTTGCAACCCCTCGCTCGCACCGAATGCAATGAAAAGTCGATTATTTCTTTGTTCGGCTGGTAATGGAATCATCCGAAAGTCCCGGCGCTGGATGGACGTGACTTTTTAGCAGCCCAACGCCGGGCTGCCAATTTTCGGCCGGGATCCTGCCCGCTGCAAGAGGTTTATCCTTCTGCCTTACGGACGAATGGATACGTGGAGGCAAGAAAGGCAAAAAAACACACACACACTCCGTGAAATACACACAAGAAGATAAAAAAAAACCCCTATTCATTCTATACATAACGGAACCTGGGAAATTGTGTCTTTCTCCCGATACGAATGCAAGGTGGAACTGTTTTTTCGGTCACCGAAACGACGGCAAAGACGGCGACGACGACGACGACCTGGTGTCCCCGAACGACGTAACCGAGTTGGTGGACTCGAGCTGCCATCACCGCCGTCGGCTAGTAAGTGTCATTTTGCAGAATCGTGACCTGCGAGTCAGCAAAAGGGAGGGAAATTAAAGCCTGATAAATAAATCAAGTCCATCTTTTCATGCCGAACTCGAAAAGACATCGTCAGCCAATTGGACGACCCGAAATAGAGCAGTTTCGTTTTACAGGATTTTTGTTTTTTTAATTCTTCCCGTTTTCTCATTCAAAGAGGAATGGAATCGAGCAACAGCTAGGCCAGAAAGCAGCAGGACAGAGGTTGCTAAAACTGTACGATCATTGAAATGCTTCTGTTCAAAAATAGGCTAGTTTCTATGAAGCATCACGAAAATGTACGCTTACAGAACTGCTTTCCTTTGAACAGATACTCTACTTTTCCCGCTCACTAAGTCAAGGACGAAAGCGATAATAATACAAGGGAAAAATCATGGTATAAACTAGTGGAAATGCGCAAAAAAGGCATAAGAAAGGCCGAGCTAAGAGCTTCAAAAAAAAAATTTTAAACTAAAGAGGATTTTTTCCATGAGCTATTCATGTATACAAACTGAAAATGAGTACAAGACTTAGTTGGCAATTAACATTACAAAGCCATCAACGTTCTTCAACGAAACTAATCAAATAGGTAAATAATAAAACTCTGTGAATTCTGTTCATGTAAAAGCGCGTTTACTCATTTTGAGACATGTCTCGTGATTTTTAAGTAAAGTTTTTTATGTATTATTATGTTGTATTAGAATATAGTATAGTTTTTATTGGATTAGTACAATATCGTTCAAGCATATTTATTAAGATTTTTTTTAAATGTCGCTATTCACAGCAAAAATTAAACCAAAATCCTCTATGCATGTATCATTATGATAGATTAAAAACTGTTCTTGCTGGATTTGTTTCCATAAAGCACGACATCCAACGAAATGGTGGATTTGAAATATATTCAAGCTCCAAGCCATGAGTAAAGGCAGTATTAGTTGAAATTGGTCCTTTAAATTCAGTACCAATTATTCAACATTAACTGCTGGTAATTGAACCAATCTAATAAAACAAACCACAATATACAACCGCAAAGATAGTTAAGCTGGAAACAAATCTAAAGTCATTAATTTATTTTAAAAATCTTCAAAACTGGTACCACTCCCCGTTCCTGCATGATTGCTACAGATTATCATTTCCATTTTAAATTTAAAGCGAATAACAAAGATAAATCGTCTTGAGGCGCTATTAGCTGCAGGATTAACAACAAACGAATTGTTCCGAAAAAGATCAAAGTCCCTCAATCGATGGCGAAAGCTATGCTAATCATTGGCACCATCTTACCCTTCCAAGAAAATTGCAATTACTTACGCTAGACTCAAACACCTTCAATACAAATGGAATCTTCTGCCCTTGCGTTTCTTCAAGATGATCGTTTTGGACCCGGTGTCGGTAGGCGCAACCTCATCAATGGAATGAAATGGAATCGTGAATAAAAATATAACTGCTGTGCTCCACCGTTTGATGATCCTTTTGTCACCGGCTTCGATTGGCTCATTTCCCCGTTCACCGCCGTCAATTGCAAGGACGAAAAGAGGTGCTTTGCGCACCGCAAAAATCATTCCGTCCCGCCCTTATCAATATTTAAACAGCGAACAATTGTTTTCACAATCGAAATTGGTTCGAATTCCGAGAGCGCAGTAATTAGCGCGTGAACAAAAGCAACGGCCCATTGCTGCGAAACTTTGTCGGGCGAAAGATGGCAGACACTCCTGATGGATAAGCAGGAAAAGTGCTCTCGCTAGCCTATAATTGCCCGTGAAAGAATCTACCGCAAGCATCCTCGCACAAATTAATCGGATGCTGGAGTCGTTTCCCGAAACACCACTCCGCAAATGGACTCCCTCGGTCAGGCCGCGAAGTGACGGAAGTTAATCAAATTTAATTACAACAATATTCATTTCCAAATAAATATAACGTTCCCCAGCCGCTTATCACGCCCGAACGGGAGCTGAATTGACTCGGATGGAGACCGAGGGAAAATGGTAAACGGGCCCGGTTGGTGCGTTGGTGTTTGCGCTGGGAAATGTTTGATTCTAAAGCGACACCAGATGAAAATGGGTAAGCGTATCGTTTCCTCCCGGGAACGCCGGAAGAAGAGCAACAAATGAAACGATGCCTGCCATCCATCTCGACCCAATCCACATCCTTACGCATCTCGCACCCGACAATGCGCGGAAATGGGGCCCTGGATCGCGCCAGCATTCCCTCTCCCCCACCCTCGGTGGAAAATAAATAAATTAAATCCAAGTGAGAATACAATAGAATTTAATATTCACACTTCAGCACCGTTGACTTTTGCGGAGCGCGTTTTCGGCGGAAAACGGAAAAAGGCTCCAGAGTACCGCCGGCGTCGACAGTGACGGAGATGTTCCGGGTTGAATCCTTGCGACACGGACCCGCTGGGAGCCATGGGATGCCCCCATTTAAACAGCGTGTGAAGTGTCCCGGGGAAGTGCGAGTACGATGGGGAAGCACTTGAAAGAAAATGACAAAGCTTTTTAATGTTTTGCCTGATCGCAATGATAACGATGATGCCACTTGAAGTGCACAGCGCCCTCCGAGGGCGAAGATGGTGCTATCAATCGTGCCCCGTAGACAGGCACGAAGGGAAGAGAAGAAATGGGAAAACGCGGAAGGATGGGACGATGAAGTGTCCTTAGAAGCAACCAGACGAAAGACAAACACCTCCTCGGAGCGTCACACAAGAGGGCATCCAAATATCTTCACCACCACCTCCGCCGTCGCCGCCGCCGGAAAAGTTGACAAAAGCGGATCCATTCCCACCCGTTTCGACACAATAGGTGATTGCTTTTGGACCCACGCACCGGCACCATGGGCTCACCCACCTCCCTCCCACCGCAGGCCGCCCACGGGGTGCGCTAATCAACAGACAATGGCGGACGGCAAGCCGGGCAAGCAAGCCTGGGTTTTCTCCCCCAGTGGCCAGCCAAATGAGCTGCTTCCGGCTCGGAAACGATTCGGTGACTGTCAAATATGTCCTGCGGAAGCTTATCGAGATCGCGGGGCGGGCAGGTGGCATTCCATTCTTCTTCGTAAACAGTGTGGCGCGAGAAAAAATAAATAGATACCGCTGAATAACGACAGCCACTTCCTTAAGGACCGGTCCACAACCAGGGGAGGGCGCCGGTGGATGGCCGTGGATGTGATTGAATGTTTTATTCATTCCACTCCTACGCGCCCGAAAGGGACGCTGCTGATGCTTCGATAACAACCGAGCTTTTAAGAAGCGAATGTTGCATCTCAAATCAAGGAATAATGGACAAAGTTATTCTCGACTTGCGAAGCGAAGATAATTTGGTCGCTTGCGCTTCTTTGTTTCGTCTGAGCTAGCCTATACGAAATGGATGGGGTCGTGAAGCTTCTGGGGGAAACTGAGCCTCACTGAATGAAAATCACGATCGACTCAATGTTCTTTGAAAAGGATCGGTAGGAATCTTATTACATTGCCAAAGTATCTATGATGATTAAATTAAATTGTTACTTTAACAGCAGGGCGTGTATTAATTCATTTCTGAAGTCTCTGCTTTTCAAAAGTTTGTTTGAGGTGGTTCTACCACAAATGTTTACTCCATAACCCTACATGAAAAACCTTATGGTTTTTTATTAAATTAATCATTGATCTAGCTTTAGGCAAATTAAAACTCTTATACAAAAGTTGAAAAAATGCTTCAAAAATAAAGATGGGTTTCGTTTTTTATTTGTCATAAAACTGTACTTGTTTCAAATAGGTTAACAATGTGGTATAGAATACAGATGCTAAATTTTGAGCTTGGATTACAAGATGTCTTGCTAAATATCACTCTCACTTTGAATTGTATATTGTAATACTAATCGGAAAAAACGAGAAAACAAATTGAAACATGCAAGCCGAGATATTTTGAAATATAATGTATTGAATAATTCAGATTTTACTGTTCCACTAAACACATTAAAAACGATGTTCCACTCTCCTAAAAATACATATTTGATGGAAGAGCATTATAGTATGAAGAAAAAGTGCTTTATTGAATTCATGACATTTTGACAAAACACTCATGAATTGTGAATCCCGTTTGTAAAATACATCATTTTGACTTTCAATAAATATGAATGCAAGTATTCTGATGAATGTAAACATCATTTACCCCTGTTATCACGTAGACAGACTTCCTCTAACAGATCAGACATGCCTTAGGTATTGGAAGGAATGATTCCAGCATTTATTTTATAACTCCGTCCAACGATTCACAGAATTCCCATCCGAGGGCGTTTAGTTCAGCAAACGTTGGCTTGACTCAGTCATCGTCGTTCAGTTTAGATTCGAGCTGCTTTATTTTGGACCGGAGTCGAGGGTCATGAGCATTATGAAAAAAAAATACATCGCCGGTGCCAAAGAGTTGTGCTAATGTTTGCTCTGAACCGGTCAACATCGATGTTGTGGCAGCTATCGCGCATACCTTCGCCCCATTCATAACGCGGGCGTGCTTCATAATTTATGGTTCGCTTTATTTAAACGAGTCCGAAACCGGCAAATTCTACGAAATGATTCGTTTTAATAAAAAATAAAATAAACTCAACTCATCTTCGTTTTTTGGCCGCACATTCTTTCGCCACGGCTCGAGAGAGAGATCGTATAGAAAAACCCCCGTTAACGGATGGTGCCCATGGTGGCGCGCGTACGTATGCTGCCCGGGCGATCGTACAAGGTCAGCATAAGTGCCGAGATGCTGGGTGTCGAAGCTGCCCTTCGGTTCACGCACTGCGCGAGCATTGAATGGTCCAGCGCCGTGCTGTAATTATCAAATTATGCGATACATCATGGACCGCCGCCAGCAAAAACGGGATTGCAACCGATCCCGCGCCGCCATCGGATCGCAAGGGGCGATTTTGGAATTGCAATTTGTTAATAAATTCACACATAATCAGCGCCTCCACTCGGCGTGCTAGTGATTTGCAGTACGCGCAGCCCCTGGACCGGCGTGTTTTTGAGGCTTTTTTTAACTTTTCGCCAACAGTTTATTAACACTTCGATCGGACATTCCACCGCAAAAAGGGGACGAAAAGAAACCCAAAAAAAAAGCAAGGTGCGCACCGGCAAGGACGTAATGAAATATCGTTACACAGCGACGATACGGAAGGGCTTCCTTAAAACGTGATGAAACGCGAAAGTAAAGGGCACGGCTCGTTTCTGTTTCACATGATTCTCATTTTAATGCTTTTTCTGTTTTTTTGTTCGACATGGCCGGAAATTGATGATCTTCACGCGATCCTGTTAACTTTACTGTGAGGTGGAGTTTGGTTCAAAGTGTTTACACCGTTGTGCATACATTCTTTGAAAATCATGACCCGGGATCATACCTTTTTTTACCCCCAGAGAATTTGCTCCCAAAACTCGCGCTTGGCAATGTTTGATGTTTGCTTTGGAATTTGAAATGCAACTTTTCAAGTTTCCACTTTTTGCAACAAAAAAACTCCCACCACGATCGTGCGCTACGGACTGACAAGATAATGGTCGTCTCTGAAAGATCAACAAAATATTTCATTTGGATTTATTTTAGAAAAACATGGCTTCAACGTGACTTGCACATGGGTTCAACATAACTTAATTTTTACACATTTGTTGGATTTCATTGTAGCAAAGGTATTATATGTTGCTAGATTTACGTACATTTTATTTAGATTGTTTTGTAGTAAAATTACGATTGAGTTTCTGTTTTGTGATTCGATTCAATTATTAATTATTGGTAAATATGTTTTTTTTATACACATGTTTCGCCGGACAACCACGAGTTCCCCTCGAAGCTCCGGCGAGGCTTTTAATTTTTGTCGTACTCTTTCCATTTTTAACAAGCGGAGCAATCATCAACTGGTGCTTCTATCAGCCGTTTATTCTTCTTTTGTCTCCATAGCTACCACCGCAAACGAAAGAGAGGTGCACTCTGCGAAACATTGTACGCAATATAACATGCCATTCCGGGCGGGTGTCATAAATAGTTCGGGAAATATTGCCGAGCAATTTATCATTTTTCTAATCGAGTTACATTGTCCCCGTGTTGTTAGTTGGCGAGCGCCCGGAGAGGGTTAGTTTGCCGATCCCGTAGCCATGCTGATGCTGTGCACTTTCTACCGTCTCCGTTATGTGTCCCTGCATGCATTCGGCTGGGAAGGTGTGGCACAATTTGCCCATGTGCAGGGCCCGTGTAACTGAATGCACCGTTAGCAACACGTCGCCCTGGTTACGCAAATCATCGCTAAAAGGCGGTTTGAAAGAGTAAAAGTGTCCTGGAAGATGCGCTGCTTTGAGGATTCTTTTGTGCGGTCCTTCGATATAGGGATTCCTATTATCAATGTTTCCTTCTTTCGTCATCACGGTTTTCCACTGTGCTTCTGTAATGCTGGAATGAATCACAGAAAAAAATACAATATGAAGTTTATCAGAAGCATTTCGTGGAGTATTTTTCCTGTATGTCTTTCTTGGGCACATTCTTTAATTTAAAATATAGTCTTCGAAACACAACAGACAACTAGTTGTCCTGTGAAAGGCTGGCTGCGTTCGTCACCGTTGTCACCGCAGCCATTGGAGCATATTGGAGTGAACATTTGAGAGTTCCTAAATTTAAAGAGAATGAACAAGCGAGATCCTGTTTCATCGATTTCGACGAATCACGTCTCACCTCGACTCACCATCAATTCATCCTAGTTTACTCACCAAAAACTTGTCTCAATTCACAAGCTTCTCATAAGAACAACTCTCAATGCACTTGATTTACAACATTTATCTCTGCGGCACGGCTTCGCTCTATGCTCTATGCTCAACGAAACCACGTGAAGGAAATATGCTTTCTCCGAATCCGTTCGCAGCAGGCAGCATCTCCGATGTTGATGTGTCCGCTGGGCGGGAGAGATGTCTCTCTGGAAAAATATATTCGATCGGGTGCCGTAGTTTCAGCCGAAACATAACGAAACTGAGATATGCTTCGTATGGAATATTTCTCGGAACAGCACTGTTGCCGAAAAACGATTCAGTCGTTGCGCGATCCTCGGTTGGATGACATGATACGTGCAGAAAGTACGGTGAAGTGGTATCGCTTGGAGAAGACATTTTCCAATGATTGATTACGATTTATTGCGACACTGGCATCTATGCGAAGAAGTGCGTAACATAGACCAATCGTACACAGACCAGTCGTTGGACTGAATGGAAATTATGATGGTTTTGTGAATCGGTTGAAGACATTCCGTTACCAGTTTAGGGCAACATTAAATTGAGAGAGGAAACAGAACCAGGAAATTTCCATCATGTTCCACGCAAACAACATCGGGTCAAACTAAACAGAAACCTTTTTTCTAATTTTTGAAAGTGTTAGTTTTCACTGCAATTGTTATTGACCCACCCCCACCGGGGGTACCGCAATGTTCCGCAGCTTTGGCGCATGGGGCTTGCTGGCAAACAATGGTGGTCGTATCTAGGGCAGGCAGATGCAGATTGTTGAAAAAGTAAATAAATTCCCACCCTGGGTGTGGGGGCAACCGTCCACGTGGCAGTACATTCTTTATCAAACACTGAAATTACAGAGCAATATAACGTTGGCTGGTCGGAAATTTTCATCCCAACCGTTGGATGGGTGGGATGGGCTGGAACAAAATCGAAAAAGGGGAGGGAAAAAAGTTTTTCCCGTGCACATGACGTGACACGAGTAATATTGTTCGAGTTTCCGGTCGGGGCAGCAATGCAGCTGAGGAGACCGGGTTGGTAGGACACACCGGGAGTGTTACATTGTCCGTGAAGAATTGAGTGCCAACAGAAGGGTGATAGGGGGAGGGGGGGGGGGGGGGGGAGCCAGTGGCAATCTATTCCATGGGGGTCGAGAAAGGAGGTGTTGTGTTTGCAATTCCTGCTAATATCGATTCGTTGAGAAGCAATGCATCGAGTGCCAGCTTTATGATAAAACTAAATTGAACATTTGAATTCCAACAGAGAGCGGAATGTTACTGTATCTTTTAGTACTGGGTTGGATTGCAGGGTGCGAGAGAGTTGCACTGAAACGTGTGTGCCTTTATCCGGGGAGGGATATACGCCCCAAAGGGAATAAAAACGGACCGGCTGCACACGAATGCATGGTCGTATTTCACTAAACAACCCGTCGACAAGGTGCATGTAAATGATGCGCTCTGCAACCCGGTTACGTGCCGCACCGAGCTGAAGCACACTCCACTTCGGTGGAGGACTTTGTTCGCGTGAAGGAGGGAGTCTGTTTCAGAGCCCAACGGTCATAATAACCCAACACGAAAAATGACGCTGAAGCCGATGGTATTATTGTGGGGCCGGTGTGATGCAGCACTCATTAGACGGTTGAAAATGACACCCGAGTCCGTGGCGCATCTGCCCCTCGACTCATCGCACTGCGTTTCCATTACGCTACCATAAATCTTTCGTGTTTCATCCCCGGCGAGATTTTCGATTCAAAAATTAAAGCGCAAGAAACCGGCTTCGTGGTGGGGCATGCGGACTCGGCCACTCGGTCGCGTGTCGCGCCATACAGTCACGCATGCAATCAAAACAAGCACTACGGAATTGAGCATCAGAATGGTTCGTCCGGCCTCTCGCCCCGGTCATATCGTCGAAAACACACACAGCGGGACATGGAGCGACCAAAACCCGTAGAGAAAAAAAAAACAAGTTAACCGTTGACTGACAGCGGGACCTCGGCGGCATGATTTTGCTGCCGTTTTGACAAAACCTTGGCCGCGCACACCGTGTGTCGTGGCGCACACGTCACGGCGGAGGGCTTTTGTGCAAACAAATTAAAAATAAATAAATAAAACATGCTTTTCCCTGCACGGACCACGGAAACCATCGTGTACACATGTGTAGGATGAGCTCGATGATGGGCCGCAACGACAACGGTGATGATGATGACGATGATGATAGCCGGTGCCGGTGTCAATGAATGTGGGGTGCGTCCTGAAGAAAAAAAATGGTGGAATAAATTACGATGACTGGCGAAACATTGCGCCTGCTGCCGGGTTTGTTAAATATGTTTTTGAAAGGGATCTCAGCTGAGCTGTGTGGTCCCTTCCTCCACCCCCTTATTCGAGTGCGATGTTTGATGCTAAAAGTACCCAACATTTAAAAATCAATTCACAAGGTGAATCAAGGAAGGTTTGCTCATCACCACCGATCACTGAAAGGTTGGAAGAATTGATCGTTTTGAATGGATAATTAGCACGATTTCACCAGCGGTAGATGAAACATTTTGATCATCGGCACACTACCGAGTGGAAAAAGTCAATGATTAATTTTACAGGAGGATACTTCATCTTGAGACAAGTAGGATTGATTAAATAATGTGTTGCTAAAAAATCCAAACTAAATTCAGGTAACGTGTTTGGGTGGAGTCTGCTTCCACAGTGTCCGATTTTTATCTCTCGCTCGTGCCACAACATTCCAAACCGAAAACAATTGTTCCTCAAGGTGGGATGGTCTTTTCCTCCTAAGCACTTTATATACCCGCTTTTTGCGGATGGCAAAATGCTAAAACAAATCCAGCAAAGATTAATTCGCACTTTTGTGGGTGAAATGAAAAATGAATTCATTTTTAACTACGCTGGAAACAAAACGGCAAAGCCCCGAAACTTGAACGTGTCGAAAGCACGCAATGAAGAAGCTAAATTCCACCGGGAATAGAGCTAGGGTTGGTAAAATGAAACACCAACTTCAGCAAAGCGCACCCGGCGATGGATCTCATCTTGAAAGTGCTTTCAAAAATATAACAACTTTTTTTATGATTAGCCATCGAGGTGATGTTTTTTTTCTCCTTTTTTTTTTTGTTGCTGCAATTACGAAGCCGAGATACATGCCGAGAGCCGTTTGCCATGCCGCCGCAATTCGCAATCCTTGGCCACGAACGTGTAACCCAGCCCTCAATCAGGCCCCCGGGGGAATGCGAATCCACCGGTGGAAGCTATATTTTTATCTTCCACCACCATTTCGGAACCGCTCATCGCTGTAAAATGTGTGAGAAATGGTTGCCGATAAATAAAAGCCCAAGGCCCACTCGTTCGTTTTTGGGAGTCGAGAGGAATGGGCCAGCAGCGACGCAGGGGAAAATGGCATGGAATGTCCCTTTTTCTGTGTGTTTGTGTGTGTGTTAGCTGACGGGGATTTTTTTATGTTTTGTGTATTCTTCATCCTGCCAACGCATTTAACTTTTATGGGCCGCAATATTAATGCACATTAAGAACAAACGCCAATAACTCAAAACACAAACAGCAAGTTTGTTGCCAAGCCGGCGGATGGTGGTAGCGACATAAGGGGTGAAGACATCCCCGGTGGGGATTTCAGCGAGAGCATCCCTGCACTCCCCACCCCGTAAAGGAAACAGCGAACGCATGGTTGAATCCTCCCGCCGTCTAATTATTCGCGGCGACGAACACATGTCGGAGCACTCATAATACCGTGCGTGCACAACATAAGCTTTACGGAAAGTGGAGTCGCAGGCTCCAAAAGAGGGAACAGCCATGGCAGTAGCAATAGGGGGCGGACACGGGCGGCAACTTGTAGCAGACTGCCGACAGCGAAGAAGTGGTACTAATGACTAGAATAAATATTATTTCTTCCGGCGGCCTCGGAGAGCGAGAGTGGAAGGAAACGCACTTTCCCTTACCTGGGCCACCAAAGATGTTGTGGACAAAAACGATACGTCGTTGGTGCGGTGGGTGAGTTGGTTGATTGCGTTACGTTGGCTTCCGCGAGCTTGAGAGCGTTCGAAGTAAGAAGCTTTTGAACATCATTTTCGGTTAAGTAACGAAACTGCACCGAAATTCTTAATTTGGTGTTTTCTCAGCAGCTTGTTATTCCTGTTAAGACTCTATAGATTTTAACTAAAAAGGACTCACATTGAACATTACCATCTTCTGTTTTTGTTAAAATATAACTTCAAACTTTATTAAAATTAAACTTCTTTGTGCAAATATTTAGTAATAATCATACATATTTATGGTAAAAATCTCCAATCAATCCTACAACAAAAAATCCTAAAAACTTGTAAAAATAATATTCTTCATAGAAAACAAAAAGAAATTAAATCTGAATGAGTAAGGAACGACCCTAATTTTTAATTTGGTTTCTGATGCAAACAAATTCGAGTAATAAAAGACTCAAGTTTTGGTTTTTTCCCCAACCACAGTTGAAAACTTTCTAAGATTTGTTAATTTTACCGACCGTTTGTAACAAATATGTTTTTCGTTAAATTAAAAAAACTCTCTGAAATGAAATGGTTTAACGGGAATAGAGCATTAATCGTTGTTGCTTAAAGGCTTAAATATACATGTCTAACCCAAAGCCTAGGACAAGTAGCAGTCTTCGCTTTCGAACGTGATTCCCTGCAGTACCGATACAACAATCGGTGGCTGCACGAACAAAGCATATTTTGTAGAACAAAAACTGAAAAGGAATTCTAAAACAGATACAAACCACTTGCATATCTCAGCAGAAATGATGAACAAACTGTAGAAATAGCACCGCCAGGAAAGTTCGCAAGGGAATGCAAAACACAGAAACTCTATACTCCAAAGGGGTGGAACTGAAAACAATGCCACCGTCCCGCGACCAAAGGCGGTTCGGTAAATGACTCCTGCGCGTTCCCGGTCCATCCGCTTGGGAAAGGCCAAGGGGTGGTCGAGACTAATTTCTTTGAAATTTAGGTTCAATCCATTCGCTTCCATTTTGCCACCCTTTCGGCCCGTCCGGCTCCACCAGGAATGCATTTGCCAACCAATTCGGTTGTCAGAATAAAGTGGTGCCATTGAACTGGCCGTTTTGTTTGCAATCCATTTGAATAAGTTAGCAACGGTAGGCAGCATAAGGCAAACGAAGGGTTCCGGGGAAGAGTTTTCCAGCGGGTCACTCCTGCTCGGGCACCAGGACCCTTCCGGCTCCACCTACCGAAGGATGCTGAGCATCGGCAGTGAAACAATGAAAAGCTTTTAGGTTAGCTCGATCTCAAAGCCGGACCCGTTTTGCCATGCCCGCTTTCCGCAATTTCCCAGTGACAGTGACGACACAATGGGGCCCGTTAGCAGCAATCAACTCGACGGACCCGGTCACTTCCCCTTTCCCCCCGATCGGCCCGTGCTGGCGGGCACGCGGAAAGGGTTTCTGCCGGAAAACTATTCCTGGTTGCCGGGACGCCGGAATGCGCTCGTCAGCAACAGTTTCCGGCTTTGCCGACCGGCAAAACTGTATCCTCGGACAACGGGAGCGACCTAAATTGGCCGGTTCTGTCCGTCGGTACGGGCACGGCGTTGTTAGGCAAAACTATTGACCAGGGCTAAGCGCAGCGCTTAATGTAACTGTAGCTCGATAGTTTTCCTTTTGCCAGCTGATTGAAGCACAACCCGCTCGGTCGGACAACAGAGATGTTTTGTGAAAAGGAATTTGGCTTAGTTCAACTAAAGCGGGTACTGGAATGCGGATGGATTCATTTCGGTGGACATTAATCAAATATTTTACTATTTGACGAAAACGCGTCTATGTGCGTGAGCGAAATGAGCTGAACGAAATAACATAAAACATTCAAAATATTGTCAATAGATCATATAAAGAACCGTGTTCTCCAGAAACGTCGATATAATCATTGTTTTAGCTTATCCTAAGAGTAAATAAGTTTTGAAACCCCGACCGTCTTACATGGCTTGTAATTTATAAGTAATACAAGTGACTTTGCTTCAAACGTATGCATCGGCCATATAAAGCAGTATGCATCGGCCATATATATGTCTGGTTTGTTTTCTTCCAAAAATGAAGATTAACAATAAATATGAAGAAGGTTGAAAAAGTTTAACAATAACATTTCAAATATTTTATCTTTCACAATTTTTTCCAACCCTGCTATTTACAAAGTTGATACTCCATTCAAAAGGGTACTACTTTGAAAACATTACATCATCGTTCAAGGTATCTGGCCCACGTTTTCGGTTTCCTATTAATCATCTTGCCCTTTTTACGATATGTATGCCGACTATCTGAAACGAATATTTCCAGAGACCAAAATTCGTGCTTGTGTATAACCTGGATTTGTTTTGGTTATTTGGAAAAAGAATAATTTCCTACGGTGAAAATGTTGGCCTGCACTGAGACTCAATCATGCAGCAAAGAAACTAATTTGATAAACCTTGATTTGATTTTGAAACCTTAATGAACCCATTGTATGCAGTTATGTTTTTTCCTGTCTTATTGCTTCAATTGACATTCAAACTATTTTCCATTAAAATATTATGCCCACAGGCAGTTAATTTGAAATCCAGATTCCGAGAAGAGTTAGTACATTTTTATCCGGGTTTCAACAGACAGGAAATAATAAACAAAGAACAAAAAAAGGAATACCTATTATCATTATTCAGAGCGGGGAGGACACATTTTCTATGAATTTCTGTACAAACTGTATCGATCTATTCGCAATCTCAAAGTACCTCGAAGGGATTAAATCATTGAGATGAGCAAGAGGCCTATCTGGCACTCTTTAGAGCTACATATGTTCCCACAACTAATACTACCATTTAAGCATGTTTCTGCTAACACTTGGATGCATGTTTTGCTCAGAGTCAAAGCCTCCCGAACCTTTTTTTAAAGCCGGAGCCTACGGAGCCCTTTTAGTTAAAAGTAGTTCTGTCTGTCATACATGACTTTATTGTGAAACGTTGCGAAAAGGCAGCGGAATCCCCACCGGATACGAGTACTTTCAAACATACGATCGAAAAGGTAAGGGATGTAGTACCACAGTTTTCACGTTCACCTGGCGAAAAGATCTTTAATAATAACGCTGAAGACATACTTCTCCATACAGCAGGGAATATGGAATTTGCATCCCCACAAAACCGGGTGAAAAATGAAGCCGACGACAGGAGGATTCTTCCTTGAATTTTAACCCAACGGAGATTTTTTCAAGTCTCCACCGGGGAAATCGTCTTCATTCCGCACGGGACCGAGAAAAGTGAAGAATGTCTCCACAATATCTCCCAAGGCATACGTTTCTTTTTGTGCGGTGGAATAAATTTCCGTAAATCATGGTCGTTTTTTTCTGTTCCCTACATTTTTTTCCTCTATCCTGTGGCCTCTGGAGCTCACCGTTATGGTGGTTTTTGTCAGTTCATTCCACTTCTAAATGAACTCCCGGTTGGTTGGCCCCACTTGCATTGGGGGAGCCTTGTGCGTGATTTGTGGCGTTTGTCGACGACTCGCTGGTGAATAGAATTCAAGTCAGCCTACCAGTCGCCCAGATCAGCCTTCCTCAAACGAGGGAACGAAAACATAAACTTCCCTATCACTGGAAAATGCTGTGTAACGCCCCACCATCTGACGGCCCGGCGACAGATTCCGAGAAGCAGTCCTATGGGCGTGAGTGATTGTGTTTTCACATGGCAGCATGTAGGTTTTATTATTTCTTCAATTTTCTTTTTTCCGTCCACCCCTTCCCAATGTCACAACTTTTTCCTTCTCGAGCATATCGAGCACGAGCCTCGCGAAAAACCCAGCCCACCGTGCTCGCACTGCTCGTTGCGGATGGTGAAAATGATAATTTACCCGTGAAGATACATCCTGGCGATATGTCATCGACAGCTTCGTTGACGAGCTTCGGGTACACTTGGGGACCCACAACCACATACACCCACACACACACACACCCAGGCACACATTTTCTGGCCCGAGATTCGCTCTTACCCCGCTTTTCCGGAAAAGTTTGGCAAGGCCCCGCCCGCTCGGTTCCGGTGTGTTCCAGTGGGGAACTGCCGCGCCGATGTCTATTTGCATACAATTTGCAATTTATCTCCTGATGTCAGCTCCTCCGGGCAGGTGATGCGAGACGGCACCATTGTCGAATCGTGACGAGGTCCCGGCCAGCATCTCCACCCACCAGTGCGTGAGCGGAAGCGGAGATCCCTTGAGAGGAATACCGGACCGGGATGGATGGGCGGGAGAAGGCCGTGATTGGGAAAATTTGTGTCCCGCTTTGTTCTGGCGCCGGGAAAGTGTTGATGCTGGCATTCATGCCCCGATAATCTGACAAATTGAAAACCGGTCCAATGTGTCTGGGGTCTGTTCGGGGCGAGAGACACTCGCTTCCTCGAAATCGATGGTATCAAACTTCAAATTAAATCCTTGAAGAAACACTCCCCTATGGGAGAGCTTTTTGAAATCAATGTCAATCGATAGTGATGTTTGTGCACGAAAAAGGATGTGAGAGTGGTCTAAAAATCAATATTTCTACACAATTTTTAATATGTTGCTCCATTGACATTGCCATAAACTATTGACAGCAAGATTCTTTGTTTCAGGAATCAGTTGCGTTTCGTTTGTTTTTTTCATTAATAGAAGATCACTTTGACAATCAACTGTAGATTTATAAAATGATACAACATCGATTTCAATCTAGGCGACCACTCCAACCTTTCTGTAAAATAAAAAAAATAATTGATCCAATAATAAATAACATTTGTTTACTTGGCCTTTATTTCCTCACATTTCAGGCAAATTTAGAAGTTTAATTTAAAGTAAAGAGATAATAAACAGGAATGGTAAAATAGCTTAGATGACAAGTTCTTTGTCAGAAGTGTTCGAAAACATTCTCCAGAAGCATGGCAACAAAACTCCGGCTATCAAAACAAAGCCAATAGATAAACACTTCCCATTTGATGCCGGTGCCAAAAAAAAAACCAAACCCATCGCCAACGTTCGATCGGTCCGTAATCTTTAGATTCAATTTATTTGCTTTATTTCTTGCAGCTGGTAGCAGATGGCAGCAAACTCTCCGTGTCGTTGCCACATTGCTTTTCCCATACGACTGAAACCAGCACATTTTCGTACGGTTCAGCAAAAGTAAGGGCGGGTGGGAGGGAGAGAGGCAAGGGGGGGGGGGGGGGGGTAAAACTTTGGACCTAAACTGAACGGGTTGTTTCTTGGCGGATGTCTCTTACTTTCACTTCTGCCAGGGGTTTCTCGCACGGAGCCGACGACGGAAGAAACAAATCAAACCCAGAAAACCAAGGAGGAAATCTGCGACTCGTCCTGGACACTATTGTCTCGAGGTGTACCCGGAAAAGTGTGTCCGTGAACGACCAACGTCTCCTGGTTCGATCCCGGAGGAAGTTGACCATTGGAAAATGGAGTTGCTTTTTGCGGTTTTCGTGTGAACTTTCCAGTGCCATGCCGGACCGTCTGGCGAAGGACAATAAAGTCGATCAACTTCGTGCTGATGGCAAATATAATTTTCAGTGCCATTTTCCCGGGCAGTGAAAAACCGTCCAAGGAGTACGGGTGGGAGAGTAAACACACGCGCTAGTTATAGTCAAGTTCCACTATGGCAAATGGACAATGACGAAGTATTCCATTGTTTATCGACTGCACATGGGAAAGTGGTTTCAAATAAAGCATCCCCAAAAAAAAAAAGAATGTGCTAATGAACCCTCCACCCGTAAGTGGAACTATATTTCCTTCTCAATTACAATGTTTATTTCGTCACATATCTCACACGAGGGGCAACAAAAACGACAAGCTTTCCATTTCGTAAGGTAAACGCCCGGTGCTTAAAAAGCAATTAAATATTCGACTCGGACCGCCTGCTTTCGTAAAGTATTTTGTAGCCTCGAGGAATAAATTGGAAAATTTAGACCATTTTCACCAACCCCAGCCAGGGGGGGGGCTTTTCTTTCGACCCCGTTGGTGGACGTGTAAAATATTCGTGCGGCCGTCCCTACCTGGCTCCGCCAGTAACCGAGGGGACAACTTCCCACCAGTCAAGCTTCGTGCGAGCGAGCTTCGGTCCGGCCGAGTCCGTTCTTGTCGAAAAGCTGAACCTGATCATTTATTTAAGCCCCGGAGTAAGTCTCGGGTTCGGAGGATAAACCTCGGACTCGTAAGAGACGCAAAACGGGCCGCCGGTCCGGATGATTCTCCGACGGATGATGATGTGAATAATTCAACGGCCCAAAACTCGACGCCCCGAGCCCGAGAAGTTAATGAGGGGGAAAATCAATTTTCCACAGAAAAACGTCCCCCCTGCCCCGGAATGGAGCTTTAAGTAAGCAGATATTAATATCCTCATTAATGAAATGGCACCGGGTTGGGGTGTGGGGAAGGTTGCCGTTTTATCATGTCGTTTAAACTATGAATATATATTTTTGAGGACCCACATTCGGGCAGAGAAATGAGAAAATCCCGAGGGCGGGGGGCAAAAATGTGTGTGTGTGTATGTGTGTTCGGGTCCTAGCTGGATCTATTTAAATGCGAAAGAATAACGACAGAGGGCGGATCCGTAATGAGAGTAACCGTTTTCCCTTGGGGGATGCCTTCGTTACTCGCCACCATAAATACATGCATGGGCAGAATTAAATGATTGAAAGAGTTGGAGCAAACACAGAAAAAAAGGTACAGAGATTGGATCATTATGCTTTGATTCATCAGAACCATTTGACCGTGATGATCCGGCGTCGACTCCCCGGTGCCGATGTCTAATTGAGCGGAAAACGACCCACACATTGCGGCATGTACCGTCGATGCGTACGGTGCGTTTCGAAGGACCAACGAAAGAGGGGGAAAAAAGCGAATACATCCAAGTGTCCCGCCAGCCCCGAAACAAGACGTCACTAATCGAATCATTGCACGTCGAGCATCAAGCAAATCAAACACTCATCGCTTAATTTCTCCATTCTACCAACACATCCCGGGCCGGCCGACTTCCGCCACGGCATGCAACGGAAGGGAAGGTTACCGTCAACGGAGCAACGAGACGAGAACGGGAGGGAACGCAACATCTACCACGGACTCGAGCTGGGGATATTCTATTTTTTTTGCTCCTGAACACTTCGAGCCAAGCAGCTACGGGTCCATTCCGGATCCTGACTGTATCCCATGTCGACTGAAATTTCCTCTCCCGAGCCAGAACCGAGCCGATGCCTTTAACGACATTCCTATTTTCCAATCGATTTGCTGCCAACGCCGGCGAGTTTTCTTTGGTTCTGGCCCTCGTTCCCGGTTCCCCCGATTCGTCACGAACCCCAATACGCCACGCTGGAAGCTGGAGAAAGAGAGTGTGGAAAACAAAAATTCTTTTATCTCGCCCCGTAAGCCCGGGGGCGGTTTTACCACCCCACCCCCTTCCTCTCGGACGGCTCGATAAACCCGCCACGGTGGTTGGTTTTGTTCGGAAACAAGCTGCGGCTCTCGAAAAAAAAAAAATCGGCGAAAGAAAAGCGACACAAGCGCACTTCCTTCACTCGCCAGCGAAAGCAAAAGCGGTAAATTATCGCTGTCTTTTCTACCGCCGCCCCGCCCCCCGAGGCTCACCCTGCTTCGGCCGCTGTTTCTCATTTTCGAACTCATCCCTCTTTGTCACCAGTAACCGGATCCGGTGCTTCGTTCCGCCGATGAAGCTCGGGCACATTCACACGTTCGCTCGAGTCTGGTTTCGGGTTTCTGGAAGCTCCGAAAAAGCGAAAAGCATCGCGTGGAAATGCTCCGACGGGGAGATATGTTACGCTGCTCGCAAACAAAAAAAAAACAAAACCCAGGAAGGGCAAAGAAAGTGGTCCTTTTATCGATATTGACGTACACCCGTAGCTCTTAGTAGTGGTGCCTAGAGGAAGAGAACCTCGATACGGTTCACCGTGGCGAAGGGATGAAACGAGAGTGAGGATTGAGGATTCTATTGGCTTTGAATTCCAAATCGTCGTCCTAGGCTGGGGAATGTTTTTTACGTCTGTTGATCGCATTTTCCTTATATTTTTCCAATGCTACCACCACGCTTCTAGAAACACCCCAATAAAGGGGCTGGGAAACGATGGAGGCAGGATCTTTGCTGGAGACACAAATAAAGTTTCCAACGTTTAGCACTCCACAAAGCGAACAGTTATCGGCATGCGGGACGTGTATTGGCGACAATAGGGATGTGGGATCTATCGCAGTTCGTGGCGATAAGTTTACCTCCCAATTAATCAGTTTGCGAACATTTATGTACGATCTGTTCTTGGGAGTCATAAGAAAACTGAACTGAATCATAGGGAACCTGTAAAAAGGCCGTCACGTATTGTATTGTTAAAATGCTTATCGCTGCATTACGTTGAATAGTGGTTGGGTATGATTAATTTCAAGATGTTTTATCGAGCAAAACCAACGTCCACATGAATCTACTAATACTCACAACAAGCTTCGTTTGTTTACATGAATTTGTCTTTAATGTTAATCAATTGAAAAAATCATCAATCAATTGAAAAAAAAACATAGAAGACGGATTTAAACAAATGGTCTATAGCATTGCGTTTATAACACTAATCCTAATAACATACACAACATAAGTTCTTCATAACAAAACTTTCCATGTACCATGTACCTCACGCATTAAGTAAAAGTAATTATCAAATTATTGTCAAATTACTTAGAATTGTGGTCGGTAAGAATAGATAATTTGAGTATTATTAACATAAACCAAACCTATCCTAAATGATAATAATATGAGTAGAGAGTCAGATGTTCAAGACCGTATTTCTGATGCCTCTATTAAACTGAATTGGACCATGCTTTTATGCACATTTAAAGATGTAAATTCTTAAAAACGGGTCACACTATATGGAAGATATTCAAACAAAAAACAAAATATTACTAACGAGTAACATAATGACATGACACTTCTGCTTTTGCCAACCTTTGACAGACTAGACGCGGTGAATGGAATTTCGAATCGCAACTGCTAGAGCACACGAGAAGCAAGGAGTAAATTGTATGCTCACATCACCTTATTTTCGGACGCGTCACACCGGAAAGCTATTCATCTGATACCGGTGTACGCTTGCTACCCTGCTTTGCTATTCAAAAATTTCCTTCTGCTCTTCCAACACGAACAACACCAGCAATCTGCCGGCGCCCAGCCAAAAAGCCACTGCTGGCGTAAGCGGTTTCTCCCTCGCACTTCGGAACGGAACGGATCGGTGCACTCTTAACATTTGATTCCGTTTCTTCTCCAGGAGCTCCCTGGAGGCCACCGAGGCACTCCGGTATAATTATGTAAATGAAGTAGTCACACATGTTCACACCGTGAAGCGATCTTCGTCGGTCTCGGCATGAGACGCTTCCTCCGCTACACGGCACGGCGAACCAAAACTATGCGCCACCAGGCGCCTCCATGAGCCTTCGGGGCGTTAAGTTTTGCGCTGAGTGTCAGATAATCTGCATATCAAGAAAAAGCGTCTAGAGGCGTTGAAAGCGAATTTCTTTTAGCTTAATTCAAATTTTGCCAACACGCGAAGCCTTGTTAACGTACTCCGGCTGCGTGGGACGCATCTTACTTTTAATTATCTCCCCGCGCGACTCCGTTTCGCCCAGCCACAAACCCAACGTGGGCGCGGGATTGTGAATAGATACGAAGCGACATTTAAAGCTGATCTTGGCATGAGGGCTGAGTCCGCTTCATGCACCAGCGCGTGTCATTAATCTTCATTAGTTGACACCGACAGGGACATAACTGCGAACGGTCCGCCGGCGGGACCGTGGTGAAGTGTTGTATCGACGCAAATAATGTTGCTGACCTTCCTTAAACAGACACACACGTGCACAGCGGTGCAGCGGATGGCTCTGCATTGCACTTGCCACATGTACCATGCTCAATTTAACATCGCTTTATTGGTTTCCATGCTACTCGAAAGGACGGAAACGGACAGGATGGATTGGCAACGAGGAAAAGTCAACCGATCTGCGTCGGTTGATAATGTCACTACTTTTACACCGAATTAATCGATAACTGATATTTGCGATGTTGTTTTCCTGTACCAAAACCAGTTAGTACATAATGTACGGATCGGAGATCGCCTTTACTATTTAAAACATGAAATACGAAATGTGACGTAGCAGGAAATTTTTTTAATGTTATAGCTGACCAACTTTTTTTAATGCTTTTGCCCCTAGTCGGAAATAAAACATTACTTATAAATTAACACCCTAAAAAATTCGCTCAGTAGTGGTGATATCAACGTATGTTTATAGCTGCTGAATATCACCCGTTTTTTTATTTACTCGGGATTGCATAATGTTTCTGCTTGTCTATGCGACCTACACAACATATTTTTTATATTTTGATTCAGGGGTATCTACGACTCGTTTTATCGTGGTTTGTGTATTGTACAGTGTACTTTATTCTTGTAAAAAATATCCGAACAATGTTATTATTATTATTATTATTACTATTATTATTATTATTATTATTATTATTATTATTATTATTATTATTGATAGTAGCTGCTGCTAGATGCTTCATCCTACGTCAATTTTTCAAAGCTCTAGCTAACAGCCAAATTAAAGTTAGCTACTTTGAAACGCTATAAAATAAAAATACTTTAATATGACTCTTGAGCCATGCCAACTGCATAAACTAATCGTTGTAAGCCGGGCGAATGAAACTAAAATAAAACAAATAAAAAAAACTGAAAGCGCCATGGTTTGAAATATAGCTTAACTTGATTCGCACTGAAGCGATTGTGTATAAGCAAGCATTTGCACTCTTTCCTTTCTTTACAAAACGACTCGGTATCATATACGACCCATTATTTGCAATCTTCATATGTACTTTGTCTATTTTAAAGATTTATATTTTTTTTTCGTATGTCGTTTTTCATCAGTATCATATGCGACACAATTTACGCATCTCCAACACATCTCTTGCTCATTAATTTGTATGTTCTTTTTTGTTTAGTCGTATATGATTTCTAATGCACGACCTCATATGGTATTTGCTATATACATTGGCCGTATCATGTAAAACAACAAATACACAATGTTCGAACATTATTTATCTATATATACGATTCCAATTCGGAGTATTCTGATTTAAGATTAAATTCATACTACTTAACTAACATACTAACTATATACGACTTCACGTTGAGTATACAAGCCTTGTTGTACGGTTTCGAAGCAAAAAGCGATACACCACCTCAAAAAGGTGCGCTTAATGCCTTCAAGAACAACCTATTTGTTAGTTTACTATTTATATTTGCCGGAGTGTAAGAAAGGTGGCTTATGTTTGCAAATATCACTTATAACAAAATCATCACTGGATAGCCATCGCATGCTGGGTTTCAGAAAGCACTTGCTTTCTCTAGACAAAACACTTTACAAACCACACGATATCGCATCATCCTTTATTGGCTACATTTCAATCCCTCCCCTCCCCAAAAAGAAAATCCCATTTAAGGTCTTATCAACGCATCGGCCCACCGCATAGCGCAGCACTAAACAGCTCATAAATAGTGCAATGCAAAATAATGCCACCATCTGAACCGTCTCTCCTAAAACGCCAACAGTTCGAAAAGCTAGCAAGCGCCTCCATCCGGGCGTGTAATAGCGATAGCATGGGTTTTCGTTTATGCTGCTTCCGTTTATGTTGTCGCGCCCGTCGCTTACCCAGGTTGCCATCCCGCCGGATTGCACCAGTGACGGCCGGGTGTTTGAACGGCACACAATGACGTTCATAAGAGATAAAGTTTAATATTATGTTATGTGCTTGTTTCCGCGCTTTCTCGCTGTTTTCACTTTGCTGCGGAACAACTTTTTTCCCACCCCCACACACATACACCATGCGACGCGTTTCTGCTGGTCTTGCCTCCGTCTATTTCTGCCGATGCCAACGTGTGGCCACTTTGGCACACAAGTTTTTTAAACAGCCAGACTTTTGTGCCATGCTTGTGCGGGTTGGCAGGAGCTTCTTTTTGTGTTTCCCTTTTTTAAAGTTGCCCGTCCCACCCATTTCCCCGGATTTCCAGGATGTTTATATCCCATCGCCTTCCTTACCTGCCGTACACCAGTTGCTTGAAGCGTTTCTACTTCGATGATTTTTTTCATTTTTTTTTTCGAGCAGTTTTTTAATACTTTCTCAACATCAACGATTGTTGCTGAAAATTGTTTGAAACCGTACTGGATCGTGACGTCGTGAACCAACTAATCTCAGATGAAGACATTGAGAGTGTTGGAAGGGATAAGGTAGATGAGATAATGTGAAGGGTTACTCATGTTTCATGGGTTTGAACATATTTTTGCAAGATGCTTATTTTTTTGTTTGGCCGAACTAAAGATTTTAGGAAGATAACATTTTAGGAATGAAAAGTAATCAACTAAATGAATCGAAGCGATCATGTTAATGTGTAAATGAGTATTGTTATCCTAAACAATTGAGCGAAATTGGTTACATTTCTCCTCAACGCTTGAACCATTTACGTGCAAGTCTGCTGCAAGGATTGGAAAAAATTAAAACAAATCTCTGGTACGGCTTTAGCACTTTCATTAAAGCTCAGAAATTCATTAAAAATGCATGCACAACCCTCGAAAAGATTGTCTCCCGTCGAAATCTCTTTCACAACACCCTAAGTACCCTCGAAGCAATAATGAATCCCCACCGTATCCGTCGTAGGTTGTAGTGCATGCGAAAACCTTTTACAATTACTGCGATGCGCCCGCTGAATGGTCTGGCCGGGATGCCAAAGGTGTGTTTAAGTGAGGGCATTCAGCTCCATTCAGAGCCATCCTCTTGGTGCCCCGGGACGAGATGAATGTCGTCGCATAATGGCGTGTAGCTTGCGAGCGGGCGACGATTGATGGCAAACGCGTCACGAGTGTCGCAAATGTGGAAAGCGCGATTACATTCACGTACATGCGCGCCGACTCCATGTTTAGGTTGAATGTATTTTCAACAAGGCATGTACGGTGGACGGCCCGAGCCCAAGGGGCGACATCGGGTGACGGCAAACCAGCATTATGCTACTCGACTTGCGACTTTATTTCCTAGCATCTACGTTACACTACGACGAGTGCCGGATTCAAAAAGGAAACGCATCGCTCTGTTTGTGTGCAACAAAAACGGCGACACTAGATAATGCGCACGTGCTAAATCTGATTGCAAAGGATGGGTAGCAACCCTACGGTCACGGTGTTAATTCTACAGTGAGTTTTTATTCGTTTCTTTGTGCTTGTGCTCTGAAACACTTCTTAGAATCGTTCCTCTAAGAAAAATCTGCCAACTTTACTGTACATGAGATTTGACTTTTTGTACCTCAATGGCTCGACGGGGGTTAAGCATCTCACTTTATTCTACCGTGTGACGCACAATTGGTTTGCTTCCTTTCAGAGACTGCACTTGTACTACTCCATACACACCTAACATTTGTTTAGTTTTTCAAACTGAAGAAAACACCACTCACAAATGCCATTTACCCTCTCGTCTGGCTGGTGTACATTGGCAGGATTTAATGACACTTGCTTTCATACTTTTGTGTCACACCGAGCTGGAAACTATATCGAAAGCAATAGTGACACAGTAGAAAGTAGGTTCAATAGCCTTTGTTATGATTGTTATAATCAACTAATTGGTGGAAGTATATCTTTTTTTTTTGTAAATATAATGAGTGGTTAGACAGGCGAAAACAAAAAGTTACAAATGAATTGGTTTTATGTTTTTCTCTTACAATTAAAACCTTTACTTATTCCGAGTCACATTAACATGTTGGCCGCTGATCAGCTTTCGTTCCGATGATCCTCCTTAACCCGAACACGGCATCACTCGATAATGATATCATTGATAGCTCATTACACTTTGTTGTTTCTATTCTATACTGATTTTCGTTATAGTTTTGGTAATGTGTGCAGCATTCAATGATACACTGGATTTTTTTTGTTTTGTGTGACGGGTACGCTCAATATTGTGAAATTTTTTGCACTTTGATTGCATTGAACTGAACATCAAAATGATCGTTCGCTGATAAATGAAAAATGCAATGCGTAAAACAACAAGCGAGATCATTATAAATTTCTCAACCCTTAATACACGCTTCCAATGAATTTACTAATATTCTCTCGAGAATTTTGTTTCCGGTTTTCAAAAAATTTTGTTTTGCTGATTTGTTGTAAGCTTTCAATGTTCTACAATTAAATGACTTTACCGGATGCACCAAGCTGTAGAAGTGCACCAATATCAGTACTTAAAAAAAGTTTGATCCGCCAGTACCTATTTACGAGGCACAACTTTAGCAGTAGGAACTTTGAAAAACTATTGAAACTCACTAGTTCAACGATGTTGATGATGTTAATCCATGTAACAAAAGTTATAACGATGTTTTCCCTCATTGCTCATTGCATTTTTATGGTGCGTTTGGTTTTACAAGTGTTGTTTTTCTACTTTTTCCGAATGCCCGAATGTGAACGTGCCTGTGTGCTGTGGGAAAGTAAGCGCCAGTTTACGCCAAAGCGATGAGTTAAACCCCCATTCAACCAGCCGAGACGTATGTAGCAGTCGAATTTCTTTGAACTTCTGCCACCGTCGCAGTGCGGTGCCACCGTTAAGCCGGATCAAGCTTGTCATTATTCATTTAATCCATGGTGACAAATTGTAAGCACTCCCCGAATCCTTCGACTATCATCATCGACATCACCGTCGCCGACAAGTAATCATCATCTCGTCGCCACTTGCGACGGCAAACCCCCGTGCCCCGTCCGATGCAGCTGGAAACGTAGACTGTCGTTAAGTTTTATGCTGAAATTACATGTCCTCGCACCGTGTCTGGCGGGTGGAGAAGGCGCATCCTCCGAGCGAGCGCTCGGGTGCTCGGTCCCGTCGGATCGTTTGTGGCACCGTCCTAGTCATCTTCGGGGGTAACGTTTTGATGCCTTCAATGAATTCTATTTTATTGCGCTCAGCTTTTCCCATCACCCAACCCCGCCGGATCCTTACCCGGGCGCCCCCCGGTTCACCGGCATCGACATCCTTCACTCCCATGCCAAAGCAACCGAGAGCCAACCGAGCCCAGCACGATAGTTCGGTCGTAAATTTGGCACCGTCGTGCCCGCAAGTTTTATGCATAGTTTGGGCGCGCACCAAGACTATGGCCGGTACACGGCCGGTGGCGGGAAATTTTCGCTCCCATTCGACATAACGACGGCGAAGGCTTGCTGGTGGGGAAAAACGCTCCTGCCCTGTAGCTTTTTCGGTCAGCGAGAACTTCCGGTCACCGTGCGGACACAATGGTCGGGAATGCGTGCGCCAAAACTTTGCCCTTTCATGCTCCGTTTAGCAACCGCCCTGGGTCGTCGTTCGAACCTTAGCCCGAGTCGATTTTCCACCCAACTCTGTCACCATCACGTCGGCACAGGACCTCCTTTCTCTCTCTCTCACTTCCCTTTCTCTGTACCGAGCATAAATTAGAATTGTACTTTTCTCGGCAACTGTCCCACGCCACCCGCCGGCACCGGTGCCCTTTGGCATGCTTTCAAAAGGCGATTATTTCACCTCGCAATGGTGCTGTCTGACTATCTTCCCCTTTCGGGGGAAAACAAGGAGGGATGGAAGAATATATTACAGTCGTAATGTATTTATATGGGTGAAAATTTATTTGCCCTTTTTTTGCTCACATTTTTCGCACACATTTAAGGCAGCTCGCTCCTTTTGAAAAGTGGCGGCATGCAGCTTTCGGTCGTTTAGTTTGTAATGTTTTTTTATTAAACCCAGCATCCAATAGCAACCGTTACTGGTGCTTTATTGAACCAGCGTTTTCAAGAAACCCATCGGTTCACTTGCTACTGAAAGAAGGCATTGTCGCCAGCAAACTAGCGGACAAAAAACTACCGACTGAAGGTTATCTCTAGCCATTTGTTTGCTGAACCGATGCGACTGCCCGCTGACCTCGCACTATTGCAGTCTTTGAAAGTTGATTAAAGCTAATTTAGTGCGAAGGATTTATGATAACGCCACGATCGGACTATATTCGGGTTTCGTACCGAATTTCCCAAAATGCGGGATTTAATGTTTAGCCCATTCGCTAGCCGATTATTTTAAAGTTTCAGTCAACTGGTAGTTATAAATATATTTCGGTTACTAATATGGAATCAAACGAGAGAATGTCAAGCGATTCTGACAAAGTAGTGTATTGTTGTAAATAAAATAGAAAAAGTCACAGATCTTTAATGGTAAATCAAATGTAAAATAATTAAACAATTTTAAACTTTTACATCTTTTACCTTGTTCTAAATATTTATGTTTCTTTTCAAAAATGTTCCAACGAAAGAAACAGTCTTTTTCAACTATCGAATACATAAAATCGAAATATCAGAGTTGATAATACAATTACATTTAATATCTGTAATCTTTCCAAGCTTAAATTTGGGATTAACTTAGTTGCACATTGAAACAATGCCTTATGTCTTATATTATTTCATATCGATATTAAAACACAACGAAATTTTAACATATAAAATCAAACAACGATTGTTAAAATGTAGTTGGTATTGGGCAAACCAAAACAAGATTGTATTGTTGAAACTGGCAACGGACAGCACAGTAGTAATTGCAAGCTACGTACCACGAACCATCTGTTTCAAAATAGCTAGAAAAATATTGATAAAACAATAATTATGTTAACCAATAAAAGTATCTTAAATATGACCACTTGCACATGTGCACTTGTTGAAAGTTAAGTGAAGGTGTCGGTGGTCATTTTGTAATTTCAGTCAATCAATCTCACGTCTACGAACCGTCCGCAACCGCAAAACCGTTCGCAAAATCGTATAATTAAATTTTCAAACTCTTCCTCAATTTATGTTCCTTCTCGTGTCCTTTCTCTTTCCCTCTCGCTCTCTCAGTACAACCACTTCAACTTTTCGTAAGTAGCCTCAATTTTGCGTATCGTTGCCTGCGGTTCCACCGACGAATGTCGGCCACTTCCGGCCAAGCGGTGGCGACATTTTCTCACCGATGAAGAGATGACACCGACCGACCGACCGAAAACTTCTATCGTGGGTGGCTCATTTCCAACCAGGGCCAGGTCCACCCCTTTCCATCGAGTGGCTACGTTAACTCGACATGATGCACACACCCACACAAACCCCGGCCGGGCTGCTGTCCGATGCCAGAACAAGCCTGATTTAAATTCCAAACCAAGAAACTTTACTTTTCTCTAACGACCGGCCGGCGGCACCCGAGGCGGTCCGGAAAAGGCTCGAGTGCGAGAGTGATCCTCACCGTGCGGTCAGAGCGATGCCCGTAAGAAATGGAACCGGACGCTTCCCGAGTCGAGAGGTCTTCGCACGACTCGTTTGTGCTGATGAACTATGCGCAACCCACACGGGCAGCCAAGGCAAAGGCGGCATCAAGTTTGTTGACCACTTCCGGTCCAGTTTTCCGACCCGGAGCCTCCCCAGCCCCGGGCCGGGTTCCGAAAATGACCGAAAGGGGTAATGAAGTTAACGAAATACTTTTCCCTTAATTGATCTCAAACCCTTGCCGGAACCGGAACAACATACAACAAAGCGCAAACCGGTTTCCACTCCGCGCCCCCGGGAGCGCCCGAAGAAAGTCAGGGAATCTCAAGCCGGTCACAATGGCGCGAGAAAAGTGCTCAAGGAAAACAAACGGAAAAACTATCGAATTCCGGCATGGGGCAACTTTGGCCCTCGGTACCGGACTAGCGCCACTGGTCAACGTTCTTGTCCGAGAGTCGGCAGCATTAACCCCCGGCCGGCGGAAGTGAATGAGTTCGATGCTGGCGGTTCCCGGTTTTCGGTATTTCCTACCCTTCGATTCCTTCTGCTCCCGATCTGCCACTGGCGGGAAAGGGCGGAAAAGATGGTGCGCGACCGGAGGAGAAAACTTCTACCATCGATCCTTCCATTCGGCGGGTCGGCGGCTGTATGTCCTTCGACTGATTTCCTGCCCGGGCGGAAATTGGTTTAGTTTACAGGAAACTTTAGCCGGCCGGAAGGAAAGTTTACGAATTGAATTGTTTTACACGAAAATGGGATCAAGCGGAGGGCTGTGTTGTTTGTGTGCGGTGGGCGGCGGGCCGCGTCGGTTGGGGTCTCCCCAACCGCTCTATCGCTGCGCCAACCCCCGGGCCGGAATCACGGGCAGAAAAGCATCGCCCAATGGATATGACGAGTGGAGTGGAGTGATTTGTAACGTTTTTGTTTCAGCTTGTTGGTTTTTCGGAAGGAAGGCCGGGCGTGGCGTCCCTTTGTCCTTCCCCCAATGCCGTATGAGAAACCCATCAACGGATCTGGCTGCTCCCAGCCCGAATTCCCACGAAGAGCGCTATCTTCGAGTTGATTGAATCAAGCGACGAAAAAGCACGGGAACCGTTGCGTTTCGGTCTCGGTTCCAGATGGTCGAATATAGAATCGGTTTTATTTTAGCTTTGCAGCCGAAATGACAATAGGATTCTCATACAGATCTTCCCGGAACTCAACCTCAACGGAGCTCTTGGGTGGACTTAGGTTCTTTCGTGAGAAATTCATCACTTAATTTCGAAAAACACTCTCGTCCCAATAATAGAGTGCAAATTGTTTAAAAAAAGCTGTTGCGATGACGTTGTACTCGACTGGCCAATAATAGGTTTGTTTTAAACCGTACATTATTTAAGTAAAAGAAATTGATAAAATTGGATTCCAAAAAGAGTGTGTTGTAATACTTTACTCGAGGATAGATTTTACATATTTTCGTAGCTCCTATATTGTCACATGCACTCAGTGGCGAATTTACACTCATGGGGGTCCTAAGCGGTAAATGCAAGAGGCCCCTAAACAATACCCGAAAAAAGACAAAATTTCGTCTTGTTGATGTGGTGTTTAACAAAATCAATGTTAGCTATTATTTTTATCCTAGAGTTAATAAGTTTTCAGGCGGACTCCTCGATGTTATATTTGATCAATTTGGCTAACAATTCCTGTTCAATAAATAGAGTAGAAAAAAAGTTATACATTGTTACTTTATCAATAAAAATATTTCGTATAAAGTATTTGTTTAAACACGTACCTCGTTTTAAAAGGAATAACGATTTTCAATTAGCATGGTTTTTTATTCAAATACCTGCTTATTAAATAAATTAAATTAAATGATGATGATGAGTGCTTACCCCTACATAAGTTTCCAAAGTTTTATCTGTTCCTCTTCTATTGTGATTATGTACCGGACTATTTTTACATTATTTCGTTAAGGTTCTTACCATTAATTTTTATATTTACAGTAAAATGAGCTATTATTGTAAGACTGACGACGTTCCAATTTATTACCTATAAAGAAGGTTGATAAATTGTATATAGAATATTTGTCCAAGAATAATCCAATTTTATGAAGAATGACCCTAAAATAGGATTCAACCCCTTCACATTCTCAGTATTTTTTTTAGATTTTGATCAATACTGTGTTAAATTTTGTTTAATTTCATCGATTAGTATCGCATGAATGGGTTAAAATGTACAAACATGTAGTGACGTGTTTTTGAAGCAGGTGCACTTAAAATCAACGTCGCACAACGAAAATAGAAACAAAATAGCCGACAAAAACTGCCCGAGCAAAACTGTAAAGGGATTAATTACACAGTACACGAAGTATAATTTAAGCATAATTTGTTTTTTAAAAGTTATAATTTTGTTATCAAAGATATATGAATACTTTCAATAGGTTAATTAAAGCATAAAACTTCCACCATTCGTGTTTAAAAGTAAAAGAAAACATCCACTCGATTTGCTTACCGGTACCGTTTGAACTCAGCTAGCTTAAGATCATTCGAAATATTGAAACGTCGCAAACATCATCTTCAGTACAATCCTCGGGCAAAGCAGCTGCCGTGGTAATCGAAAACATCATGTTCTCAGTGCATTTGTCAGGGCCCAATTTGGCTAAGCATGTTCTGGTCCAAACCGGCGGGAATCGATATTGATTTTTGTGCTTTGCTGCTCAAGAAACCGACCAACTCGAAGCTATCGTCTTCTGCGAGAAGTGAAACATAAAGGATACCTCAAAACGGCTTCCCGTTTCCATCTGCAAATCTTTGACGTCCTCGAATGCATCTTTTAAAACAATACTTCCATCTCTGGTGCTGGGTTGTTACCCGATAGGAGGACCGGAGGTAGTCCAGAAACAACGAACAAAATCTGCACACCGGAGAGTGGATGCCTTGAAACGTGCCGATCGGATCGATACCGTTACCATGCCCCTCGTTATGTCCCCCAGAGGGGGAAATGGAGGAAAGATTCTGCTACTTTATCATTCGTACATGCTCGATTTCACTTCAATTTATACGAGCAAATCGTATGCGAAGTGAATTTTCCCGTTCCCCCCCGGCTCCAATCTCCCGCTCTGGTGTACCGCGTGGGCAGAAGGAAATCGAAAAGTCCAAAATAACGAGACGTTCTAGACCGTCCCGGCAGCATCGGGAAATGCAAAGCAGCAGCTACGGCACATAGTGGGACATGGACGGAAAATCAGCCAGCGTGGCACACCGGAAAACTGCTAGCGCACCGGGACGCTACCGTCGGGCAGTCAGTCAGCCAGTCAGTCAGTCAGTCAGTCGAAGGAAAGCCCATTTAGAGGAAAAAATGGAGCAGCTTTCTTATCGCGAATCCACTAGCCGGGGTTTGCCGTTGGGAAAAGAAGCAACGGATGGAATCTTAGGGATGAAAAGTCAGCACCGCATGAAAGGTGGCGTCTGAACTGCAGACGATTTGAGTAAAACGTTCTTAGATTTAAAGCACACGGCCATAAGGTGTTTGATTTTCAAAAGGAAGAAAATGCTCAGAAAGAATCTACCCGAGACAGTTCAGGGAAAAGCGATGCTTTGTACATTGTTTTGGCATTTAAAAATAATTGATAAACAAACAGGGATATTGTGATTTTGTGAGCTTGTTAGCGTTTTGTTTTGCATGATCTTTAACAGAGCCGTCTAGATAATTGCGTTCGTTTAATAAAGTTTTGATAGCACAGAGGTTCTTGCTATAAATATACCTTTCTCTAAAAATGTTTACGGCTTGTTTCAAATTCATCTATTGGACAGCCACCTTCAAGTTGCTTTAATTCGTCGTTGGTAATACCGCTTCCATTTTTGGATTGACTCCTTCCTAACGGGCAGGCAGATTCGAGTATTCATCGGAACTGTCTTTTCTCTTGCCTTTACCAACAACTCGGTAGATCCGCAGGACAGTACTATGGGCGTTTTACTTTTTAACATTTTTCCCAACATTGTCAAGGATTTCCCTCTGCGCAGATGATTTTAAAAATTTATGTTCCCATTGATAACGTTTCATCCACAGAGTATCTCCAAGCCTGACTAGACGATTTCAATGTATGTTGCTCCCACATTTGCATGTCTTGCGTTAATGTTAACCAGTACTGTATTATCTCCTTGACTAGAAAGAGCCACCCAATCTTGTTTCAATACACAGTAAGCGGTATGCATTTGGACATCATTTGGACAGCAAGCTAAATTTGAGACAGCATTTAGATGCAACCATTACCAAAGCTCTTCGTACGATTGGTTTTGTTCTCTGAGTTTCAAAAGATTTTAAGGACCCTTTTTATCTGGAATCCGTTTATCGTGCGCTGGTTCGTCCGATCTTTTAGTTTGAGTCTATTGTGTGGTCTCCATTCCAATAAGTTAGGATAGATATGATAGAAGCTATTAAAAAAACGTCTGATGTTTAATCGTTTACTATGGTTCAGTTTAGAAATGGTTTCCGAAGAACCGTATTTGGAGGTCACGGTGATTTCCGCTCATGGAACTAACAAGGGCTTATAGTGATTTAGGAGACCTAATGGACTTTCGAGAAATCTCGCCTTTGGTAGCACGGTTAGGTACTATTAATGTAATGAGCTTAATGCAGGCGTTTTATTTTTAAATTTAGAATTCCGGTCATGTAGCCCAACTGGGTTAGATAAGTTCAATCCACAATAAATGATAAATAAATAAGTAATAAATTTTGAAATGTATTCTAAATTGACCTAAACCCGTGAATCTTTGCTAGTAAGTATTCGCTCCATGGCATTCGACACGCAAAAATTCAAGTGCCAAAATTAAAAAAAACTGATCTGAAAACATAAAAAAGATAAATCAGATAAAAAGGCGCAAATCTTCATGGATGTTGTCCAACACGATCATCAGGAGAAATGTCTAGTCGTTTTCTAAAAGAGTGTTCTATAGTTCACAGTTGTGCTGCTTCAAACAAGATTATCATACTTGTAATGCCACTTAATATTATTAACACACATATTTCAACCAATAGTTGAACATTCCGAGTAATATAAAAAAAACACTACAGACGATTTGTGGCAAAACATTATCAGCTTCTATGTCACTGAAAAGTACTCGGAATTGATTGTGATTCTTCAAAACATATGATTTGAAAACTTTATTTAAAGTTAATTTTATTAGTACACTTGCTTTCGTAAAGCAAATGAATAGAATTAGGTCGTCCTTCACAACCCATTGATACCGTCGGTGGAGTCGGTTGCAAAAACAAAAACATGCTTCGCTCCACAGGAATGCAACTGCAACGAGATCGGAAAGTAGATCAAACGCTGAAAAAAAGTGGGCTGCCCATTAAACTATTTACCCCCTCGGGAGGACTTAGCAGCCGGCGCTAGTGCACCAACAATCGCCCTTTAAGGAGCCCCGCGACGCACACTTACACACACACAAACACACACCAACCCACGCTGCACACCGCGGACGGTACATAATTCATGCAAATTTATCTTGCCATTAGTGGCAGCGCTTTATAATCAACTTGCTTCGACGGCGCCACCGCTGCCGATGGTATTTACGCCCTTTCCAAATCCCGCTCCCCTTACCAGGCCCCCCTTCTCTCCCGTGGTGGGTACTCGACACGATGCGGGGTCAGCTGAGAGTGTTATTTCTGAGTTCCGGTACACAACCGAGGGCGTACAGTACGGTGTAATCTCGCGCTACCGGGACCGAGGCCCTGCATTTGTGTTGTGTGTCTCGGGAAAATCTCTTTGAACCGCGGAGGGCTGGGCATGGCACGGAGGGCTGGAGGCAGCAGCAGCACGGGAACGCAGGAGCGTAAATGCTCGAATCTTTTCGAGTAGCTTAACACGCGGCTCGCGGGGAGGGAGAGAGCACCGACGGAAGTGAAGCGGCGGCCGGATTATGCTGATCCCAGGTAGATGAACGGCTGGCCTACCCGCGCCTCCTGGGCCGGGTGGAGGCCGGAACCCGTTCCACCTTCCAGTGCGAAGGTCATAAAATAAATTTCTAATAAACATTAACATTAATTGATCCATAAATAAAATCCGCGCAGTAATGTGGCCGCGAATGGCGATGTGTACTTTTGTGTTGTTTTTCGTCCCACTCTCCACCGTTCGCGATGTGGGCGGGGTGGGGAGCGGCAGGAGGGTGTCTGCCGCCCGAAGGACGAACAATGTTGGATGCCTTCCGGTCCGGGGCGGCCATTGTCGAACAGGCGGCTCCTGCACGCGCTCGATGGGTTCGATTTTTAGCCGGGTTTTAAACCGAGCAGCAAACGCATCCACAAAAAGGGCATTCTCCCCGGGCCGACCGGTGCAGCCGTGTGCAGCTTGCTGGAAAAGATCATCAGAACAAGCTCAAGGTTACACTCGCGCGGACTTTGGGTTCCGATCGGTTCGGGAGGATCGGTCCCGCATAAACGATAAACAAGCGAGTGCATAAACATGCAATTATGCTTAATCTCCCTAGCGTTGAGTGTGTCCCGGACGCGGGGCGACGGGGCGGGACCCGGTTGGTGTGTTTGTTCTGGCGAATTGGATTCTCCCACCCTTGCCCGACGATATTCCAGCAAATCAACCACGGACAAAAGCCAGCCTATAAACGTCATCATTACAGCCACGGCTGGAAACGGTTACAAACGGCGTTCGATGTTCGGACACCAGAACCAACGCACAAAAAGAAGACCCTTCGTTTCAAATGTTCCGCTCCCAAAAGCGAACGGCGTGTGGAGCGTTGGCGAGCCGCCGGGAGCATCCCGAAACCAAGATGGACGAAGCACTGGCGGGAAGGTCGCGGGTGCACGGTTGCCTCTTCGCGCAACCATTGGAGGAAATTAATGGCCCCTCATAACCATCACATACCAGCGGGGATGACCTCGCGTCCGGCGGTGGTGAATGGACGACCGCAGCTTCGAAAACCTCCCTTGCCTTGGATATCTTGGTGGACCGACGGTGTCCGGGGCAGGATAATTAGCTGTTAATAGCACAAATTGCAGCCCTTTTGTGCTGAACTCATCGAAAACGTCTTCTCAGGCTCAATTATGACAGATCCTTCCTTCGCCCTCCTTCATCCACCGGATCGAGTGGCGAGCCGGGAAATGTCACGGGCAGCACACTTTGCGCCTTGGGGTTTGTCCCGAGTCGAATGGTGTTTACTTTTCGCTCGCATGAACATTTATCGGCGAGTCCAATTTATCGCTACCCAATCGCCAGAGAGGGAAGCGCTAAATGGTACGCTAAGAGCCGGCGGGTCGTCGCCTTTCATTCCCTACGCGATGAAACGTATCGGATAAAGCATGTGCATAACCACGGGTTTTATCTTATCCATCGGTAAAAGATTAACGCTACCCCGAGAGATTAAACAGTGGGTTGGGAAGCAGCTCTGATGGCTATCCGTATTTTAAAACGGCATCGAAATAAACCATTTGCAAACGTCTAGCCCCAACGGGGTGGACTTATAGGCACTTCTAGCGAGCATCGAAACCGTTGGTCCTACCCCAAGATCGAAAGCATCCCAGCTCGACGACTCGCCCGTTTATTAAACGATTGCTATCGCGTCGGACGCAAAATCGATTCCATATCCCGCGGAAAGAAACGGCAAGAAACAGCAGCCAAGCCGGGCAAGAAGAAAAGCCTATCCATCCGCCGATCGATCGCGATTTGGCCAAATTTATGCCAACGCAGTGGAGCCGCTGAGCACCGAAGTTTTCCACCTTTTTCGCAGCGATGACCGGAGCTGCACTTAGAATTCCTTCATAATTGAAGCGCTTTTCTTTTTTTCCGTCGCCTGCCGGCTTTTCCCTCCGGCCGTGGGCCGTAAATCACTCCACCGAGACCTCGGCTATAACGCGAGAAGTATGGCCTAAAAGTTGCATCGTATAAAAAACAAAAAACTAAACGAAAAAGACGGCCCGAGGACGGAATTCATTACGCCACGCTAAAGTGCCAAAATCGAAGCATAATCGACGAGCGAGAAGGGCGTAATAAACGCCACCGGTACGCGAACCGTACGTCAATGGGAGGCCCTTGGGGTGGTTTCGCTGCTTATGCTCGTAAAAGTTCGACGAACGAGATGAAAACAAAAAAAAAGCGAACATACACACACACATACCCTGGAAAATGAAACGCAGTTTGAAGCAGCCAGAGATCGTTCCGGTTCGATATATCGAAAGTTCATCGAGCGCTCGCGTCTCCGCAGCATTCGAAGGACGGATCCTCGTCCGGATGGGACAGCATGCTCTCAAAATGGCCTCGAGGACGGATTTTATTGATTGATTCTTATGAAGTGATGCACACAAACACACTCACACACACCAGCTGGAAGAACTGACCAGCGAAAATCTCTGCACGATGGGATGGAATGACTTCTTCTCGGGAACGTTGAACTACGAGTAAAAAAACCGTAGCATCCGAGACACAGCTAAGGCGTGTGTCCCATCAACAACCATGTCTTGCTGCTCGGCGGAGGAATAGAGATTTTAATTTAAAATCTGTCCATCTCGGATGCGAAAAACCTCCATCCAGACATCCGGTGAAGGGAATGCGTTTCAACGGGCACTACAAAACACAATGGCGTAGGCACAAAACAAAACCAAAGATTGAATAGCACATTCGTTAAGGCTTTAGGGTTTACAAACCCTCAAGGATGCGTGATTGATTTAAATTAAACGGCATTACGCCGAAGCGTAAGTACGATCGCGAACGATAATCGGCTATATAGCTATCCTGCAGGGAGCCAACGATGAACACTATAATAATCGTCCATCTTGGGAATAGACTAGTCAATAGCTGTAAAGTTCTGCGTAGGCCATGATGGAATGAAGGATCTCCCTAGCAACGATCCCGTGATCGATGTTGGTGTTCACTCTTTTGCGTTTAAAACTACGACACGAGTAATCTGTCTTCTCGCAGTTTAAAACGAACGCTCAATGCAATCATGATGAGAACTTGTTGAACTAAACAAAAAACCTACCTCCAGAGACAGTAATGGGAAAATATAACGTCACTTTAAAAATGCCCTGGGCGCTGCCTGTTTATGCCAAAGCGAAACCCACCTACAGTTTGTTTGGACAGTTTATGAGCGCGATCGCCACGATATCACAAGGATGTTTGCAAGATATGGCCTCACGATCGTTCCCAACAACTAGGAGCGTTACAATACGGCAAACCGGCCGCAGATACAATATGTCGCTTTCCATCAAGGCTCTCGAAAATCGTCCGCCGGCCCGGACAACGGTGAGAAACAATCTTATCAGGTCGTTTTAGTCGAGCATAGTTCACGGTGTCTTTCGTGGTTTCGTCCCTCTAGTTGTTTTATTTTTTTTATCTCTCCTTCTCTCTCCCCCCACCTGTCTCCCTCTGTCAAACTGGCCGCGCAAAACCCCCTTGTCTAATTGCTTGCAAACAACTGCTGGCGAAGGAATGTATTTAGCATAAATTAATATGGAATCGTTACATTAGCATAATCAGTCCGAATGCGATAATGTGCTCGGAAAACGGCACAAGCCATTAAACCCGGGCCAGGTTGCCCGACATGCTGGTTGCAATGTAGGTGATCTTTGAGATCTTCCACCCTCCGAAAACGAAAGAAAACCGTGCAAGATGCTCACCGGCTCCGTCCGTTGGCGAAACGAAGAAAAATACCAACAAACGCACACCGACGAGCTTGTCCAAACACCGGTCACCGAAATGCGGATGATCGCATCCATCAGCTCGGGTCGAGTTTGGGGAGCATGTTTTGTGCGAGGATCAGGAATTTGGCATTTCACAACGTGATGGCCGACGTGGACGGTCCGCCGTCGTGACCGGTTTCTCATTAAAATAAAAATCGTTATCACTCGCCACCGATCCGTTTGTTTCGTTCGGTCGAGGCTTGGAGCGGTACGGATTTCATGTTTGAAAAATTGAAATACCAAAAACCTGCTGTGCGACACCTGTGCCTTCGGCCGGTGAACATTCGCGCCCCGGTCTGTCGCCTTGTCGGCCGGATGATGAATTATGCACCGCGGATTAAAAAGGGGAGTAGGAACAGGTTAATAATAAAGTGAACGACTTCATAAGCATGGCTCGCAAGCTCGGCAGCTTATCGCCAGTGGCTTATGGCCTCCACCGCCGTCCCGTTTGGTGAGACAAAATGTAAACAAAACCGCTATCAAATCGATATGCTGAGCCCATTTGTATTAGTTGGATGGACAACGGCGTCCATTATATACATTTTTATTGGGGAGAATATTTGACAATTTTCGCCAACGTGGGGAGTTGGTTGTCAAATCTTGTGGAACAACATATCGAAATTAAAGTTCGTTAGAAATGGAATAAAATATTGATGGCCAATTCAATTCAATGCTAACAAACTCTACACTCTACGAGGGTATTTCTTCATGAATACTGTATTTTTTCTTTTAGTAAAAAAACCCGTTTACAGTCAAACTCATCGGCACTGGGAGTGAGTTAATCGTATCCAGCGATAAGTGAGCATTCCCAGGCGCAAAGCGTGCCTTTTTGAGTAGATCACCATTCCTAATTTAAATTCATTCCCTCGGTCTTAACTCTATCCGTCTTAGCGCGCTCCGTCGCGAACCGGTCGTACTTATCCCCGGTGTCCTTTGTATCGTGTTCATTAAGCGCTACCAGTTTATCCCAATACTTTTCTGTTTGCTTCCCATCGTTTTGTGCTAAAAATCCCTCCCATCCGAACGTTCCTTCGCTCGGACCGGGTTCCATTCCCGTTTGGCGGGATTACGGCTCCACTCGACGGGTTGAGTATTCAAATTACCACCATCACCATCACCCGGTTCGCGACGAGTTTTGCCGAGACAACGTTCAGTCCCGCGCGGGCTTGGAATAAACAAACAATCCAATACACAATCACGGCACTGCAATTAAGATGCACTATCCTGTTCGCCGGCCGGGGGGAGATGCGAACTAAAAAGGATTGCAGCCAACGAAAGGGTGCCCCCGAGACGGCACTCCGGTTCACGGGTGATAGTCTGGTGCTATTTTTCTGTCGTACCGTGGATTGTTTTCGAAATAGATTAGGGAAAACAGGGTTGGGGCTCAATAGTTGGATGTACTAAGTGATGGAAAAGGACAACAAAAACACCACTTTTCCACCGATCGTACGAGAGCCGATGCTAAGTGGTTGTCTGGACTGGTGGAAATCCTTTTACCGTTTCGCCGTATGCCATCTAAGGCACGGTACGGTTATCATCGGTGGTGTTTGTCAAGAAACTGTGAAAAAAGCACACAGAACAGCCAACTTATTTAATTGCCCCAAGTTGTGGTATTCGTCGTAAGTTTTCGCAAAAATTTCCCAGATTACAACCCGAAGTGGTCCACTTTCTGCACTCCACAAAGTTTGGCTCTCGTTCCCGCGCATTGTCACCAGTGGCTGTTTCCGGGTCGGGAAAAACTTCCGTCGAGAAATCCGTCCGGCACCATATGGTAGCACATATGTACATCTATCTGTCTGCCACTGAATTAGGTTACCGGCTTCCAGGGAGGGAAAGTTTGTCATCGCCTGCGCATCTTGTACGGTAACTTCCGCGGACGGCGCTCCATCCCCCGCGTGACAGATGATAGCTCCCGCTGTCAAATGGGCTCCCCGCGGACCGCGGCCCCGTCGAAACCGTAATCGAAGATAATTGATGAATAAATAACGTTACGGGACGTGTGAATAACGTGACTCCATTAGTTTGCTTCCCGGCGCGAACGCTTTTCACTTTTTTCGCACAATTTTCATCCACCTCCAAACCTGGGTGGTTCGGGTGGCGGGGGAGGGGGGATGAGAGTGATTCATTGGGCCGGGTGCAGGAGTGGAGTCGGGTGAGCACTTCACCGCCTTGCTTATAAGCTATCATTACTTATTATCACCTCGGCGCACTTGTACGGAGTGCCGTGTTGCTTGTTGTCGATCGTAAATATCCACGAGTATCGCCATGTCTGTCGGGCCCGAAGGAGATCCTCCCTGGCACACCAGCTAGCGGAAGCGGAGAGCGAGCAGCGAGTTCGGGGGGGATGTCGGTTGTAACGGCAACTTCCTTGGCAGATATCGTTACTCGGGAATCTTGTTGAATGTGGCGCCCGTTGACAGTTCCCTTACGTAGTTGCGTCCCCGGGACATCAGGCAAGGCTTTCTTCGATGCTCGCGCACTTAATGTGCACCACCAGCACTCCTCCTCCAGAGCATCGGTACTGCCGTCTCTTGCCGTGCGCTGAATGTCCTCCGTAAGACGACGCACGGTACCTTGATAATGTCATGATTTTTCACTGCTCATAAGGGGATCAGATAAGCGGGCGATGGCGAATGTGCAGAACAAAGATATTGGTGGGTCTGGGAGCACAGTGAAAGAGACAAACACACGCTTTTACACAAAGAGGCTAAGCGAGAAGGAAACACACATACACACACACACACATCGGGGCCCCGATGAAAGCTGCTCTTTAATGTTTCGCTGGGATCGTTTTCGTATTTCACGTCGGATAATTGAACGTAATTTATGCTGCACTTTGAGCGAGCGCGCGTTTACAGGGCGCTACGTTATGCGGGCAACCTAACGGGTGGAGGACTTTTCATCCCCTAACCCCCCCCCCCCCCCTCCCCCCTCACCCATTCACCATCTTGATCGGCAACATTCGCAGGTTTGGCGCTCAGTGCAGATTGGAGCAGAGTGTTTTATGATGTGATGGTGGGAAGAGTTCTCCTGAAGGGGAAAAATGTGAAAAATAACCTCTCGGCTGTAAGAAATAAACCCAAAAAACGAAGGAAACCCGCTGGAAGGAATAAAGGACGTAAATTGGAATCGCATTCTCAGTAGAACCAGATTTTTAGCTTTAAAAAGTGGAACCTGCATAACGAGCGAGGTGACATTCAGCTACAGTAATGTTGTAAAGAAACACGAAAAAAAATCCAAGCGCCACCAAGCGATGGAAAAACTCGGCCACGTTCTCAGATGTACTGCAGAGAAATCGATATTGAATGCCTCACCGGAGAGGACGGAAAAGTGAACCCCATCCAAGGAACGGGTTCAGGTTAAGGCCGCTCGAGCCGGCAATTAAATTCAGTTGTTCCGTCGAGACGCCCGTAAGCCGAACGACTTCCCGAGCCGGGGCCGTTTTATTGATTCCTCACTCAATAACCATTTGACATTTTCCATTCCGGGTCGAATAAATCGCTCACCTGGAATCAATGCTGGCCCAGCTAGCTTTCCTCCAACGCTGTCCGGCCGTGTCACCGTGCTACCTTGAAGCAAACCCGGATCTCCTGCCCAAAACCCTCCCGGAACGACCGGTGGCCATCCATCACCGGTGTAGGCCTTGGCAGGATTTTCGTCCGGTTCGGCGTTCGGCGACGTGCAGGCGAGGTGCAGAGTGCAGGGCCAAAGGAAAGTTTGTGCAGCTTCTACTTCCTACACACTAGCGCCGCTTTCCCCCCACGTCCAACGATGCTGGCACTTCGGGGCACGATAGAATCGAGCTAGAATCAGATAGGGCGGTAGAACAATTTATTGCAGCGTCCTAAGATCGGGCGCAAAGTTTTGGGGGGCAAAAACTTTCCCTCAATCAGCCCGCCCACGTGCAGACTGCTCATGCTCGAGCATACCGATCAGCTGACCTTTGTTGGGTGGGTCGGAAGGGCGAGGCAACGTGGCACACAGTTCGATAAAACCGGCCAGGTCGCACTCGGCCACCCAGCTGCTTAACTGATTGTGGAGGTTGCTCTATTATGCAGATACTTGGCATTTACTGACGTGACGTGACAGCCCAGGGTTGTAAGCATGGGCAGTGCAATTTAGCTGTCAACGTGTGATTTATTTTTCCACCCTGATCGATGTGATGTAGTTCCGAGTGTCGTTGCAGATGGTTATAATTGCTGTAATTGTACGATTGCTCTACGTTGTAGTTCTGAAATTTTCATTACTGTAACAAGCAAAGTATAATGTCATTCAAACCATTCAATACGTGGCTAACTCATAGAAGCAATCAAATAGGAACTAATTGTAGTACTATCATTTAAATATTTGTTCATTTAATTGAATTTAATTTGTTCATGTGAATAGTTTGCAATGGAAAATCAATCATTACAATGCAAATTGTTATTTTATGATACAATATTGGCAGAATTTTGAATTTGAAATTGAACGACAAATCGGATCATGTATTATGTCACTTCTATTTTTTACTTATGTTCAAATGAGTAGTTTCTATCCGGAGATTGAATGCAATTTCATATTCCGCAATAGTCACCATTCGTAAACCAATCTGCATAATTTTTTTAACAAAAGTTCACTACATTCAGTTTCAATTGAGTGCTTCATTCTACTTTCTGTCATATTTTCTCAAGAACAACAAGCGTTTGGTGCGGTGTGAAATGGATAATGGATAGTTCAAAACCTTCAGAAAACAATAGTACTTGTCAAATTAGAAGATGATTGATAGTCAGAACTGGTAGTATCAACACATAGTAGGGGTAGTTGGGGTTCTTTGTGTTCTTGATAGTGTCATCACATCATCAAAGAATGGTAATTGGCGGTGGAAACTACAAATACCTACCCTACTCCGGAATGTTTGCTGTCCCTTTTGCTAGTAGGAAAATCTAAGATGTACCTTTTTGTGCAATGGATGGTGGCCATTGTATGAAAGGAACAGAGTTGTATGCCAATGTTCTGGAGAGTAATGTACCAATGGCCCCGTGTCGTTAGATGATATAGTTTAAATATCTTAAGATACCTTCGTCCCTCTCAAACCTATGTAGGGTGGCAGGACTTATCATCATCATCATCATCATCATCATTGATAGCTGGTGCAGATATTTTTGAATAGGTTAACACATATTTACGACACACAGATATGTGAAGTATACTTCAGCCAGTGTTGTTTTACGATATTAATAAAGTGCTTTAGTAGTGAAAAACTAGAAAACAAATAAGTTTCATTTATTCATTCAATTCAAAGATCACAGACAAAAGCCAAAGATTTCTGCCAGAAAAGCGCTACCGAAACACCAGACGCAAGCTCAGAATCTCGAATGCATATTTAACGAAATAACTCAAACTCTGCCACCAATCGGCACCAACGTAAATTGAAAATCTTTCGCAACATTCGCCGCATAATTGATGCTGTTGACTTTAAAACTCCGCTGCTCCCAGGGCGAGTCAATGAACCAGACCAAACCTGATGACGGAATCCAATTTCAAAGGGTTTTCTTGCACGCACATCCCAGCCGGCGGTCGGAGTAATTGAATTTATACACAATGTGCTACGGTTGAATTTAAAACCATTTCCATCCCCCCACACGCACACGCACACATCCACACACGGGTCTCCTTCGAACGGGTCGGGGTGGAAAATTAACTGAACGGAAAGCGCCACCGGCAAAAGGTCAAAGAACAGGACGCTGTCAGAAGGCGTGTTGCCAGCGTGCCATAACCCAAAAACCCAAACAACGCCAGCTCGCCACGAAATGATAGATGTCACGCCATGATCTATGGACCACCGGGTGGTGGTCGCCGCCGGAAGGAGGAGGGGGAGACGGGACGGCGAATCCCAGAGCAACCAAGCTGTTCGTGCGTTCGGCGAACAGGAAAATCCCTGACCCTACCCAGAAACCCGTTCCAGTCGGGCGGATTATATTTGTCCACAAAACATTTCCGACCGCTTCCTTCCGGTGGCCTGAACGCAACGGCGTTCGCTGCCTGTCATCTTCTCGGCGCTTCGTTCTCCCACGTCCCACGCCTCTCGTTCAGTCGACGACCTTAGTCGGTGATATTTGGACATCTTAAAATTTCCAAACACAAACTACAGCCCAAGCCTCCCCCAAAAATAGCGTTTCCCCGAAGCGACGATGAAGCAATCGAACGAACCAAGACCACTCCGGCTCCGCGCTAGACCGAAAGCCGAACACATTTTCCCCTCGTGGCACAAGCCCCAACACATTTCCCGGCAAACTCCCGGCCTCATTCCTGTGCAACCGTGCACGCGAACACTTTCGGAAACAAATTAATCCTTTAGGTGTACTTAGAAACTTGATCCCACGCCGCGCCATTTGGGCCACGTGGATGAAGACTCCCGCGTCCCCGGGGGCGTTGCAGGAAGCCAACATTAACGTTATTTACGGTGGCGTTAACAGATCGATAGAGTTACCTTTTTTTTGTTGTTTTGTTTTGTTCCCCCCGTTGTTGGTTTTCGTTCGCTTCCCTCGGGCGGGAACGACAAAACTTCCAGCTCACAGCAAACCAACTCCTCGCAACTCGCACGAAAGGCTTAAGTGCGGCCTGCAGCTCTTTCTTTTATTGCTTCTTGTCTTGCTGGACTGCTGGTCGGCCGTTCCGGGGGCCCCCGGGGTGGCCAGCCGGAAGGGAGAGAGATGTTTTGGCTTAGGCGTCCAAAAACAGTGATCCGAAATCGATACCCGCCAGCGGCCGGCAGCGAGCGGGCGGGGAATGCCGATGATGATCGTACGCTGACGGGGTTGACGCCTTGGAGTTCCCTTCGACTGACCCCTTTCCTTGACGGAAGGCGAATGACAGCGCCTCCAATGCGTGTCGGATCGAATTTATGAAAGTGCTCTCTCGCTTTCCACGGATCAACGGAACGGGTGGTCGAAGGGAAGCGCTGAAGCGGGGCGGTACTCTCCAGTGAGGGCCGAAGCCGGGTTAGAAGTGGCGCTATTCAATTTACCGATATCGCACCGACCCTCGCCACCGCCACCACCGTCACGGTGGAATGCGTGGCAACGTGCCGTCGAGTGTCGGATGCTCTCGAGAACACGCGGAAACATGTTTTGCTTTTACATCATAATTATCGTAAACCCGACGCTCCCCAGCCGGCCCAATCCCCGGCAAGACCCGCCCTTAGCCGGGTCGTGCTTAAGCCGGGCCCGCTTCAAACTTCAAGGGCCACCCTCACGCCCTCTCTCCTGTTTCGGAGCTCGAGGATCGGGTCGGAAAAGCTCTCGGCACCGAGGGACTCAAGATGCGCTGGGCGCTACAAGTGCCATCATCATCACGTCCCTATTAAAACTTACTCTGCCCAGCCTGGGCCGGAGTTTGACGCCCGTCGAAGAATCAATCGTGAAAATCCGTTCGCTGCTGGCTACCCCCTTTTTCCTAACAACCAACCCTCCCCTTGGGGGGTGGGAGATGGGGATCCTTTTTCCGGTGGGGAAATTTTCACCGAGCAACTTTTCTCATTATTTTATTAAAGTGTGCGTCTGGCCGTCGAGCGGTTGAAGCCCTCCGCCGAAGGTTCAGACATTGCTTTTTGTCACCCGGGGTTTTTTTTTTCTCCGAGTACGGCATCCGGAACATGTCGCCCGGTAGGCTATCGGGTCATTTTTGCTAACCACTTCCGGGAACCGGGAGCATCCGTCCTTCCGAAGAGTGCGCTCCCCTTTCTTACTAACGCAACCCTCAGAAGTCAAAACCCAAGTCACAATGGCGCTTCGCTGTTTTCCTTTAACCTTTGACCGCTTGACGGCACCCGGGAGGGTCAAGGGCCTACGGAAGGTGCTTGGACGTGTTTTTCCACTTCCGGAAAGGGTTCCTCCGATCCCCTTTTCCCGGGTTGGTCCCATTTTGAGGTCAACCTCCATTTACATCATCTTTCTTGTTTCTTCCGCGTCTCGAGAGGCAAAAAATAGGTAAGTTGGAAACCAGAACGAACATCGGTGCCACAGTTTTGCTTGGTATGCTGGCTAGACCTTGGTTTCCGCCCCGCCCCCGGCGGGCACTGTTTACGTACGTGAGGCAAACGGACAAAGAAAAGTTTGCAAAATAAAGTGAAAAATATGCTACCCATCGAACCATCGAAACATCGATTTTTTATTTCTCGCGCGTACCGGGGTTGTCTCCTTGGCGTAGGGGATGATGCCTTCCGGGGACGTGCCGATGGATTGGCCGAGCCGTGCCCTTGGCTGAACGTCGTCGTTGGCGTCGGGGCGTTTGATGGAAGATGAGGTCGCAATGAAAATAATAAAAAAGTAAATAAATAAAGTCGATTCTTCTTGTTTAAAAAAAAAAAAAAGGTCACACTCTGTGGCGCGCCAGAGGGCGATCGTCAACGGACATCGAACGACGGGCATCTGGATCGCCAGGACGGGGCTGGTGACCGTCTGACCATTTGCTCGCTGCCGGGCGGTATCGTCCAACTTCGACCGAAGGTTCCCGAGGTCACCACCGGGGGTTTACTTTCACTCCTTTCGCTTCATCGCACGTCCGTGACCTCGGGGCGGGATCTTCAGTGTTCCGAAATCAAATTTATGTATTTAATTTACTTGTTTATGGTTGTCGCTTGTTTTGCTGATAAATTCGTCCCCGATGCGCCGATGCTGTGTGTGCATCCTCTGCTCGTGGTTTATTTTTTCCCTCTTTTTGCAACACTTTTGTTTACCCTGTGCTTAACGAATTGACCGCCACTACGGTCCCTATTTACAGTATGCCTCCCAGCACTGCACAGTTACTGGAATACGGAAAGAACATCCCACGAAGGATGGCGAGAAACTGGCATAAATTATTACCTTTTCAACTACATGCTTTTAATCAAACCTATGTGTGGCCACATGATGGAAATCGGGCAATATATTTTTGTTGCTCAAGGATGGTGATAAAATGGAAATATTATTTATTTAGCCTTTGCCCAAATGATCAAACAAATTCAATACAGAAAACATTGATTGAAATTTTCTACTTCTGACCACAATATCAAATTATCATACACATTTGTGAAAGTCTTTTAAAATGTTCAAAGCTAGGACTTAACGCATTTCTTATGACACAATGAATGTTGTATAATTATTGTTTCTAGCAACTATGCAATTTACAATGATGTTTAGTCGATTTCATACATCAAAATAGGAATATTGTAAGCTCTTCTTGGTAATATACTTTTCCGTTAAAGATAATATACTCTATAAACACTTTTCATCAACGTCGGTCCTGGTCTTCAGGGAATTATAAGTCAAGACAATTGGATTACTCATCCTTGTCGGAGAAACGTTTGTTGAAAATTCGGACCATTCAACCAACGCAACCTTATCTTAATCTCATTATTATAACTGTGCCATTTTCCTAATCTGTTACATACAGATGATGTTCGATGATGTCCAACGGTGCCAAGGCGCTTGAGCATCCCACCCGGCAGAGCTAAAGCGCAGGCCCTCCGGGAGTGTTTATACATCCGGATGTAGGCGAACGGGAGATAAGTAGAGCACCATTTTCCTGCCACATAGCTCATCACAAGCAGAGCCAGGTTCCCACCGCTGTGGTAAAATCGAAGGCTCACCCAATAAACCTCCCCTGGTCGGGATAAGCCTCTATCGCGTCGAGCATGGCGTCGAGTATTGCTAACCATTTTAGGCAATTCATTTTCTATCGCCTTATGCTAATTGTGCTCACGCCGATGGATGGCGAAGAGGGTGGTGCCCACTAAGTGCTGCTCGTGTGTCTTCGCTGGGAAATAGCTCGTGACCCAGCGTCGAAAGAGAAACAGCGGATCTGCTCTCGAATTTGAATAAGTAGCTTATGCCCACCCGCTGCTTCCCTCGAAAGCACTCGAGTTACATTCCGTCGAGTTTTTTTTTTTCAACACACCTCCTTCTAGCACGCTTCCCTGATAATGTAAAACGTTCGTTGTTCGTGAAAATGTCTTCTAGTACAAGTAATTGAAAATCCATACATAATACATAGATTTTTCGATACTCTTGTAACGTAAAACAAAATGCTTCATTTTGCCTCGAATGATTTCTTATTTGATTACAATTTTAGTGTGTTTTTCAATTCTCAACATGCCTAATATGAGCTTGTGTAGCATCATCGACTTAGGCTTTTGACCCCAAAAACAAACGTTTTGTGAGAAATATGTTTTGAAACTATTTTTTGAAGACTTCGGACCCATTACCATCGCAGTTTATCAACACCCAATTTTAAACAAGCATAATTTAGTATTGAAAAAATGCACTCTTCTTCTGCATAAATTTAATTTAAATTAAATTAGCTCTCAATCAGATCTTTTAAAATATGAAAAAACATTTTGTGCCTCCCCAGAACTAGACACAGTTTTTCAAGATCTTTTTCTGCAAATAATATTCATTCAAAAGGGATCCCATAAGCATACATTAGTTTTAACTGATGGGAATAAACCAAACAAAAAAAAAGTAATATGATTCATAAAGCGGAGCACGCTAGTACTACTGCACTGGTAAGAAAAGTAGTTTGGGTATATCTTCAATGAACAAGTTAGATAACCAATAGGTGGCTAAATCCGCACTTTTTAAAGCATCCACAATATCATTTGAAATTGACGTTCGCGTCATTTTAATAGATTAACAACCAAAACCACATCTTTCTCCACTGGTCAACAAAAAACTCTTTCCGTTTCCTAGAAGTACTTCGGATTATTGTACATTTATGCCTTCAATTAGCCACGCGGGAACACGGCTTGGCGTCACGTGGCAATCAATTCGTCCGTCCATCCTCGGCACTGCAGTCACAATTCCCATTTCTATCCAATCTCGGCCATCCGCAGCTAGCGTTTAAGTGCCCGCCACGCCATGCGAAAATAAAAGCCCTACAAACGGTGGCCACCGGAAATGTTGCACATCAAATCCGTCACCGAGTGGCAAACGGAACCCAGTGGCAGACAGACAGCAGAGGACACCATTTGCGTGGAAAGATGTTGTCCCCCGTCCCCCGGTTGGCCGAATGGCGTTAGGTGTTCGGGTGGTCCGCGATCCGCCGAGCGAAAGGGCGTGCCTGGTGGGGAGACATTAAAAATTTAGTTCAATCTACTTCGGTCTCCTATTGACAAACGTGTCGGTCAGAGCAAATGCACTTTGGCGGATGCGCGCCTCGACGCACCCGATACCCGATGCGTTTTTCCCCACCATCCCGACGTCCGGCGACCGGTTTTCAGGTGTGCGGTTTGGCAAACGTGCGAGATTCACACTTTCGCATCCGCGAGAGGCTGCCGCGCTACCGTCGTACCGGTATCCGGCCTCCTTTCGCCCATCCACGGTTGCCACATGCTTGAGTGCCGGGGAGAGAGCGGGACCGGGCTGGGCGAGACGGTAGATACGATCACGACCACACGAACCATGGCGACCGGGCAAAGACGCAAATTGCAAACGACAGCTAATTACGAACGAAAGCGCGCTCATAAAAGCAACACATCATCATTATGGCACCTCGAGCCATACGAAATGGGGGGGAATCCTCGCACAAGGGGCTCGCGGGAAGGAAGGAAGCAGTGAAGAGAGAATGCCGTTGCACTGACACCGTTATCAGCTGCATGCAATCAGCAAACTTTAGCACCGTACCCAAGCAACGCACACACACACACACACAAACATATATGCGTGTAAGGACAGAGCCAGAAGTGCATGTGGAGAGCGCCCTCTTGACGCGCGATGCTCTCGGGCTGCATTAGCATGCACTTGCAGTGAAGGCCAGCATCCCGTGGAAGACCAAGGCATCGATGCCTTTACACTCGACCATCGACCAGCCGAAGTCTTCCCTCGGGGGATGCGGTTCGAATGCCGCCCGACTTGACGAAACTCCCGCCGCAGGAAGCAGACACCATCCGGCAGCAGGATATCTAAACCATCTTCCATCCCACCATCACGCAGCGACTTCCACACACGGAGGGGGGTTTGAATTTTCGGAAGGCTTCCTATCCCACAAACCATCTTCACACTTTCGGGACGCGGCACGTCTTTTCGTTTTCATCCAGCGTTCTTCTCGAGGCCCATTAGGCAGCCGCGAAACTCGTCGTACCGGTTGGATGCGCTGCCGCGTGTGAAACAACACTGCAACAGGAACTGGCCGAAATAATAATCAACCGTCCGGAGAAGATGCTTTCCCACACCTCTGGTTCGAATCACGCACCGATTTGGCCACCCCGATATGGTAATGCACACGATGGCCGTGCAAAGGGAACGAACGGAGTGGGTAAGAAATTCAGAAAATAAAGGAAACGCATCGATCCACCTAGATGGTCATTTATTTGGAAACAGTGGTTTAAGTACAGTAAAAAAAAACAATAAAGATAATATCCGATATCATTCAAATCGATTGAATCCATTTGCAACATGAAACTTAAAGGTAACTAGGTATAAACTTGAGAAAAAATTAAAAGAAAAATTGCTTCTTTACCGTAAAAACCCCTTTTCTTCCTCGCTAGCGATATTCGTATGTACGTCATGATCAACTATAAATTTAAAAAAGTCCAATCCCATCAGCGTTTTTTACATGCTAATCTTATACTACAACAAAACTAAGCAAAACATTATAAACGATTTACATGAAATTTTACTTGCTCCAGTAGAGATCATTTTTCCCTACGAATATCTGTGTTGCACCAAATGCTGACATCCCTATCCAACTGATCTGAGTTCATTTTTGGCATTTTCGACTCAAAGACGCTTTGGAAGGTTGATGGGCGTTTCCTAGTTACTACCGTGCTGGCGGACATCAACGACTGTGCCGTAACGGATGTCTCCCCAGTTGTCACAACAGCCGACGAGTATTGCAAGCTGCGTGGGACGTTGGTAATATCGCGCCACGATAAAGACGACGGTCGAGGGACGGTCATAAGTTCATCGAATGCCCACGGTGCTTTGAGAAACCGTGCTAGCTCGCTGCGACGGTAGCAAACTTCGGATGGAATTTTTTGGGCCATAATCGTACCGCGCATCACCGCCTCGGAGACGTGCGCCAATAGAGGAATCCACACGATAGTTCCCGGCAGCATGGGCTGGGTAGAATGTTGTGCCGATCGCCTGCTATCGATTAGTAGCTGCGATACCGCTTCCTTCACGAGCTGACTCACGAGTAACTTAGTACGAACCGAATTACCAGCGGCCAACACCGGATACTGGCACAGGTAGCAATCTAAGGTGACGCGCAGCTGACTCGAGTCGGCCTGGCTACCCCTTAAAATCGCCTCGGACGCGGTTTGTGCCATGGCAACTTGGAGACGATCGGAAAGCGGGTGTAACTGCAAGCCACGCAGTAGTTGCTGCAGCTGTTCACGGCGTTCGGCACTGGACCAATCCGGTGGAAGTGATGCTTCGGAAGTTATACCATCGGGACTTTTCTGACGGCGGGCTCGCAAAAAATCGAACTCGATCGGGATGCGTGCGAACGATACAAGCTGCTCTCGGGCCACCATGTAGCGAACACGGTCCAACGCATTGTTGTACAGTTGCACGACCGCATTACCATTCTGTCCCACCAGACTGTAGGGACCGCCGTTCATTTCCTTTTTGCAGGTATCCTCCAGCCCGGACCACCACTCGGAACCGACAGTATTGTTGAGAAAGGCGATTAACAGCCGCATGTCGAGCCGGCCGGGGTCTTGGAGGAAGTCGCGCAGCTGGTCACAATAGTATCCGGCAAGGAAAACGAACGCACCCCGGAGAGGATCGTTATCGGTGAGATTACGCCATCGGAATACCTTCCACCGGGCGATCGTCTTATCCAGCTTCAATTCCTCGCCCACATTGACCGGTTGGCAGTGGTTGGGACAGTAGTACAGGACTGCTATCGCCTGTCTTGTTTCGGAGGTCAACGATAGGAAAAGGTCAAACCGTTCCCTTACCTGGTCGATTGGTTCATACACGTTCATAATAAACAGCAGCCCGTTGCTACGATCGTAGATCTGGCGCGCATCGTCGGGACTATCGATGCCATCCCGGACGAGACGCACGCAGATGGCGGCTTCGGAAGATGAACTACGACGGCTGGCAAAGTACAAACACGGATGCTCTGGTTGCTCACCGTTGACGGCGGCATCCCTCTTGAAGGCGGCCTCCAGCAACCACCGATTGACAAAGCTATTGAAGCAGCACCTATTTTCGTCTTGCATTCCGTCGTCTGATGAAATCAAAATTACCAGCTTCCAATAGTACGGTTCACGTAGACCAGCACCTGCGGATCGAACGGCACAGTCAAGGATCCCGAACGGTTCGATCGGTTCCTCTTTGCTCACTGTCGCACTTAATTTCACACCCCTGCTCCAATTGTTGGACTCTTGACCGGTTGGTGGCTGCGTTCTGAGTAGTAAACGGCAACGAACAGCATGCTGGAGGTTGGCTACCCAACAGTTAACATACTTGCGCGCCAGATATTGCTTACGCCGTTCTCGATCAACCGTGGTCAACTCGTTGCTAGCGAACTCCAACTCTTCAATTTGCGTCTGCTCAGAATTGTATGTTACGAGATGTTCCAATACTTCCTTCTCTTTGAACCTGGACTTTGAATTGACTTGTTCTCCATCATCCTCGTTACACAGGATCAGTTCCTCACTCGCTAGTTTGTTGGTATTGGATTCCATCACCACTGCATTTTTCTCACCTTTCTCGTCGCTGCTCTGCCCTTCTTTCTCATATTGATTCAGATATTCGTTGAGCGCAATATCTTCCTGCTGATTCTCAATTTGGAGTTCACCGGATGTTTGTTTTTGCGGATAAGCGTCTTCTTCGTGGTTGTTTTCTGCCAAAATCTTCTTGCTCTGTGAATAATCGTTTTCGTCCTCAAGACCTTGCACTTCCCGCGAAAAATGACCCTGGGTCGGCTCTTTTTGGTGTTCCATATTATCCTGACGGATACGATTTTCAAGGATTTTTTGCGTTTGAAGGTGAGCCTGATTTGTGAGGCGATTATGTCCATTTCTGTTGGAATTTTCTTCCCCAACCTCCAAGCCAACTTTAGTCCCGACAACACATGACCTATTAACCACACCTTGAAAGACATTAGCAGAGCATTGTGAGGAATCTTGCTCTTCACTATTCTCCTTATCTCGCTGGAAGCGATCCAATTCCTTGTCTTGGTTGTTCATATCCTCCTCTTGATTTCGATTTGGCCGGATACCCAGTTCTCGGAGCTGAATCTGATTTCCGATGTGATCCTGCACTTTGTTGTTGTTGACTTCCGAAGCCCCCAAGGGATCTTTAATTAAAGAATCAGATGATTGATGGGTGTCTTCATCATCGCTAATCACCACTACCTCCTGCAGTCGATGCTTATCCTGATCTTCATTGTGATCCACATTTATTTCAAAGCGATCTTCAAGAAAGGTATCACGCGGCCTATCAATCGGGTACTGAACCGAACGACAGCAGGACGTATTAGTTTCTTGCTCTTTGAAAACTATGTCAGACTCCACGAGATGTTCACCGTTGATAGCATCGACATCATCCAGTTCATCCAGCCAGCTACCGGTCGAAGTGGGACTACATGGATCATAGGGTGCATCACCTGGCTTCCGTATATGCAGTTGTTCCGGTAGACTCTCTCGGCTGTCGACCGTGAAACAGGTTTCACTTACACTGCAAGGAGAATCACCTCGTTGTTCCAGCATCTCTTCAATGGAGGTAGACGAATGGTCGAGCAATGAGTCACAAATACTTTCCGCTGGCGGATCACACCTTTCCCGCAATTGCCATACGTTGTTTGAAAATGGTCTCCGGCCCTTCGGGGATGAGGAATCTTCGACGGTATCGGAATCATGATCGAACGAGTAATCGGGGGGAGAATCGATGTCAACAACTTTCTTGCCGGGCACTGATGTCTCATTCAACTTGCCCCATGCCTGTGCCTTAGGTTGACCATCTTCCTTTGCTACGTTTGCATGGTTCGCGCGATACTCTTTTTCCTCTGGAACCCTCAGGATATCTTCGGCTAATGTTAAACCGCAAAACTCAGCACTTGGTACTTCCGGTGTATCTTCAATTGGCTCTCGCTCATTGATACGCTCTGGCTGCGTTTCGACAGTTCGCATCTCCGGTTTTGCTCGTTCACTGAGTTCATGACAGTGGTGATCAATTTCCTTTTCCTTCGGTTCCTGATCAAAGGTACACTCCGAATTGCTGCACTCACTGTCACTTGAGATGTATATAACTTCATCATTGGCATCATTTGATTCAGGGACAGAGGCACGGGTTTTCTTAATATCCGCTAGTAGATGAGCTTTGAAATATCCCTGCGAATCGAAACTCGAGGAGTACCTGATGAAGGGGAACCGAGCACCCCACCGCTGCAACGGAGAACCGCAGATGAGATCTACGACGGGGCAGTATCGTTTCTTCTCCACCAACCATATGTCCGTTCGGCAGCAGTATGGAGTGTGTGGTTGATAGGACACGGCGGTTGGTTCGAACACCACAATGCCGGTTGTACGTATCACACTGAAACCGTAGTCGTTGAAAAACTTTAACGCATCCTTATCGGTTTTGAAGCTTAGTGCGTCTGTAAGTTTTGCCAGCTCAACCCGGGTTGGTTTATTGCTCGGGAACGCCGCGCGCATCGCCGAGAGTGCCGTTTCACGCATTAACGAGACGTACCGAAGTAGTATGCATGCATTGAAGTAGTCCGTGGCGTGGAGGAGAGCAAAGAAGCGTACAAAGTTTTTCTCCGATATCGCACAGCGCGCGGATTTAGCAAATTTCACCACCGGTGTATCGAGCAGCTCAGAGGGCATTTGTTGCAACTCCTGCGTAAATTCTTCATTGTTCAGGTAAATCAACAGGAGGAAACCACGAAACTTGGTTTCAGTCTCGCAAGGCGTACCCCGTTGAGCTATAAAGGAGTACATGTGCTTTAGCTCCCTCAGACATTCGAGTATGTTCTCGGTGTTCTTCTGTTGATCGAACTCCACCGTCTCGTCGGCGGGCATTCGGGCCGCGCAGTAGATGTAAAATCGGGTACAAATCTCCATCAAATTGATCGTCGTGTCTGTGTAAAGCTCCCTCTCCGTTATTTCCCAGCGAATGGCACGTAGCCGATCGTCCAGGTAGTTGAACCACTCGCGCAATATTACTCTTTCGTCGGTGTCACACATGCTTATTACGTTTTCCAGCAGGAAACGCATAGAACGCCCGAGAGCTTGCTCCGTGCGAAGTTCGCATGGCAAAGGAAGTTCTTCTATGTTGTTGTGTAGTGAAAACTGCTTGATGGCCTTCCTGTAGTCAAGAAGGCAGAGACTACGATCGTTGCCGTATAGTCTCTCGAACGGCGGTACTACGCCCCTCAACGCGCGCAAGTAGCGTTCTTTCTCGGGGCACATATCCTCACATGTACCGATTATGTTAGATGCTTTTCGGCTAGTCAACGTGGGCTCCAAACACAACCTAATGTAACGATCTCTTGCCTCCAGCACCCTGTAGCGATCCCTAACTCCGGTACAGACTTGGTTTGCCAATTTAATAAAATTATCGCGCACTGTTGACAGCTTCTGCTCGGTGCGTGCTGTCTTTCTACCGAGTCCTAAATCACCAGTAACATTCGATGTGTGGGACGGCGAAGTCTCACGAGTGCCAAATGGTATTTGAGACAACCGAATATGAAGAAATTCATTTTGATACCTTGGTCGGTAGTTTAGAGCTAGCAGCGCTGCCTCGGGTTGCTCGAAAACAACAAATAGTGTCCGCTTGTATACATCTGCGAAGCAATTCTTGACTGTTCCGTACCTTGCAAAGTATGCCTTTGCGATCTTTTTGTTCAAAAGTGCCGCAGGGACGTCTCTGCAAACTATGGCATTGCATTTTCTCCCCGAATTGTCTTGTATTTTGTGACAATACATCCTGGTACAGTATAATAGTAGATTGCCAACGTAGGCAATTGCTGCAGAAAACCAAAACACAACCAATTTGATCAGTATACTCTTCGAATAGTTATTATTTGTTGACGAGACTTACCCCAAAAATGTCCGACCGTTGAAAAATGTGATGTTTGTGTGACGTCTTATTTTTTTTTTCTTTGCTGTTGCAACAAGTCCCCCATTGCATCAACCAACGCGTTTATAAGCCGACGGCTGAGGTGTGGTGAAATATTTCAAGCGTATTTTGAGAACATAATTGTAACAATTTTGTTTCGATTCTGACATGATTCGTCGGCAAGTGTATTTATTTTACTATGTTACTCAAAGTGTATAGTTTTTTGTAATATTTGGTGTATTATTTTTGCGAAACAAGAAATGTTCAATCAAATTAAGTTCTTTAACTACTTTTTATAGCAACTTGCTGCGTGGGAGCAATTTGATTGACAGCGTTTTGGAGTGTTTACTTTAAACAGTGTGAAAGCTAGTGTTTTTGTTTGTTCAACTACTATTTAGCATACGATGATGCTAAATGAACAAGTAGAATCGGGGTTTTCACGTTTATTATAAAAAAATCCTATACGGATTTGTGCAAGATTGTTTTATTTAATTCAATTCTTCCTTAAAGTTGTGCGAAACAAAACGAACGAATGTTCCAGTCGGCTTTTGCTTCAAAGGGTTTCAAAGTGGCACATTCTTCGTGGTTCGTTGCGTGCTGTAAAATCTTCTTCGCCACAACCAAATAAACTTCGACCGTGCCATCTACAATCATCTTTTCGTTTGCGTGCCTAACGTGTGCGTTTATGATTTCCTCTGGAGGAGAGGAAAGTGAGACAAAAAGAAAAGAAGTATCCCAAAAGAACCGTGCTTTCGTGCATCGATGCTGGACAATGCGGCTGAAGCGAAAAGAATTAGAAAAGAAGTTCCGAATCCGACGAAACCGAGATGAAAGAAGTTGCACTGCCACGATGATATCTCAGCGGACCGTATTCTTCATCGCGTAGCGTCAATTGGTGAGTCTTTCGTTCCAGCTTTGAATGGCCTTCCCTGCGTCAACATTCCTCGCCCAAGGCTGTACAACATCCCCTTCACTCGCGTGTGTGTGTGTCTGCAGGAAAGCAACGAAGGGACCGTATGGACTCATTTAGGGCTGGGCTCCAAACAAGCGCGTCAACAAGAGCGCCTTTTCACCGACGCGAAGCATCGCTGGCTCATTACGAATTCAATCTGATACGGGAAAAGATCCACCGGTATGCTCACCTAGATGACCGCGAATGCGCGGGTCGCTCTGGTATGACGCGCACTTTCTACCCACCCGTTGGGATGGCGGGTAATGGTGCGGGGACACTCCAGCCAAATCGCTCATTTCGAGGGTGTTTGTATTGACACCTTGTCCAAACAATGGCTCGAACATGAACGTGTTACCCATCGCTTCCTCGAGGATGGCGGCCACAGGCTGCGCACGGTTTTACGGTCGCGAGTCAGCGTTAAGTCTGTAGACACGTGCGAGATGATAAGCGAAGCGGTTGAGGGTCGCACGGAGATGTTTATTCATTGCATTACTGAGCATGACCAAGTGGGCAGCACCAAACGGGTAGCCTGGAATGTCTGAAGTGTTCACACTTTCCCCGCACGACATGGCGCATCGTTTGCACGCTTGGTGGTAGGAAAATCGATGGACACAGGCAGATTAATATGCATGATGTCTTAATACGAAGCCCGTGCATAGGCCTTAAAGAAGAGGGATGCTTTATGTACCGGAACTGATTAGAAAGAATTTCAAGGTACCGTCGTAAATCGAAATCCGCACAAAGTACAACAAAAGGGTACAACTGATTGCTGGTTTTGTCCTAAATAAATTGAACACATTGTATGGGTTTCTATTAAAGTTGTGGTGGGCAAACTTAGGAATATCTTACCGGGGCGTTTTAGGCCAAAAAGTAACTAATGATGATTTGAAAACTTGCAACATTAGCACCCAAAAAAGGAACTATTTAGATGGGTTTCTTTGCAAAAAGCTTTGTTAGCACACAATATAACAATATGTTCGACGCATACCGTCTGGGTTTGGCCTGATAGTTGAGGCTTGTCAATATTCGAAAAACAACAACATTCTGGTATCATTAACAATTTTCCGATATGTATCTTTTACTGATAAAAAAACGATTATCTTATAAAACTGACATTTTTTTAGATGTATATACTTAATCTACATATCTGACAATCTAAATATCTTGAATAGAAAAACACAGCAAAATTATTAAACCTGTAAAAGATTATCCTAAAAATCGAACAGGCTTTCATTCCATTAGGGAACAATCTGGCATAGCGCGGTCCACGTGATCCCACGAACGTTTAATCAAATAATTTACCAATGCGACAGGATCAAAGTATGCCGCCATTAGGTATGATTTTTATGGCATCATCGACGGCCGGTCCAAATTGATGCAACCCGTGGAAGGGCGAGGCTCATGCATTCCCTCAAATATTCATCCCGTGTGGCAGGCCTCCGTAGTTGCAGCCTACCGATTGATGTTGGGAGGGAAAAATGGCTGAAAAACGTGCCCAGTTTGTACTTTCACCCTTTCCATCTGTTTAACCCGAGGTGTAGATTAGTGCCACTCAAGAATAAAGAGCCTACCAGCGCCCGAATTCAATTAATTTAGCGGAGTTTCACCACATTTTGGAAGTGGTGGCACGCACATCCCCTCGAGTCACCCGACACGGGCAAGTGTGTGTGTGTGTGTGTGTGTGTCTGTGGATCGTTCGCTTGCTGAAATCTACCTAAATCGGTCGACTCGAAAAAGGGATGCACGCTGCGGCATCGAGCGAATCGTGCGTGCCACTTGAACTAGCTGGCGTCGATGGCGTTCAATTAATTAACGGAATAGATTTATGAATAATCTGCCCTTTCGGCGGACGCATAGCCACATGTCCCTTTCCGCTGTCAGGCGCTTGATTCAATCAAACATGCTTTTCCCCTCTTCTGCCGGCTTTCTTCCCGCCGTTAGGGCGCGACCCGATCGGTGTGCAATGAAACATGTCAACAGTGGTGGCAACGGGCTGGTCGGGTTATTGATCGTTGGCGAGGAAAAAGTCTAAACTAAATCACTGGCCAACCGGCCAAACTACTAACCTCCCTCCAGTGTTCCGCGGCGTTCTGGGTGGGATGGCGGAAAAACAGCTCGTTTTGTATCGGACCGGGTGCAAGCCAGACAAATGGAATTGAAAATTATTTCCTTTACACTTCCTTGCTTTTTTTCCTCCCCCCGCCCGTTCCTTGTGTTTGTTTGCGTCTGGTTTTAGATTATACTCCCGCGTGCAGCGAGGACCCGCCTTCAAGCGGAAAGCGGAAAATCGATCGAACGCCGGAGCTAATATTTATTCATTTATGTTGTCGAGGTTTATTTTCCGTTCGAGTGTTGTCATCGGTCCCAGTCCATTCGGACAATGTTGGCGGGACACCGGGGGGCAATGTTGGTGGGGGGGGGGGCGACGCCTGGCGGAAGTGGCAATTCGCGCTCGCTTACGATCGGGTGTTGGCGCGCGATTCTATCGGGTCGATAGGATGAATTATCCACCCGGTTCACTTTTCACGGGACAGAGGTTAGTCCGTTTTTCCACCCTCGGTGCACCCGAGGGTCGGGTTGGAGATGAATTTGCCAATATTTGCCCACGCTGGGGGGACATAATTTGTTTCAAATGAGCATTGTTCGGCAACCGATCCGCGAGTCGGTGGAACGAAGGGAGGGGCAGCCCGCTTCACCAGTCCGTGGGTCCGTCTAACGGTGGAGCGCTCGAGTGCAATAAATTCATAAAACATAGATTTATTAATTTATTGCCCGGCGATAGATTCCGAGCACCCGTAAATTATTTACTAGTACACGAGGTTATGTAGTTTCCGCGGGACTTTCTGCGATGCCCTCGCTCGATATGCAGCTCGTTGCAACTGCAGCATCGCCATCGGATGTGAGGCTCGGATTGGGTTTTGGGGATTGAGGTTTTGAACGTGATCATAATTGATACATATGGTTTGCCATTGCCCTCTGCGCAGACCCCGTACACTCTGTCCCACGCTCGGTTACGATGTAAATGTATACCAATGCACGGCACTTTCAAGACGAGTGCAGCGTCCGATGCATGGTTCATATTGGCAGACGGTCAGAAACACAGGCAGACGTTCTCGAGATCAGTGAACATTGGAGCATGGGGTTGGTTCTTTGTGGATAGAGCTCTGGTTTACATCAGAAGGCATTGTCCAGTTGAGAAACAGATGTAGCAGAATAGAAAATTTAATATGATTCGATTGATTCTTGTGTGTGCCAGAGCTGGTTATTACAATTTTCCACAATGTAAATGTAAGTGATATAAGCACCGGTAGAAAATATTTAAAAAATGTTTAAATTCATTGTTTTCCTCCATTTCGGAGTGGATGAAGGAATAAATTATAATGGTTCAAGCAGAACACCTTGTCAAAATAAATAAAATGTTACAAACATGGGAACGATTGTTAAACGCATCAGCTTTGTGTGGTAGGTTTGTTTAATTTTTTTAACAACAGTTCTTTAAGAGACAAATGTGTGCCATCTGAAACAAAGAACACAACCTTCCGTTCTGCCCGGACTGGCAACACTCCAACTCAGTTTGTCAAACGCGTTTGATGCGAGGACCCACTATTGCCACTACGTCGTTCCGTGCACCTTGAGGTGTCATTTGCATTTTATATTTCCTCGCCAACCCATCCGAAAGGGGCGGTTGGTGAAAGTTTACGGCCCCACACAACAGCACCAACAAACCCGCCCTCGAGCGTCACCAGAACACGGTAACACATTTCTGCCGTTATTCAAATTTACGACGTGTTATTACGCACACTCATCGCCTCGCGCCAAATGGGGCCCGCCACACGGTAAGGTCTTCGGGAACCTGCAATTTATTAACCATCCCCTTCCGCTCCCCAGGTCGCCGCTCGGGGGGCTAGAGTAAAAACGAGGAGCCCAAAAAGTACACTACAAGATAATTCACTGTGAAACATCCTTACCTTTTTCTCGCATGACTCCCGAAGGAAACCCTAAGGAAGCCGGAAGTGGGTTTTCCTCCATCAAACACGGTCAACCACAGCGTCGGCAATTTGTTTCGCATCGCGTTGAAAATGTGGACAAAAGGACAGCACGAAACACGGCCAGCAAGAGGATAACGGCTAACTCCATTACGATACTCATTACCATGGAATTAAAATTTCAATCACTCAACTCGGCACGGGTCGTCTTTAAGTGCCGCCCGGGGGGACGCCGGGAAGCGCGATGGGGCAGTGGGGGGCGAGAGGTCTAGAGATTAATTTATAGTACCTCATAAACCTGTGGTCAAAGTTTACGAATTTTGCCATTCAAAGTTTATCGGCACGCCCGGGGCCTCGATGCGGTTTGCGACGAATACTAAGCGAGCACTTCGACACTTCGACACACGCGTATAAAAAGCATAACACCCGAGAGGTGATTAATTGCTAAGACGTTCCCCCCTAGCCCTCCCCCTCCACCCGTGTCGAAAGGGCAAGGGAAAGGCCGGGCAGGGACCTAACCTAACCTTTGTTCTTTGCGCCCTCGCCCTCGCACTTTCCTGGCCGCCAGTTTGGCCGCTTCCGGCGTATCACACCTAACCATTTATCTTCGTTCGCTCGGGGTGTACCATTTCCCGGGCTCGGGATAGTAATCAGTGACGGGAAAATGGCTGTTTTTCGCATAATTCATAATATGCAAATATATTCATCCTCTCGAAGGTAGTTCGGTCGGTTGCTTGTTCGGGCCCGGTTGCCTTTCGCCAAGGGGACATCGCATCGCATCGCAAACGAAGTTAGGTGACGTTTTATTTTCTCTCCTTCGTCCTCCGTTCCAGCGCACACCTATGAGCAGCTGGCTGTACCATCCGCATCGGACGCACCGGGGAGGAAGGTGGGTGGGGCTCCGAGGCTAGAGGAATCCTTTCGACAAACAAAAACACTTCGCGTTTTGCTCATGCTCTCGTAAAACGTTTTCCACGGGAAGGAAACAGTTCAATCTACCGTGAAGCCCCACGGTACTGCAGTTTTTCCAACCGTCCGCCGAACCGAGCGCAATGTTCTCGATGGAGTTACGTTGAGCTTTTCCGCCAGTCGCGGCCAGGAACGACGCTGGCAGAGAAGGCCGGGGTGCCGCCGCTGGGTGAAGAAGAATCTTTTTGCCCGGCCGTCGGGTAAGGAATGTGCCATCGGGTTTCATCCGGGCAGAGCGGGAATGCAGGTAAAACCCTCAAGCAGCACCGAGCAGCACGCGGTGCTAGGAGCGGGGAGCGAAATAATTTATTTTCACTGTCGATGTTTCTCGAGTTGTTAATTTTCATAAATATTTATGACATCTTCTTGCAGCGAAGTCGCCTTTTGTTGGAAGGAGCGGGAAAGGCATGGCAAGATTTTCCACCGTTCACCCAATTTTACTCTCGGTGACGCTTCGGAACCTGCTTCTACGTTCGGCAGTTCGGCCAGATGCGTGGCCCTCTGCTTCAAACAGACCCGCCCGAGCGGGACGCTGAAAAGCTTTTTTTCCGAGAAGTGGATTATGAGTGCCTGAGCTTGTTTTTTTGTCCGCCCTTCTCTCGTACTCGACTCCTCGTACTCGTCGTACCTGCAGAACCTGCCACCTCTTCTTGCGTACGTCCTGCGCGGGATAAGCCCCAGTGAGAGTCTGCGGGAGGAATTGATAATTTGATTCCGGATTCTCGAATGGGCAGCCAGCATCGTGAGCCACGCTGGTGCTGGTACGAGTGCGAGACTTGCTGGCGAAGTTTTGGCACGAAAGTGCGCATCACGGAGCCGGGCAGGTTGGTTCCTGTGTTTGACAAAATAAAATTCATTATCCCAAAAGGCGGTGAGAAAATATACAAAATTAAGAAATGTTTTAACTTGAGTGCGGGCTGTCGAGGACATGACGCCCTGAAATATGCATACAAAGGCAGGTGCTTACGTTTCAATGGTGATTTTTTTTTCTAAATGTTCCCGATGAAACGAATAGAATAGAATGAATAGAATTCGCAACATGGATGTATTGGCGAACATAAAAAAAAGCTTATTCTACGTATCTCTGCAGAGAATGTGTTTGTTCCAATCAAACCACTTGTGGTCCACATCAATTTGGATCTTCCTTATGTTAACCACTTGAACCCACAGTAAGCTGCAGGAAGGATGTTGTTTTTGTTTGGTCAAGGCATGGCACTAATGCGTAAGAAAAACTCCTAAGTACTTCCTGGAGGCCACAGGGTGTGAGCAGAACGGACGGAAAGATACAATGTTTTACTTTGGCAGCTGATCGTTATTGACACGCGTACTGGAAAATGGAAAATAATAAAATGGAACATTACTTGTATCGCAAATCCTCCGAAGTGGCAAAAACAAAACGGAACAAACTTCTGGATCAGCGGGGGCACATTTCAAATAGCACCCGTACATGATTTGTTTTCCCTCCTGTCGAAAGAAGAAGCTCTTCGCCGTAAGGTGGTGAACCGGAGGTAAGGTTGCCGGAAACCATCTCGCTAAAGAACGCTTCCGTTTGCACGCTCAACTGGCCATCGTTTTCCTTCGAGTTCTAGTCCCTCTCTCTCTCTCTCTCTGTGTGCGTGTGTCTGCGGGCTGGTGCTTCTAAAGAGTGGAAAATGCTGGAAAGCTTTTCGCCACTTCAATCGGATGAAGAATTTGTTCGCGTTTTCCTTTTGCCCGGACCGTTTCCGACACACTCTAATCACTAGCCGCTAGACAGGGGATGCTTTTTTTTTTCACCCCGCGTCCCGGTTACCGTTTTCCGATTCACTTCATTGGCATCGATGATGTAGGCGTCGGATTGGGAACGGTTGGCGCAAACGTGAGTCTTTGGCGAAGAAAAAAAAATGCCCCGGAAAATCCTACATCTGCTTGTGGGAGCAGCTTTTTGGAGTGGTCGTTCGGGAAAGTAAGTGCCCTGGTGCCAAGGCCGAACTCCGAAAAATAAACACACACACACAAAAATGACACCTTTTTCCTATCGAACCGACAACATGCCGGCCCAAATGGAACTCAAGGATGAAGTGAAATTTCAACAAAATGTAATCTTATAAAGTGTTCGGCGGCGGCGGTGTGAACGATTGCCCACATCGTCCAAGCAATTGTGGACGGAAATGGAAGTGAAAGGAAAAAGAAAAAAAAATCACAAAAGCACCTTGAAATTCAACCAACCGTGCATGGGTCTTCGAATTCGGTGAAACGCGATTTCTTTTATTCGGTTAGGAAGATTTCTACAAATTTTCTCCATCTTCGGACGCCCTTGTAGTACTTTTCATAATTTAACCTCCGTGAGAGTTGCTTTGGTTCTAGTCTTTTCTTGAAGGCAATTCAAAAACTTTCCTTTTCAAAACCCTAACAGCTAATTCACGTAAAAAAAAACAACTCCTTCACGGAGTAAACTTCAAAGTAAATTGGGGTTTGATTAGAGGACCTAAAAACCGGCTTATATTTTAAGTCTTAAACAGTTGATGAATCTGTATTCAGCTGTTTTCACAGAGGAATTTTGTGCAAAAAAAACTTGACTTGCCTGAAATAAGATTATAAATGTTGTTGAAGAACGATACACTTTTCAAACATACTTTTGCTTTCCGCTCGTCTTTAAAGCAGTTTCATAAGGTAACTTAAGTGCGTTTAAAGCAGTGCAATAATTGGCAATCCAAAGTCCACGAAAATGGTGTTCAATCGAAATAAAGGTTTGTTTGTACGGAAGTTCAGTCAATTATGATACTAATGTATGTTAAACTCTATTTTTCCTACCGCTCTATAGATTCTGCCCCGAATTGAAGGGGATTACTTGCGTCAGGAAAAGTTTCTGCGTCCTTGACATGGATGCACCGTGACGAGGACAATATTTCATCAAACAATCGAGCACGAATCCAACCGAAACGCTTCGAACGTACAGGCATAATCGTCCGAACCCATCACGGACGTGTACGGCCAGGGGGAAACTTTGATACTGTTGCGTTTGCTGCCTTCCGCCGCGGAAAAACACTGACCTATCTCGTTTTTCAGGTGGATCAATGACTTTTATCCTTCGGCTGGTTGCCTCCTAATAGGGCTTTATTCCCGGGGAAGGAAAAACAGCATCATCATCATCATCATCATCATCATCATCATCATCATCATCGTCGTCCTCATCACATCTCCTCCCCGACAACGACATCAATCCCCCCTCGCCCCTCAAAGATGCCCCGTCGCAACCACACAACGGTTTGTGGCGGTTAACCGCAACGGTAAAAATAACATAGCTCACCAGCCTCACACACACACACACACACACACACACACACAACCAGTCGTCCCTAAGATGGGCGAAAGTTGATAGCCGCTGTTCCGGCGAAGCGGGAGAAACTTTCGCACACTTCAGAGGTTGGTGGATGATGATTTCTTTTTTTCCTTCGGCTTTTTGTTTAGTTTCCCCTGGACCGATCTTCGAAGCCACCATCCTTTGGCATCCTTTCGGGTGGATCTGCTTTTGGGGGCAGCAAAGGGGGAGGGCAGGAGGTTTAGGTGGAAGTACTCGAAATTATGCTGACATATTGCACGACTGCTTTCGAGCTGTCACATTTAATTGCTTGTCGTTTCGGTAGTGGGTGACGGGTTAAATTAGCGTGAAATTGGGTCACAACTTTCTGTTTTCACGGCAAATTTGACCGTGGATGATCCGGCTCTGTGGAGGTGGTAGAAGTTTTTTTTTTGTTATTTCGTTTTTACTACAAGATCTACCGCGTGGACCCACGCCAGTGCATATGTTCCGAGGAAAAAACCGAAATCTGTCCAGGGTTACTTTGATATTTGGTTTGATTTTTCTCTCTCTTGCTTGTTTGTTTTGTTTCATTCGGGCAAACTTTTCTGTGCCACCGAGGAAAGGAAGCATCCGGCCTCACAGATAGATACGGCGGGCGGTAAAGTTTCACCAAGCCCCAGCGTTGATGCTCACTCAAGTGTTTCCCACCACATGGTCGCGCGGAAGATGCTGGCTGCCGGCTGGTTGGGAAAGTTTCCCTTTGAGTGGGGGTTTATCAGATAAATGGAAAGAATTTTTCCTCGCCCAGCTATTTACACACTGCCCCGGCAGGCAACCTCGGACCTAGTCAAGGACACACTCACATACGCGTGCTGGAAATATTCTTTTCGAAGCAATTTTCCATCTATATAGATTTGTACGAAGTATGTTTGGATTATGTGATAACTTTAACGCTGCCGGCGAAATGGATTGTACCGTCTTTGTTTGTTGTTGGTTGCCTCGAATCGACACTCTACAAACCAATTCGAGAATTGGTGTAAATGAAAAAAATAAAATAACATAAATAAAAACGTTGGTTCTATGCTGCAAACACTGGGAAGAATAAAATCTTTCCCGAATCATTTGCCATCACGCAGTTGATGCTTGCGTCCAACGGTCGAGGTATCTTATCGCTTTGCAACCGCAATCATCTAACCATCTTGTACACGGATGGTTATGAAATTTCATTTCAATTTGCATGCATCCCGGAAAGTTCCGACCCCGCAGGCTTTCGCCGCCCCCTTCAAGCCCCCGCCATATGGCAATGGCTGCCGTTGAGCTTTCCCGGCTCGAATGCACAGTCGCTCGGAAACGCATAAATGCACACATCAGCTCGATAATGCATTTAGATGAGCATAGTAACTTCGTTGGAAAAGGCACACACACACACATACAATGGTTTCCGTGGTGGTGCATTGTTTGGTCCCGGATTCGTTGTTATGAAGGAGGAACCGGAACGGCTATAAAAGTGTGCCACATTGCCAGGCGCCCATCATCTGCATACGTCAACTGTCTTATCACTTACAGTTATCCCATAAAACGACTACGTTAGTTATCAGTTACCACAATGCTGGTGCTACCGTACCACCGTGCCACCCTTCCGCGGGCCAACTCTTCGCCCCGCGTTCCCTGAGACGGTGCCAGAAGGCGTCCTGATTGTAATCCTTTCGTTTGCCTTCCCCCCACCCCCTTCGACTTTTCTCCATCGTTGGGTGGATCTCGTTGTGTTGTCATTGCTGTCGTTTGGTTGCTGCAAGCAACCCATTGCCAACGTTGCAGCGGCCAGGACGTGTGATTACGATAATTGTTTTGTTGAGACAATGTGCATTGTGTTTAATCAGTCCGATTCATGCAAGCACTGCCGGCTGTAGCCAGCGGCCCGAGAGTATGGCGAGGGAGTGGCAGAGACGGACGCAAAAATAGCCACTAGCTATGCAGTCAAGAATATCTAAAATGGCTACCGGCTGCTTACGAGTCCTGTTTCGGATGTGCGCAAAATGTTACACTCCGATTAGATGCTCCTATTCATTGGGCATCTTTGAGCAGCCACTTCCATTCTGCTATCTTGCTACCTATTGTTTGAAAGCTATCGAGAAACGAATCTCTCAAAATAACTTTTTCACTTTAATTCACAAGAGTGTCAGAGTATACCTGCAAAGTCATGGAAATAAAATTTGATCAAGGTGGGGTGAAAGTTTGCCATACCTTGAATTGCAACGGGAACAAAAGAGAGTATAGAGATTGAATTGTTCCAGAGATTAGCACCACATTGTTGTAGTGATTAGAAAGTAAATTCAGAGTATTTTGTTTTAACATTTTCCGGAATTAATACTGTTCAATGTTTCCTTTTGCAAGGTTGTTTAAATTACCATAATGTACAAGATGTAGTACACACTGATCCATACAAGACGTGGTTATGGTTGAATATTGTTCATTCAGTTCTCTACGGTTATTGGATCAATTTTTCTATCCGATTAAAATGCTATGCTATCCCATTCTTGAACATTAATCATAATGTGCGATTGGATTGTTATTGAAACAACTAGAGTTGAGTAATTCCGATTCAGATTCATGAGTCTGAATAAATCTTTGCTTCGATTCTATGATTTAAAATCTTTTAATGTAAGATTTTTGAATCCCAAAGATTCCTGCTGTTTTTAACAGAACAAAAAAAAAATTAAGTCCCAAAAGGGGACAAAATGAAAAGAGAGGCTCCTTTATAGTCGCTTAATCCACGCCAATAAAAATTCGTGAAGATTCATGAAATATACATAAAGATTCATGAAAATTTTGAAAGATTCACCAATGTATTTAGATGGGTATCCCAAAATATCCATGAATCAATCTGAATTGTTTGAATTTGTTTGAAAACGCTGTGTTCCGTTCCAAATAAAAAGTAACTAATTAAACTAGTGCTTCAAGCGGGTTATAAAGGGGGAAGTATAATTACAGAATGTTTTTAAATTCTATGCATTGAATAAGGATTAATATACTAAAACAAAATAAAACAATACAACAACAATAACAAAAGACATACTGAAAAAATCAAAGGTCGAGGAGGCCTCAAAAAACTTGTTGTTTGTTGGTAGAAAGTAATAGTTAACATTGAATTTTTCGAAAAGAGTATGAAATAGACGAACATTTATCATTTTGTACGGTATTGCATAGGCGCCCGTTCATTTTTACGCTTAAAACCTGCTATTGCACAACACTAGAAACAACCAAAAATAATTAAGAGTTGAAATCAAAATAAATCTTATCGCTTCGAATCCTTTTTGTCGCACACCGGACGAAGCAATCAAATCCATTTTCGAAGGCTGACGACTAAGCATTCATCGCAAACATTGTGCTACGTTTGCAGCGTCACGATCCAGTTCCATCTCGGGAAAATCCCACGGTTAACCTCGACGGGAGCGGCACCGCAAGAACAAACAGCGATTGAGCACATTTCGGTTAATCTTGTGCAAAACCTCACAGCTCCGGAAACGCAGCACCACTGAAACTGTGGGCCGTGGGTAATGTGGGTGAGATGGGGGTTCTAAACGGCACCACTGCTCATACCTCACTCCGTAACTCCAGGATACGGTGCCGGAAAAGCTCGGAAAACAAACATACACCACCGGGCAATTAATCAGATTTCCTGTAGATAAAGCCTTTGGGCAACGGCTCGGAGCCTCCCTCCCGTTTGGGGCGAAGAGATAAAGGAAACGACGAAGCACAGCAAAAGGGTAAATATGCCCCCCCCTGGGTGTATGTGTGCTTGGGGAAATTCTTATGACGCAATCCTTCCCTCGGGCGAAACTGGAGGGAAGAGAGTCCCACGGGATGTGAACGAACACAGAAAGCACAGGAAAAACGTAAAACAATCGAACGAAAAACAAACGTGAGCAGGTTACAGAAACCGGGGCGACGAGCGCGAACACCTTCGAATAATAATTACTAAAGATAAATTCTCTAATCACTCCCCGCCCGGAGGGAAAAAGAAAGGGAGGTTCGCTGCATTCTGCACACGTGCACTTTTTCTCGCGCCAACGCGATGAAGAACTAATTGCACCTGGGCGGGAAGCAAAACGCTTACAAATCAGACCACAATCGCTCTGCCGGCGGGGCAATCGGAAAACTCGGAAAATCCGCTCCATGGTGCATGTGCACTCTGCATGTGTGTGTGTGTGAGTGTGAGTGCTGTAGTGCACACGAGAGTATGGAACTGGTGGATTATGGGAAAATGATCTCACCGTCGCTCCTCACCCCAGCCATTCCTCCCAGCGTTCGGTCTAGAGGTTTGCGAGGGGAAAGAAATTGGATTTACAAAATTATTACCACCCGTCACGAGAATGTGCCATAAATCATTGCGGGTTTGCGGGGTTCGTTGAGGGAAAACAGAAAAGAGAAAACCGAATGTGTCTAGCCGTGTACAGAGCCCTAAAGGAGGAAAACCGAGGGATTTCGGGAAATTCGGCAAACCTGGAAGAAAATGCATGTGGACAGGTGGAACGCTCGGAGGAACGCTGGCTGCCGTGAAATGGTAAGCAATGTCCCATGCGCTTGCATGTGCAAGTTGCAACGGAGGGACGGCGTCGGTGCTCCTTTGCGCCGTGAAAGGAAACTTACCGCTCGACTCGGCTCGCTAGGGCTGAGTACATTCGCAATTTGCATACAGGAACCAGGTGGGATAAAGTTTCTGGCACGCACCGTACGAGCACCGCAGCGCGCTGGTAATTGTGCAGAAGGAGGGGCTCTGTGTGGACTTTTGTGGAACAATTGCCGCCAATCTTACGCCTGACTCGCAGCTAATGGAAAATTTCTGTTTCCGGCTTAGATTGCCAAACGTTAGCACCTTCCATTCGTGTCACGGTGGCGCACGGTACATGCATACCCGGTCCATGGGTTCTTGGGAGGGCAACAATGGCACACCGGAAACGCTCCGTTCACCTCCCGTGCGACGACGGTGTATTGTTTTAATTTTCAGATAAACCATTAACAAAGAAAATGCTGCCACGAGCCAACGGATCAGGGGAAAGAAATTCCGGTCGGCACCGAAGGCACCGGCAGTCGGCTGCTGAAGAGGCCTGAATGCTCTTCTGGGATGAATGGAAGTGTAATTATCATTCTTCGAATGCAGCCGGCGGCCACCCGGAAGAGCTACCTGCAAACCGGCGACTAAAGAATGTCGGATGCAATGGGTGTTTCCTTTTTTCCTGCATCTCACTTTTGTCTTTCCCAGCCTGCCGGAGCGACTATTCTTTGGCAAATGAACACGAGAAAAATGAATGTTTTGAACGATTAAGAGGGCCCCAGTCATGCCAATGTGCCATTTGTCGTGTGTTCGGACATGGTTCGGTGTTGGGCGCATCGTCGGGATGCCGCACATTATTCTTTCGGATGCGTACCTCATCAACGGAGGTACATTTTACATCGCAGTTAATGTAATGTCCATCAGCCCGATGGAATTACAAGAGTAAATGTGTCTGGGCATGGAAAAACGATCAGCTCCTTCAGCCGATCTCTTGTTTCCGTCACCAAGACTGCACTCTGCAATCTAGGAGATATTTATTGGATAACACATTTATTTTACAGTTAGAATACCATGACAATCGAAGAGACGACTTTCTTATATTTCATGAATTTTTCTCTGAGCGTCAGACGCTCATTTTGAGACTCAATGATGCAGAATGTCATATAGAGCAATTTGTTTAAATTTTCCGTCTACTGACTGTTTTATTATTTTCAAAGTTTCAAAGGGAGAAATGAGGGCACAGTACAGGGCTTTTAAACAAAGAGGTTCATGGAAGCCATGAGACAGATGCCTGATCAGGTCTAAAGTTTTAAAACATTTACTTAAAATCGCTTCATAGTACAGGTTGAAAGTGAGCCTGGAGTCGACAATGACACCGAGGTTACGGATGGACTCAACACGTTGTAGGTGGCAACCATACACAGAATAAGTCCCACAAAAAGGAGATTGGGAATAACTGGGTAATGTAGTTGTTATCAGCGACCATTCGACACTCCAGCAATGCGATCCTTTAGCCGAACTGGGATCCTTACAATCCACGGTATATAAGGGAAAATAAGAAGCCTGACCAGAGTAAAGACTAAAGACTAGATAGCCCGAATGTTATCACAAGTATCTAGTTTAAATGAGGAAGAAAAAGTAAGTAAAATAATTAGAAAGAGAATAGATTAATGAGTGACTGAATAAAATACCCTTTCAGAACCACGCGATTGTGAAGATTTACCAAAATCGACCCCAACAGTGGTGTTTTAACTATTTAGATGAGTTTATTCGCTAATCATTTCTACTAACAACGCTATGATAAACATGATTGCGTTATAAAATCAACTGGTACTGTTGGAATATCATGTGCTGCAGTTAGAATAAATACTACAAATGTTATGATATCATCTGAAAATCCCTGTAACTAGGTTTAATATAAAACTGTATGGAAGCATATATCATACACATCAGTATCTACGTTACACTATTTGTCTGATATACAGCATTTTAATTAATTTCCCCAAAAAACCATCGCAGGTACCGACATGAAAACGAACGTTTCATCTCTATTTTGTACAACTTCTGATTAGTTGAAACCCCTTTCGGATTGAATTATGACACCTTCGATTATGATTCGGTTGCACATTTGTATCAGGTAACCCGACGGCAATCTCGGCCACCCTTACGTCACGATCTCGGCCCCCAGCTTGGGGGAACTTGCACAACATCAACTTTATCATCCCAACTAGACTCATTATTCACTCCTCTCGTAAGGCTATCAGTTTCGCATGGGTGTGTTGTGGGATATGGAATAAACTCCAACACGGTGCGGTTACAGCAACCGTCGAACGTATGTAAACGATACCGGGGCCAACGTTCCAGCTTCCATTTTTCTCAAGGATAAGCCTGGAGCCTCGTCAGAGCGCGTGGGCTCTGATCACCAATTATAATGCGAAATACGAGCACCACTCGTGCAGTGTAATTTCTTTTGCGGCTCAGTTCTCGAGCGCATGGCTGGTGAGGGGGAAAGAAAAGTTTTCCCCCCCTTTTTCCCACCGAACCATGAGAGCGCCCCCGTGCCTTTTGTTGTGAAGGGATTCCTTTTCACTAGCGCTCCTATTGTGCGCGATGGGCACGCGTGTGTTTGTGTGCTTGCGCTGGAGAAACACACGGGGAAAATTTGTGTTATCCGGGCCCAAGCCGCCTTCTTATCCTTCTCCCAGGATACGGGCCTCGGTCTCGGTGGTACAACCCTTGCAGGATGGCAGTAATTGATCAATGACAGCGAGAAAGGTACGCCACGGCTCGATGGCCACGAAGAAAGTACACGGTCGCCAACCACCGCCATCGGCACGCGAAATCTCCTTCGCCGCCTCCCCGTCGTCGTTGGTGAAGGGCTTCGCGGCTCCGCGACGCCCAACGAGCCATCTGTGAGGGCGCTTCCTTGCGATAAGGCAGGTCCCGCGTTTTCCGCATGACAAATGGTTCACCGACAGTTTAAGAAAGCTGCACGCTTTTAATGATCCTCATGTGCCAACGAAGCGGCCACTTCCCGAGCGGGTGCGATGAGCGATAGCGTGCGGTTCGTGTGTCCACCGACGCTTTGTTAGCGGCCTCCGCTCACACGCTGGCAGCACTCCGGTTCCTAAGCAGTGCTCGAGCGAGGAGACGCTCTATCCAGATCCGGCAAAAGTCCGCTTATCACCGGGCTGTCATAAATGCGTAGGAAATTGGCGGTTTTGTCAAAACGCCAAGTGTAGGACGATGGGCACGTGGAGATAAATTACAATGAGCCGGAGCGCGTTCTTCAATGTTCTGTCCCGTGTTGGCCGACGGCTTCTTGTGCCACTGGATTCCCACTTCAATCCCACGAAAGCACAATGGATTCGGATGTAGAACCCACGTGGAAGCCCTGTGGTTCTAGTACCAGTGTGTCTTGCCATGTATCATGTACCAACCACACCGCCTTCCGCACACGATGATACGGTTCGCATGATTTTTATTCTTCAAACGTGTGCAACTGCCTCGCAGTTTAAATGCCTTAAATCAGTTCCCTCGAAGGCAATAAAAAAGATCGTAATACGGCGTAAGATATGCATGTAAAATAAATGCACGTACCTTAATCAGCCCGCCGACTGCTACATTTTGTCATGTTAGATGAGCAAACTCGAAAGAACAGCGCTAGTCTAAGAAAACCAACTAGTACCGGATTTATTTTAGACCATGTGATAGAAAATATTTAACTGAAAAGTGGTTCCAATGCAGTCACTTTGGCTGTTTTTTGTAACCTAGGACTAGTAATCATCAAAGCAATATAATCAGAACATTTTTCCATGATGATATCTATAGTTTCGATAGTTTTGCTTAATTATGATGTCACAAAATAGAGTTGCGTAAATCTGATTCAGATTCATGAATCTAAATGACTCTTTGCCTTATTAGAGATTCATGTATCTTTCGTGAAGAGATTCATAAATCCTAAAGACACACCAATTGATGAAAATTCACCAGCTAAAAATGGGTTGAGGGACCCCTTTTTTTTTTGGTCGCATTGGCCACGCCAATGAAAGAATCGTGACAGATCCATGAAAGATTCATGAAGATTCATTAAGGTTTCGTGGAAATTCGTGACAGATCCATGAAAGATTCATGAAGATTCGTTAAGGTTTCCAAAGATTCATTAAGCTTTGAAGATTCGAATCCGCAAAGATTCATCAATCCATCCGGATGAATCTCAGGTTAAAGATTCATATGAATGAATTTCGCCAAAAGCTTTATTAAGCACAACACTAGTCACAAACCATTTTTTAAACAAAAATACAAGATGGGAAATGCATGTTTTCCCTACATTTAGGTTTTATTCCTTTTAGAACTAAAACTAAAATTTTAAAAGATTGTGATTTCGATCATCATTATATTGGCCTGATTAATTTTAAACATAGACCGAAATATTCAGCAAGGTATTTTAAAAAGTGTTTAATCTTTAGTTTTGAAGGAGCTTTCAACGCTATGACCATTTAGCAAAACGTTTAACGTTTACAGAAGTGTATATTATTCTATTCCCGAACACTTTTATTTATTTATTTTAATTGCTTCCACCATCATATCATTGAATTTTTTTTCTGCATTTCTGTTGTGCCTTGTTCTCTATAAGCAGGGTCTAACTATTTTTATCATTTCATTTCTATTTCGAGAAAAGAATATCCAACCCAAGTAAAGGGTGGTTGATTCGGAATGACATAAAATATTGTGTTGACTTATTCAACCATTGCCCCGCCACGAAAGTAAACAATGCGACCGCATAAATGGAAGGTTTTGAGCTGGAGTGAGGAGACAAAAAAAAGAAAGGAAAAAACATACCGAACGAATTCTGGTCATCATTTTCCCTCTTGCCAGGCGCGAAACCACCCGACATATCACATAAATAAAGTAACTATATGGCATGGTGCCGTGAAAGTAATGACGGCGGACAGTAAAACATAAACTTTACCCGCCGAAGGCGCGCAAGGATTGCAAGGACTTTGTCACAAAAATGCAAACCCGCCTAGGACCGACCACCGTAACGAACGGTTCCGCGAGCGCGCGGGTTCGTAGTAAAATCCGACAAAATGTGCCACGGCCTCGTATGCCATCCGGAAAGGGGGTGTAAAGCGAGCCTTTTTTTTTGTTTTGTTTTCCCACCCGCTTTGTGCGACTCTTATTTTCACCTTCACCATTTTCGATCAGGCCTTTGGCTGTTTTGATTTGTTTTCCCGGCCCCCCCCTTCGACGGAACGGTAGCAGAACGAATCTCGCCGGTGACATTCGGGAAACCCCTCCCCAGTGAGGAAGATCCCCCGGTTCGGAAGCAACAGAACGCCCGCCAGTTGGGGCTGCGAATCGTAAAAAATCACACAAGCACACGAGAACGAAAACGAAACTGGTTCATATTCATATTTTATCTGCAATATGAACGCCCGGTCGGAATGGCACACCGTCACCAAATGGTGAAAAAACCCATCTTTCCCGTTAGCGTACCGCACTTCGGATGTGTGTCGACCGACGACCCCATGCCGGAACTTCGGCGCTGGCGGTAAAGTTTATTGAAGGATTGTTATCGTTTTGACATTACTCAGCACTTTAACATTTCCGCTGGGGATTAGCCGGGGACTGGCCGGGCCGCCGTCCCATTTCCCGGCAGGCGCGCCGGGCAAACGATGCGAAAGTAAGTTGTCATATTGATGACGACTGCCACGCTGCGTGCGGGACCGACCGAGCCACCGAGAAGGTGCCCATCAGTACGGGCTCCGAATCCGGCTTGCGGAGGGAGAAAGCTGTTGCTGCTGCCGTTGCAGTTTACGAGAAGATTAAACCGGAAGGATAGATTGCCGTACGCGAGAAAACCGGCCCGGTACATCCTCGAGCCGGTGCTTCAGCCGGGCGCGCGGTTGTTTATTAGTGTGACAGCGCGCCGGAACGGGCGCGGGAAGTTTAATAAATTCGACGTTGGGAGGATTTGCACGTCGTTGCTGGTCGGGATTCGCACCGTCCCATGACAGATGCTCGGTCCCGGTTTGCAGTCGTAAAAGCTCACGCCATGCACACACACACACACACACCGTGCCCCCAACGGCGGGGAAAGTTGTAAAAGGTACGGAATCATAACTTACGGTTCAGCATTGTTTGACTCGCGGTTCTAAATTGCAAAATGATCAACGATACGAGCGGACGGGCGGTGGCAGCGTGGGGGAGGGCTTGGCTAAAACGCTTGCGAAGGTTACGTGTAACAGCTGTTATGGGCGGAATTTGATATTGTTTGTTAATTTGACAAAAATGGTTTCCTTGAAAACGGAAATCGTTTGCCGGGGAGTTCCGGTGTTGAGTTTGACTGTGGCGGATAAACTTCCGTATTACACCATGCGACATTTATGCAATTTCTGACTGTAATGTTCTGTAAATAAATTAATATTCTTTGCACGTAATGCATGTGCCAATAGTGTGACATCGTTATTTCATTCTTGATACGCTTTTTTCGGAAAGAATCCTTTTCATAAATCCATTTGTTTTGTTCCTAGAAAGTATACAATTCATTCTGCTGAAATTATAAAACCATTTACGTAAATAATCTTATCCAAACTTATTATTTTACTTGTTTCTTTTATTGTAATCATCATCATCTTCGTTCGTACGTGGTTTAACAATAAGAAATATTTAAAAAAAAAAACAGACAATATTAGTGCGGTGTTGGTGAATATCCTTTCACAAGGACAAGGCACACGTGAGGGTATTGAATTAATATTGCAGCGTATCAGAACGGAATATAAACATTCCTCAGGTGTAAGGATAATGGAAAAGATTAAATTTTCCATTCTATGTGTTCTATCAATGCCCAAAACTGGAAAAAAATATCGCTTTCTTTAAAAAAAAATAAGTTTAAAGGTAAACTGGAGCGAAATCATGTGAATTAGCATTTAGAGAAGTCATTTAATTTCAAAATTTATTCTTGCTTAGTGAACAAATCAGAAGTATCCATTATCCGTAAGAGATGCGTATTTTTCCATCAATTTTACATAATTATACTATGTAAATAACATGAAATATGATCGGTCGTTGCTGTAATGGCAATTGCGGACAATGAACTTTAAAAAATATTGACTGTTAAGAATTTAAAGTAAATTGTTGATCCACTTTACCACAGTCAGTCTATTTAAGTCGCCACATTTTATACAGAATGTGAAGAAATTCGGTACCAAATCTTACAAAACTCTACTCAACGCAGTTTATACGTGTAACAATTTAAAGTGTGTGAAAAAGGATAGCTTGCGACCTGCTGCTCCGAAAACTTCCATCCTTGGAAAGCGCGCATAATTGAGGCAGCTTCTGCTGCACCGACCGGCGCTCGTTCCGATTGGTCGCTGCAATCTGTCGAGCTTAAGCAAATTTGTGCTAGTGGTCCCACAATTTAGCACGATCACACCATATGTTGCCACTCGCCTTTCGATTTGCCCCCTTCCGGCAGACTCCTCGAAGAAGCGCCTTTAACCCTTGGCCCCAAGCACGTCAAACGACGGCGCGGCACGATAAACATATTCTAATTTTATGCTTCCGCCCAATGTGTGGACGAGTGAGTGTATGTGTGTGTGGGTGTGCCATTTCGGTCCGCCAGGGTTCTTGCCAGCCAGCTAGCCAAACTCTGGGCAACGTAGCGTAGCGCCGGAATGAAGCTATTGGGCATCATACTTAGAATTCTATAAATAATTCATTGACAATGACAACCTCCGTTCGGTTGACTCCAACCGACAGTGCAATGATCGAGGGTCGGTTCCAAGACAATCAGCAACAGCACCACCACCACCACCGCCACCACCGAACGTCTCCCTCGCCACGCGCAGCCACCCTCCCTGCACCGGGAGGGCACTTGAAATATGTTAATTGAATCTTCGTTGCACATTTCGGCTGCCAGAGGAATGGCCGGGCCACATCTGTGACCGCATGTGTTCGGTGGTACGCTTCCTCATCCCTCCCCTGAAGAATCATCCGTCCCGTAGCGCCTGTCGGTAAGGGTGGAAGTTTGGAATTTCGGAGCCACTCACTCGCACTTCACCGACACTGGTTTAAATGTTTAATTGAATTATTTTCGATTTGCGATGCATCTGCCACCGATACGTCCCAATCAGGGCTCCTTCGTGAGGACTGGTATCCTGCGGAGACGTTCTGGCTAGCGTTCGGGATTTGGGTTTTTCATTTAATTTCGATCGTCCTCACCGAGCGGGCAAAGAAATCCTTCGTGGACGTAAAGAAAGACACTACTGAGAGACACACCGTGGCAGGTAAATCTTGCAAGGACGTGACTATAGTTTTCTTCCAGCCCGTCCAGTGATACGATTGTGCAATCGGTTTCGGTCAGGAGTTACGAAATCCGTGCAGCCCTATCGAGACTTCTCGCAGCCGGGCCAGGACATGTGTGCCTGGGAAATCGATGCCGAAGGGACGGAGGAAAAACCGGGCAGCTGGCCTGCTGGGGAGAATGAGGACGCATCGTAACGAGCTGATTGCAACTGGTTCGGAAGAAAATTATGAGACGTGATACGGTTGTGCGTCGTCCGACAATGGAGCGCAATCAGAACCGAGCTGGGTGGGTCGTGAATCATCCTTTCTTTTTTTACTTTCTTCACCCAGCTTAGTCACGGATAGTGCCAGGGCTGAGACCTGTCGCATCGACACGAACATGGATTTTACCCTCTAAAGCTCTCCCATAGGGAAAACGATGGGAAGATCCTTGACAGTTCCTTTTTTTACTCTCTCTCGGAACGCTTATTAGCGGGTGCAATTAGCATTTATTTACCATTAAAGTTTCACTATCTCGATGATGAACTTCTAGAGCCACTTACTGTAGGGTGAAGCGGAGTAGATAAAAGAGAGAGGGGGCAAAAAAACTCTAACGTTATCCACCAGTAATGCACTAATTAGGACTCAGAATATCGTTCGTTTGCGTGGACTTTGCCACGGCTAAAACTTAGCAATTCTTGTAACGACTTCCTTCACCAGGGGCAAGTCAACGGTGGAACTGCACTGCACACTTCGGTGCATTTGATATTCTCTTCTTGGAAGCTTTCCTTGTGTAATTCTTTATGCTGTGCTTTTTAATAAGAATTAAGTTAATTTGGAGATGTCGCTTTGTCGGGTTTTCATGTCCATGTCTCCGCCTCCTTTAAGTTTATGTTTTCGTTATTGGAACCTGCTTCGTGGAATTTTATAATTTTAGATTAACTCAAACATAAATAAACATCAAACCGCTGTTTATCTTTTCAACACTTCAACACGCTATTACACGGAGTGAACATTGCACTTAAAGTAAATAACCTTTTGGGTAAGGGATTGGAAGGATTGGAAACAAAATCATAAGCCACCAGCGCAAACAATCAAACCTCGTTACACTCGTGCATGTTCTGGGGGTAAGCATTTACGATGCGGCCACAAAACAAAACAAGAAACTCGCAACATCCAGCTGCGCAGATAGAGGGGAAAGGGCCGTAAATTTTACGATGCTTTTCTCGATTGATTTGCACATTTATGGTGGTTTTCCTAAACGAGGGCAAACCTCCTGATGCGAGTGGTTTGAAATGGGCTTCCCCGATAGCTCCGCGAAACGCGATATTTGCGCGCCACGAACCGGTCGATTCTCATGCTGCCAGGTACGCGGTGAGTCTGCGGCGGATCGGGCAACCCACTTAGAATATTTTCGGCGGTTTTCATTTTGATGATCGTGTGCAATACTACTTTATCTTGTTCCTAACTCCGTCCGTTTATTTATTTTTTTTTTGTTAATTTGAAGCAACCTAAGGCAGTTACCATTTTGAGCTCTATCGATCGCGGTTCGATGGTTCAGTAAACTATGTTCTATCGACTGCAAAAAAAGGATACTGCAGAAGCATCGAATTCGTGCACTGGAAGATACTTGGCAGTCAAAAGTTTTCCTCTCCAGGGTACCGAGCAGAAAAGGCTTCGAAACGCGAACGGAGAAATTGTGCAATGTTTTGTGGGTGTTACTATTTCGTTTTTCGTTTCGTAACAGCTTCGCTACGATTCTACCATTATGTTTTATGACTGTCTGGTTGAATTTTTGATTGCATTTTCATGATTAAAGCTATACCAAGGGGATGGCTATGAACCCGAATGTATCGTTGGATTAACCATCCGAAAGCGCTTGGAACATTCGAGCCTGTGTTACGTGATTTGTCGACATGAGGCTGATGGAAATGAAAGCAGCACCGGCGCACTTTTATAGCCTTTCTGCCACCTTCGGCCGCCACCCATTTTTGGTACCATTTTTATGATCCCATTTTGTTTTCCAATTGCAATTAACATTGCTCCCTCTATCACCACCTCTTCCCCCCCTCGGGAACAGTGCAACGGGAAAGTTGGTCTCTAAACGCTTCCCAAACAACCTTTTCCTCCATACATCTGCCATCGCCAAAAATGATAGCGTCGTATCACGCGTATAAAACGGAAAGCCGATAGCCGAATGACAAAACGGTGATAAAATATCAAATGAATAGGACGCAGATTTACCCAAACATCGGGTGCCGTGGAAATGTTTAAAGCCCCACTCCCCCACTCACGCCTCGAGGGTGAGCGCCGGTGTGAGTTTGCTTTTTAAAGGATATCTTTTGAATTCCACCGAAACGCCGGCCGCTTAAGGACATGTCAATTTATGGCGGAGCTGTACTATAGCAAAAAAAAGAAAGAAATAAAAAAAAGAAAAACATCCTTCCAGGTGGTATCACCCTCTGCAAAGCCACCGCTCACGGATGGGCCAACGTGGGAGGGGGCTGGTGGGAGTACTTTACATTGCACCGCCATTTTTAGCGACGATTCACCGTTTTAAAGTAAGTTTATTTTTCGCTGTTAAGCTTTATTTTTAGACATTGCGCTTTCCGCTTGCGGGTGTGCCGTTCGTGGTGAGTTTCGAAATGATTCCGGGCGGCAACCGGGCAACCGACGTCCACACGCGGAAAACAGTGGCATCTGCCTCGGGAAACATCATAATTGAAAGATTACTGTTTCTGCTTCCATTGTGTCAGGAGCGCGGGCGAAGCTGCTGGTGACGGAGGAGTATTCATCGGGAATAGTGGGGCAGAACAGGGAGGAACAAAAAGAAAGGGCACGCTGGGAGAGAGAAAGATAGAGCGCGTCCGTTTAAGGCCGGGAAATTCACGATCCCTTGTGTACGTCTTGCTCGTTTCGGTTTTGCTCAGTTTTTGGGCCGCTTTTCCGGGTTTTCGTTCCTTTTTCGGAGACTTTTTTTCTTCGTGCCTCTCGTTAGTACTGCGTCCCTCCCTTTTCCCACGATCCCGCTCGTTTGTTTCCTTTGTGTTTCGCAGTGCTGCTGACTAAATGGCTCATTGTTGTGTGCATGATGAAAATTTGAATACCGATAACGGTTGAATTGAAGTTTGATGAAGATGAATTGCTCTAGTCGGATTGGGCGGACCGTCGGTTCACCTGCGTCGAGCCGCGTAGACGCTTTGGCTGGTAGCTTTGCAGGAAAATAAAAGCAAAGGAAAAAAAGGGTCCAGTTGAGCTACGGGGATACTAAGTAACTTCACTTTACTCTATGATCTGCTGAGCTAGGTAGGCAGAAAACTTTGGGGGATATTAGGTAACGTTAACACCCATAGCGCCAGAAGATACGTTCAATACGTCGTGTAAGGTAGCTTTAAACAAATTGGGAACAAAACACCGGGGGAAAAATATGTTTCACGGAGTCCATAATGATTTCCTACCCAGTCTTGTCGAGTCTAGTTTTTAGAGATCGCAGAATGGTGAAATTGGAAAAAATATTTTAAAAGCAAGTCAAGACAACGCCAGCGCATACATTGTGGACAACGCCATCGCATACATTGTGGACATCGCCAGAGCATACATTGTGAGTCAACATTCGATCATCGCGACGCGGCCCCCGGACCACAACATTATGCTGAGTTGCAGCTTCCCATAGCAACGCGGACCGCCCGCATTATGCTGAGATTGCAGATTCCCGCAGCGACGCGGACCACCTAGAATCAGAAGACCGTGAACCAACGATCCAGATCGCGAACCGATCATCAGTTGGTATCCAGCATCCGAACACGATAGTTGGGTATTAACCCGCACATATGTTGTAGGAAATAAAGTTTAAGTTTTTTTAAAACTCAAACACCCGCAGCAGTGCGTTAACTGGCGCCCGAATAGGGACCGCGCTATGTGAAATTAAGTACAAGTGAAAGTGAAAGTAACCACGCTAGAGTGATAGTTACCACCGAATCCCATACTTAAATAGACTTTCCTGATCGCCGAGTGCAGCCGTGTAAAAAGGATCCCGAGTCACCTGTGCAGTTAGCAGCTCACACAGGACAAAAAGGAGCCATCCATTACACCGAGAAGGAAGTCATTCACAGCCGGTTTTCCAGAAACTAAACTACGCCCGCTAGAGGAGCAGTAAAACACAACGCCCGTCAGAGGAGCATCATAAATCATAAAACCATCGCCCGATACAGGATGCGTATGGTACTGTAAGTAACAAAAAAAACAGTAAGTAAAAATTGTGAAACAAACACAACATTGTGAAACAAAAATCAAGTGATTACAAAAACGCGATTAACAAATATTAAGTAAAATTACCTAGTGAAGTGAAAAACGTGTTAAAACAAACAAAAAATCCTGGAGGATCTTATAAATTCATTACAATCTTTTTCCTTCAAAATGTCGAGACCAGACCTTGACCAAATTATTAACCGCATTGCCGCACTCGAAGCGTGCAATGTCGCCCCCGCTCAGATCGATTATTCCGATCCACCGCTTTATTTTACAAAGCCAGATGGAACAAGTGTAAATCCCGAAAGTTTTGAAAAAATCCCTGATTTGGTAAAGGATCTACCAAATTTCACTGGGGATCCCAGCGAACTGAATAGCTGGTTGAGTGATGTAGACAGCTTGGTAAAACTGTACCAAACTAAAAGTACAGACACACTTGAACGCCAAAACAAATACCATATGATCTGCAAATTCATTCGCAGAAAAATCCGCGGTGAAGCGAACGATTCACTCGTTGCTTCAAACGTAGGCATAAATTGGAACCTGATCAAAAAAACATTGGTCACGTATTACGGTGAAAAGAGAGATTTGGAAACATTAGACTTCCAACTTATGAGCGTGCAGCAGAAGAACCGCTCATTGGAAGTATACTACGACGAAGTAAATAGATTGCTCTCGCTTATAGCAAATCAAATAAACACTGACGAAAGATTCACACACCCCGAAGCCTCAAGAGCTTTAATCGAAATGTACAACAAAAAAGCAATCGATGCTTTCATGAGAGGACTGGATGGAGACGTTTATAAATTCATTAGAAATTATGAACCGACATCCCTTGCAGGAGCGTACAGCTACTGTATTTCATTTCAAAATATTGAGTGTAGAAAAATGCTAACCAAACCAAGGCCATATATCCCACCAACGGCACCAAGGAATATGATTCCCTTACCGCCACCAACGCCCATAAGATATACAAATCCACCTCCGCCACCAAGGCCTTACCATCCCAAACCGTTCACGGGAAACAGAAATTTTAATAATTTCGCCCAAAAGAACAACCAACACTACCAACAAAAACCATTTAACAATTTTCAACGTCAACCGCCACCAGAGCCTATGGAAGTTGACCATTCCATCAGAACACAACAAGTGAACTATGGAAACCGCCCTAACTCAAACAACGTTCGACCCCCAAAACGTCCCAGGGTCAATAATATCCAAACACAGCCAGGACACTCAAATACGGTGAATCACATAACGGATGCCAATCCGCCACAACAATTCGAAAACGGTAATCCCGCGAACAACACAATAGATAACAACACATTACAATCGTTCGAGAGATACCTCCGAACCATTGAAAAACAAGAAGGATGCAACTTCAGTGACACTGTCGAAGTCGCAGAACTTAATTTTTTAGACTAAACTCGGCGTTGCCTTACTTTCTTTTTTACGGTAACGCCTCGGAACCATTAAAAATGCTCATTGATACCGGTTCTAATAAAAACTATATCCACCCGAAACATGCTAAAATTTCCCACAAAATTGATAAACCATTTTATGTATCTTCTGTAGCAGGAGACATAAAAATCGAAGCTTATTCACAAGCTCGACTATTCAAACCATTTTCAGATAAAATGTTAAAATTTTATCATCTTGAAAACTTGAAATCATTCGATGCCATAATAGGGCACGATTCACTGAAAGAAATCAAAGCAGTTATTGACACAGCCAATGATGAACTAATCATTGACGGCACAAATGTAATACCCCTACAACAATATGAACTACAGGAAGTAAATAAAATAAACATCCGCGATAGTCATCTCAACCAAAACGAAAAAATACAGCTACATACCCTATTACAGGAATATCAGGATCTTTTCCAACCACCTGATTCTAAATTACCTTTTACCTCACAAGTAAAAGCTACCATAAGGACAAAAAATGAATCGCCAATCTACAGTAAAACTTATCCTTATCCCCAAGCACTTAAGAGTGAAGTTAACAGGCAAATTGAAAAACTACTAAATGATGGAATCATCAGACCTTCAAAATCCCCATACAATGCACCAGTGTGGATTGTTCCAAAAAAACTGGACGCTGCCAATGAAAAAAAATATAGACTTGTCATAGACTACAGAAAATTAAATACTCAAACAATAAGTGATAAATATCCTATTCCGGATCCATCTACTGTTTTAGCCAATCTAGGCTCAAATAAATTTTTCACTACCCTTGATTTAGCATCAGGATTTCATCAAGTACCCATGTCGGAGAACGACATCGAAAAAACTGCATTTTCGATAAACAATGGAAAATATGAATTCGTACGCATGCCATTTGGATTAAAAAATGCACCCACCATATTCCAACGCGTCATGGACGACACTTTGAGAGAACATATAGGAAAAATATGTCACGTTTACATCGATGACATTATCATTTTTAGTGAAACAGTTGAAGAACATCTGCAAAATTTGAAAATTGTCTTAGACACATTGCGAGCCGCAAATTTCAAAATACAGCCAGACAAATCCGAATTCTTAAAAACAGAAGTAGAATTCCTCGGATTCATTGTCTCAAGTGAAGGACTTAAGCCAAACATAAAAAAAGTTGAAGCCATAAAAAAATTCCCAGAACCACAGAACCTCAAAGAACTGAGAAGATTCTTAGGACTGTCAGGTTATTACCGCAGGTTTATTAAAAACTATGCACACTTGGCAAAACCCATCACAAAACTCCTAAGAGGGGAGGATGGCCATCGCCAAATTTCAAAAAACGAATCAAAAAATGTTCCAATTAAATTTGATCAAAATGCAAAGAACGCATTCCAAACCTTGAAAGACATAATATCTTCTAATGATGTTTTAGTTTTTCCAGATTTCCAGAAGCCATTTGAACTGACAACAGATGCATCAGATAAAGCACTAGGAGCTGTGCTTTCACAAAAATGCCACGACGGAGATAGACCAATAACCTTCATTTCCCGAACTCTTTCCCAAACAGAGGAAAATTATGCAACAAACGAAAAGGAGATGCTTGCCATCGTGTGGGCACTACATACACTGAGAAATTTCATATACGGAGCGAAAATTAATATCCATACTGATCATCAACCATTAACATTTGCTTTATCACCGCAGAACAACAACGCAAAGCTGAAAAGATGGAAATCATTCATAGAGGAACATGATTACCAGTTATGCTACAAACCAGGAAGATCGAACGTCGTAGCCGACGCCCTTTCCAGAATACAAATTAATTCACTAACACCAACCCAGCACTCAGCTGATGAAGATGATAATTCATATATCCCTTCAACAGAAGCACCTATTAATGTATTCCGCAACCAACTAATATTTAAAATCGGAACTAATTCCTCTTCCGAACTAATAACCCCTTTCCCGAAATTTAAAAGGCATATTTTCATCGAACCAAATTTTACTACTGATTTTATCAAGGATAAATTCAAAAAAGTTATTAATCCAAACGTAATTAATGGAATTTACACAGATGAACAAACAATGGGAATTATCCAAGAAGTTTATAAAAATCTTTACAATCCAAAAACAGTTAAAGCTAGATTTTCTCAAATTCAAGTTGAAGATCTTTGCGACGTAGAAAAACAAATCGAAGAGATTAAAAATATCCATAATTTTGCACACAGAAACGCTAAGGAAAATTCATTGCAATTCATAAAAAAATTCTACTTCCCCGGAATGAGAAAAAGTATTCAAAATATTGTTAAAAATTGTGAGATATGCAAAACCGAAAAATACGATAGAAAACCACAAGTATTTATACCAGTAAAAACACCAATACCGACATATCCAGGAGAGATAATTCATATTGATATATTTGCATACAACGCAAACTTTTTATTTATCACGTCAATCGATAAATTTTCAAAGTACGTTAAAATACGACCGATAAAATCGAAATCAATTGCTGACATAAAGGAAGTATTACTACAACTTTTATATGACTGGGACTTGCCAGCCCAAATTGTTATAGATAACGAATGTACTTTTGTATCGAATGTAATCGAACAATCAATACTAAATCTAGGAGTCAAAATCTTCAAAACTCCAGTTAATCGTTCAGAAACGAATGGTCAAGTAGAGAGATGCCATTCGACTATCAGAGAAATAGCGAGATGTACGAAAAAACTCAATCCAGAAATGAGTATCATAACATTAGTGCAACAAGCCGTTTATAAATATAATCATACTATTCACTCATTTATAAAGGATACACCAAGAAATGTGTACGTAGGAGAACGATCAGATGATCCACAAGAAAGAGCAAGAATAAGAGAAGCTACAAATGAAAGAGTACTCGAAATATTCAAAAAGAATGATGAAAAAATCAAAGATGAAAAATATAAAGACTATGAAGAAAATGAATACGTATATGAAAGGAAGAAAACAAATAATAAACGCGAAAGTCGTTTCAACATAATAAAAGTAAAGGAGAATCATCCAACTTATATAATTGATTCGAATAATCGAAAAATTCATAAAATGAATCTAAGAAAATAAGGAAGAAATATTAATACACTCTTTGAAATTCTTTAAACTATCGTTACAGAGTGATTACAACCCTGTTGATCAAGCTTATTGTAGCAGATATAAGCATATATGATCTAAGTAATAATCCGTTAGCTATAATACCAATAAGTAAAGCTAAAATTCAAATCGGATATGTAAGGACGATACATCCAATCGATTTATCAAACATAGAAGAAGCAGTAGAAAAAACGTTAGAAGAAATTCCAAATGGAACCTATACGGCATCAATTGAAAGTTTGATTAATATAAAAGCTAGAACGCTACAGGAAACCTTTAGAAAGATTAGACCGTTTACAAACAGAGAAAAACGATGGGACACGATCGGAAAAGTTTGGAAATGGATCGCAGGAAATCCAGACGCCGACGACCTACACATTATTAACTCAACGATAAACTCCCTAATTGCTGAAAACAACAAACAAGTAGTTATCAACCAAGGTTTAAATGAACGACTCCAACAAATAACAGAAGTCGCCAACACGGTTATCAACATTGAAAATCAACGATACGAAACGCACCAGACAGAGATTCGTCAATTAATCCTGTTATCAAACATGAACATGCTACAAGAAAAATTAGAAGTAATTGAAGATGCCATCATACTCGCGAAACACGGGATTCCAAGTAGCAAGCTACTATCCCTAGATGATCTAAACTCCATAGCCCAATTCCTAGAGAGTAACAACATTACTTACCGTACTCCAGAGGAATTGCTAGGGCAATCAACTGCGCAAGTTGCTGTAAACCAAACGCATATTATCTACATACTAAAGTTCCCCAAAGTAACCACACAAATGTACGAATACGAATACATTGACTCCATAATCCAGCACGAGAGACGGATTATCGTAAAACAAAATTTCATAATACGAAATCGAACGCATGTATTCGAAATTACGGAAAGATGCCAAGAGCAGGAAGATTTCTACATATGCCAACAAGTAAATCTGCAACAACCCACCAAATGCATAGAAAAACTCGTGAAACGAGAAGACGCTGAATGTCAATACGAAAAAATTTACTCGAAAGGATTGGTGAAACGCATTAATGACGCCAATATTCTCATTAATGATGCAATCGCAGAAATATCGTCAAATTGCAGTAATGCAAACCAAGTATTGAACGGGTCATACTTGATACAATTTGAAAATTGCAACATAATCATCAACGGAGAAATTTATTCAAACAATGAAGTCATCATTCCCGGTAAACCATACCACTCGACAGCGGGAATAAAAGTCAACATAAGCGAAATCGAAGACAGACCACCGATAGAATATCTAAACAATCTTACGTTGCAACATCGAGAAACTCTACAAAGTATAAATCTACAAAACAATTCCATCAAATGGAAAATTCATGCATTCGGAGGAACGTTCATGTTACTATTCATATGCGCAACCGTAATCTGCTTATTTGTCAATCGAAAGAGAATGGTAAAAGTAAACATAAACCAAGAACCGCAACGCGGAGAAACATTCGTAAGCAGACCAACATCATTCCTCGCAGCAACAAGACTTTGAGGACAAAGTCATTTAAGAAGGGAGGAGTCAAGACAACGCCAGCGCATACATTGTGGACAACGCCATCGCATACATTGTGGACATCGCCAGAGCATACATTGTGAGTCAACATTCGATCATCGCGACGCGGCCCCCGGACCACAACATTATGCTGAGTTGCAGCTTCCCATAGCAACGCGGACCGCCCGCATTATGCTGAGATTGCAGATTCCCGCAGCGACGCGGACCACCTAGAATCAGAAGACCGTGAACCAACGATCCAGATCGCGAACCGATCATCAGTTGGTATCCAGCATCCGAACACGATAGTTGGGTATTAACCCGCACATATGTTGTAGGAAATAAAGTTTAAGTTTTTTTAAAACTCAAACACCCGCAGCAGTGCGTTAACTAGCAAGTTTTACAAATTTAACTTTTTATTCTGCTTAAAATTGTAGGTATCATTTATCAAAATCCTACAATATTTGGTTTGGATGTTTTGTAAACAAAGTTTGTCCACTGGTATGCACAAAGTTTGAGTGGAAAACTTATTTCTTCATATTTTTTACTCAGCAGTTAGTCACACGCTTTCAGTGGAAAAAAAATATGATTTTTTTCCATGAATGTGTTAAACCCTGTTCGGAGAAACGTATTTTTTTTAATGTTACTTGTTGATTAATCCCGTCCTTTTCCTCGAACTTCTTTATTTAGCGTTCACCGGAAAGCTAGGAAGTCCTCTCGACAGTTGGATTTGTTCGATGCAACAAGTCGGTTTGCAGTGTTTGTCGCATGCAGTAAATAAACTTCATTTTATTCCATCCATTTAAATCACCCGCAGTCGATAAATTATGGTTCTCTGGAGGACGGCAAGCGCTCGTCCATCCCAAGCTCGGTTGTACTACCGCTCGCTGCCGGAAAATCCTATCCTACAACAGCACATGGAATGGATACGTGTGGAATAATTCGCTTCCAGTAGTTGCGATGGTGTTTTTCCCATGTCGGATTTCCCCTAAATCGGCAGAACCGTCCAAGTGAAACCGTTTGCCGCAGCGAGGAAGTCATCGGAAAGCAATTATTCACGCTATCGTTCCCGCCGGAGTCTCGCTTCCCGGTGGGTGTTTATTTTCCCCTCCCCACCCAGTGAGGGAGTGTACCCCCGCGATAAAGCGGGGTGGTAATATTTGAAGAACAAATATTGACTTTCGATGGAGCATCATGCCGGGCGCCAAAAATTGACCCATGTTGCATGTTTGTGCTTTATGCTTTAAGCAGAGAGCGTTCCGGTTTGCGGAGGAAAATGCACATACATGCGATGAAAATTGAACCGTTTGAGACATTGGCGGTCGCGTAATCTACCGACCGTTAGTCATTGAAGCTGCACCGAGCTGAAACCGGAGCTGGCCACAAACCCCGGGCGGGAAGACAAATCCCATCGGAAGAGGTGAAAACTCAATCATGGTTTAGCCGAACCAGAACCAGAAGCCTTGGCACCATCAAAGCAATTCTGGCCTCGCGAACCGCGCGATTGCCTCGGCTCAAAGGAGCCGTTTCGGTTTCGCCAAATGCTCGGTCCTTCCATCGTCCGATAGACCGGCCCCCGATGCATGCCTGTTAGATCGATCGTTGCACTGCGCGGCGTACAGAAATAGATGAAACCTTTACGAGTGATGCTGCGTACATCCGTTTACCGGCACCCTCCTATGCACGATCGAACGCGAAAACTGCAAAAGTCCGTGGAGAAAGGTCCCAGTGGAGGAAAAAAAAAATCAATACGAAAATGAAAATTCAGTAACGAAAATACGAGCACTTTCCTAGGGAAGAAGGAGGGGGCTTGGAGAAAAACAAATCCCTCCCGGCGTGCAATCTAGCAGGAACTATGTACGGGGTGGAGTGGATTCGCCTAGCATAGATCCAGCCGAAACTTAGCACCGGAAAGTGTAGTTCACTTTACCAAACCAGTTCCGGGGCGTCCGATAAATTTTGCGAGCACGCTTTTCCGCTCGAATCCTGCCGAATGGCGGTAAGCGCACACGAGATGCTGTTCTGTTGCTTTTGCCATTTCTTCACTTCATTCTCCGAACTCGGTTGCTTCAAGTGGCCCTTTCGTTATTCGGCAGTGGTTGTTGAAGGTAAAAGGTTGCCGTCTTTTTTAAGTTTAGTTGATTTTCTCTTCCGAGCTAATGCATAAGCAAAGGTAAAGAACAAGGTAGTTTTCGGTTCGTGGGACTTCAACAGTACTTTTGAGTTACCTAATGGAAACGTGGGCTTTTGTTTTGCATGGATAGAGGAGGCTTTTTCTTTCTGTGCTAGTAAAGAACTACCAGTCAATGTTTTTTTTTGTGTGTTTGTGGGTGAAGAGTATACGTCTCTGTTTATTTCGCAATACCATTTCGTATTCTTTTTTTATAAGTTTTACGCGTACAATGATAAATCTAAAGAAATAATATTATCAAAATTTCTTAATAAAACACGAAAACTTGTACCTTTCAAAGGAGCAGCTCTGAATGGTACTTTCCAAAGACCACACAACGACATAATCGTACGGAGGTTTACAAGCTTTTACCGCGATTTCCAGCTCTTATGCAATGCAATGCAGCTGCAACGGCTACGAACGGATTGCCAACCCAATGTTGCTTATCTCCCCGGTAATCCTGAGAGCAATCGGGGGAAATATCTCATACGCCACGGTACAATATCGCACCATTTGTCTCGCGGCCGGAACCGAAGCCCCCGCACGGTTTGCCATTAGAGCCGATTCTCCGCGGCCATCCCGCCCTCCCGATACTTTTCGTCGTACTCCATTCCAAGAAACGCACAGTGGGGCACATGCACTGTTTTGGTGCCAAAAGATATAATTGTTGCTTTTCTAAGCTTGCGAAGATGAAAATCAATTGAATGGATTTCAAATAATTTTCTCTGTGTCTTTGTAGTGTAAGATTCCTATGGAAAATCAAAACTAAACCTTCGATTTCGTTGATCAATTTACTCAAATCCCGTGTAATACAGTGGATTGAAACTTATATAGGATATATAAACATATACACAGTCCTTCCTAAATTTGTGATTTGCTCGAATGCCGAGTAGCTATATCATCACATAGAACACAGTTTCACAATGAAAGAAGTTGCATCAGATGATTGAGATGCTGGATTAACACGTTCCGTACCAAGTGGAAATTAGTATAGTTTGCTGTGGATCCAAAACAAGCGTACCAGACACTTAAAACAATGCAACTACACGTAAGATGCGGTCGGAGAGGATGAACTGATAAAATATTGGCTCCACTGGAGAGAATGAAACAGGATTCTCTTTATCTTGTTTTTTTATCAATAAAATACAAATTTTTGTCCTAAAATACAAATTGGTTGAAAAAACAGAGGCAATCTGGAAACCTGGTTTCGTATGTAGCTTATTTACAAAAATGCATAAAATGGTACCACGAATTGACGTTGTATTTCTTATTAACGTGAACAAGATGGACAAAATATAACAGAAAGAAATACTTTCTGCACAAAATCTCCACAATCGTCTCGAATGAGTCGCACTTGTTTTAACGAAAGTCGTATGGGAAAAACCTGAAAAATATCTTTAAGCAAACATACATTTGTATGTAATGTATAGGGAAATAGTTAACCTTGTTAAATAGTTAACCGTTTCTACTTCTTAATTTTAACGTTGATGTTATTATTGATTAGTTTAGTTTAGGTTCAAAATACGAATACTTTTTTTTTTTAAATCGACATGATTGCATTGATATGGTTCTCTTTTCCATTACTAAGGAGTAGTGAAATTTTCGTCCACACTTACAGTCTTTTAAATTTATTCCCACAGTGAGAACTCGCTTCGTTCCCTTGCGTGGATTGCTCCGGGAGGGTTCCGGAAACGATTTGCCTATCGATCGATCGCACCGCCGCACCGAGAAAGACACCCAGTTTGTTAAGTAAGAGAAACACTATTATTTGTATTTGTGGTTGCCGTCGTTGTTCCGGCGTTTCCGGTGCGGGTGGAAAGTTGTGGGCTGTGCTGCTGTGGCAGCAGCTGCCCGTACCGTGTACGGCATACCATGGCGGACACTTTCCGCGGTTGGAACCGGGGGTGGGGTGCACTAACGTTCGCGTTTGCCCGAACCCGAAACGGAACGAAGACGGTGGTGGTCGGTCACCGCAATTCGGAGATAGTGCGCAATGAAAAATGCACCCAACTTGCACCGTGTGAAGGAAGCGGCGATCGGGGTGGGGGAGAGGGAGAGGGGTCGGACGGACAGAGCGTGACGGTGCGGTGCCGGTGCTTCCGGTAAAGTGTCGTGCCGGAGAAAAATTGGAACTCCGTTCATTCCGGTTCCGTGCACCCGCACGGCCAAAGCGCACGTTTTGTCATTCTAAGTGCTTTCGTTTCCGCGACTCCACCGGCGCGAGTTCGGAGGTTGGGCCGCTCCGGGAGTCCTTCGGTCGAGTGGCCGGTTGATAACGGACGGTCGGTCGGTCGGTCGGCCTGCCGGAAGTAAGCGACTGTTTTATTTATCTCGAGGTTTAGCTGCCATGTTTTTACGTTTCTACGTTTGTTCTTGAACTCGTACTCTCGTCCTTAAAACAACTAGCGGAAAAGCAGCGGTTTGGTACTCTCAGCCATGTGTACAGTTTCATGTATGGGCTTTCCCGGCAAGGTCACATAAAACGGGGAAGGTGGTGATCATAAACGAATTCTTTTCGAGCCGCTTTCGCAGGTGCATTTTTTCCCGAACCAGACGTTTGCTTAAGCTTAGAGAAAACCTTTAACCAGTCAATTTTGAAACCCACTTTTCCACAATTTACTCTGTCTTCTGTCTTTCTTTCTTTCTTTCTTTTAGTTTTCTATGCATTCCAGGCTTGTAGGATGGCTGTATCGGTTGTGGTTCTGACAACACCCCGTAAATAGCTTCCCCCTAGTTACGGGTTCCTCCCCCAGCACCCGCTTCTGGACAGTAAATGAAGATTAATTATTGAGGCTACGGTTTACGGGTTTTACAGAAACCAGACAGCCGAAGCCGACGCCGGAGAAGAAACTGGGCTTCGTCCCTTCGTCCTGTGCAAATTTGGGCCCGTTCAGCTAGGGGGCACACACCGCAACCGAAAATGGCTCCACCAAACGATGCCGGAGGTTACGAGAACAAGTGTTTTCGAGTGTTGTTCTATTTTAAATCCATTAGCTTCGCCCAACGTAACCCCACGCCCGGCCGTGTTAATGTGAAAGGTTAAAGTGTAGTGTGCTCCGGGGCGATGGAAGTGCCGTCCAGCAAGGGGGTACGCTTGAAAATGCTCATTCTGCCCCTACGAGGTCGGCTACGGAGTCGGACCCAAATTGGTTCCTCAGATGGTGCAAGCGTTAAAGGAAGGATGCAGCCCAAGCATTAACAGCTTAAACAGCACGAACAGCAAGCAGCATCTCGGAAACTCGAGAAAGGAACTTTTTTATTGTACATGTTTGTAGGTTTCCAGTACCAAATTTAATTTCGGGTAATTTGAACATGCAAGTTTTAATGTTTTATTGGGAGTTTTTGAATGAAGCGAAAATTCTCAAACGCTATCGATTGGATTGCGCTAAACATTTTGGAAAATTGTGCGCAAAGTTTGAGCTGGGTAAAATGGCAAGCGAATGTGTTTTGTTGTTGCTGTTGTTGTGTAATGGTTTTCCGCGGAAAAGCTCTCGAAGTGGACTTCATTAAGCTTTCATCGCGTTTATCTCAATGGTACTCCCTAATCAATTTGGCTTATTCCGTGGCCATAGAAACAGTCTATGACAGTTTCAATGAAGTTCGCTCGTTCGTCTCCCCCGTTTTCTCCTCCACCAGTCAGTCCGGCAGCCATTTCCCCTAAGGGTGATCCGTACCGCCGGACTCCGGTCACCGGCCGAGCGAAAATGTAATCTCCCAGCAGCGCAAAACCAGTAGATGATTTATGACAGTCGCATAATGCAAAAGATGTGTTAATCTCGGCTTGCCGGCGACCCAAGAGAGCGTCGGCCACGGTGGATGGGGCTCGGAAGGGCGCGGCGTGGATAATTACTTCCAGGGCACACAATGGCCGCCGTTTCGTTTTTTTTTTTTTTTGTTGTGGTGCCTCTTCTCTCGAGCCCGATGCAACGGTAAGCTTGTGCTGCTTTTTTACGAGCTTAAACCATTAGTATCCACGAAATGACTTACCCGTGAGTTCTGGTTGCTTCATCAGCATTCATGGAAAACTCCATGCCGTTGCCGGTCCACCCATTGCATTTCCGTGCGGTCAGGGATTTGGAAAGGATTAGAACGGATGGATTCAGCCGATCGGACGCAACCCTATTAATCAAATGACTGGACCTTATTGATTGACGGGTTCTTGGGAAGTGGTAGTGCGGGGGCGAAAGTATAACATCTGGCCTTGGTAGCACATTGGTTTGCAGCTCACGTGAATATTCACAGGGGAAAGAACATGTACGAATTACCTTCAAACTCAATGCAAAGCTAACGCATATTCTATTTACCAATAATAATGATGTTGCTTACAGAGTCGAAGTAGAAGTTTCGTTTATTCTACGAGGAAACGTTTGCCATTTTTTGAACAGCTTTTCTTTGCCTATAAAGAGGAGTTTCAAAGGCAATCTATACGGGTCGTGGAGAGAAATAAAATTTCAAATAAAACAAAATCAAAAATTCAATGCATATTGTTTACCGAAAAACATGTTTGGAATTGATGCATGCAAAAGAATTTCAAAGTATACGACCACATTAAATTTTCGTGTTTTTCATGTGTATTTTCACATTACATTTTTATGTGATATTTTCCTTTTGATACGTGGGATGCTATGTAATGGAATCAATTGACAAAAATACTCAACGTTACCATCCGGTTCCGGAATTCCTGAAAAAACGGTTCGGAAAAATAGTATCTCTTTCGCCAGAAACGTATAAACTCATGACGTGCTATCCGATTGGAGAGTCTTTCATGTGTTATCCAAATCAATTACATCGTCCTAAATGGTGTGTAGGACATGCAGGGTGGAGGGGTTTTTGGGGAGAGAAAAAAAATGCCACTCCACATAGCGACATTAAAGCTTCATCGTTCAACAAGCTTGCTGCGGTCGTTTGATCGTTATTTTTTTTTTTTCATTTACAAAATAAAGAGCAAACATACAACCTCCGCATCGTCGAGAGTGCACGCATTTATGACTCATCCTGCAGTCGACGGCACGTGACACTGTTGCAGCAGCATGCGCGATCCAACGTTCCCGGGATTCATCACGTGCCACCCGCTGCGATACGTGATTTTTGATTAATTTCCCTACCCACAGTGGGGCAAATTCTCCGACCGAACCAACGAGAGAAGAAGGATGCAAAAAATTGTCGATCATCGATGTAAAATCGCACGCATGCCGAACAGTTCCCCCCCAGCCTTCCTTCCATCGGGTTCGAGGCGAGGGACGTGCATGTTTGGTGGCTTAATTTCCGGCTCTGTATCTTAACTTGTCAACCCGACAGCGAACAAGCGTGCACCACCCACCTCCCACAGCCCACAGTTTTCCCTGGCCCTGCGGTGATGGAAGCAGGCAAATTTCGGTGGAAAACGGATGGAAAACCATTTTTCACCGATGTCGCCCCACCCACCGGGCACGCTGTCGAAGTGCGATCGATGGAAGCGCTGGTAGAACGTTGCGCTCCCGAATTCCGAAACCGAGGGGAGGGCCGCCTCGAGGGAAGTGGGCCAGAGGAGAGACCGTGGCGGTTTGTTGTTAACCTTTCCTGTGCCATCAGCGCTAAAGACAGTGAAATCGAAATCCATAAATCAACCGGTGCAAATCTTGCCAACCAGTCCCGCTGCCGGGTGGAAGCTGCGGGCGCTGGGCACGGTGCGGACGTGGGTACAGGCCATCCGTGAGCCACAGGAACCGGGAGCCAGGAGACGATGATAAAGAAAAAATCGTTTTTCGCGCAACATCTAAATCTCCCGGTAATCCGCTTTCCGTGTGCACGATTTAACGATTTTCAGTCAAAGTTCGTCCCCGTGCAAGGCGAAAGCCTTGGCTGCCGCCGGTTCGCTGCTCGAAAGCATTTTCCGAGCCGTTTTCCGCGGCGTGCGCTTGGGCCTGGGAGATGGGTCGAAAACGGGACGGATGGGTGTCGGTTCTGTATCGTCGAGTTTAAACTCTTCCTTGCGGCGGCGGTCGGGTACTGGGTTGCGGCGTAATGTGAAAAGCGGTGTACATCCATAAAACCACCGTTTCCTTCGAAAAAAAAGTGCGACTCCGTCGTCCCTTGTGCTGGTCGTTTCGGAAAATTGAAAATGTGATTTTCGTGAACGCGCACCGAGCGGAACTAGATTAAGCCCTCGCCCTCGGAGAGGCATGGTTTGGCCTAATGTATTGTTTTCCTATGGTGGCGGTGTCTTTATGTGGTTTACCGCAAGCGTTTCGCCAGAGAATAATGTATTTCCCGCGTGGCTGGGAAAAAAGACGAACGTTGGGTGTCGTAATAATTGTCAATTTGGTTACTGCCTGAGAGAAAGCAGAACATCACTTTAAGTTTATTTTGTAATATTTTTCGAACCTTATAAATCTGTGAGCCAGATAAATTATTTTTCAAATGAATATCGTTGTAGAATTGTAATAACACTGTACTCAAAACACAGCTTATCAAAGCATTGTTATTTGTTAGTTTGATAAGTTTACTAATAGACTACTCTGTTTCATGCTTGTAACATGTTTTCGAACATCTTTTGACTTCTAACTTCTAATAACTTCTTTCTGTAAGCTTGAACTTTTCTTTTGAAATTCGATAATTAATTATTTTTGCTGCCTTATTTAGTGCATAGATATTGTTCTGAGTAATGCAAGATGTTGCATGTAATGCTGGTTCAAGTAACACTTTTTGGTATGCCGTACTGTGGTACCACATACAGTTTACTGTGCTGTGTCTGTGTTGTAACATTTTACATTTACTTGTCTTGTATAACTTCAGCTTGATCTATTAAGCTTAATTTTTTATTTTTGAGTTTTTTTAATTTTCACTGTTCAGTTCTTCTTCTGCACACATTGTTTATGTGAATCTGTATCACATTTGTTATGGTCGTCCCAGAACATACTCTTAACTAAAACTTAGTGTATAATAATTCTGTATATAATATTTTCGCCATTTTACTAATTGTTCACCTATATTCTGTTTGACGCTTTATTGTTCTACCACAATTTTCACAAAGTGCGTGTTGTTGCACGCTTTACTGAGCTGTGTGTGTTGGGTAGTACAATAGCATCCGACCCAACACTAGTTGTAGGTGATTTTTTCATCGTTATTATTGCCATATGCTTTGATTTAATCTGAAAAATAAAAGTAACCATTTTGCATGAAATTAGACTGGCATTACTCGTCGAAAGTCATAATCACTGGCATCAAAAATCTAACAATACCCATGCTCCGAAATGTCAAATATCAAAACTTCGAAGGGGTTTTTATGGTTACTTAAACTAGTTTTTCACAACAATGTAAATAATTTGATCGATAGTTCTTGTTTCTTCTAGATGGTGAGGATGCTACACTACGCCGAAAACTCAATCATTTCCCACCAAAAATAAAGGAAACATGAATTTGAAAATGAAACAAATTACAACATATTCTGCGTTGTTGTTTGCAACAAATTTTTTGCATCTTAAATTTCATAGATTATAATATTTAACATTGAAAAATAGAAACAAGTTTAAAGTAATTCAATATTCTAAAAGGTTCATTAAATAACCATCAACTGTGGTGATGATACATTTCATTCAAAAATTTGTTTATCTTAAACAAACACTCATTCGAGTCTGCTGGCATGCTTTCAATCATAGTGATGAGCATTATCATACCAAACAATGTTTATTTTCGCTTTCCTAGCCGATGTTATTCAAGCAAAACAACAATCATGTATAATACCCAACGCGATGGTAATATACGGTGTTGATGAGATCAAAATACCTTTCACAATCGACAGGTCGCACATCGTACGCTATCGATGTCGGAAAACGACCCGATAGGGATCGCGTTTGAACGCGTATGCTAATGATTTCTATGCATGCCCATAATGGACAGCTATCCGGAACTTCTCACGTTTCGCGCAAACCGTACATCAATCAGGCGCGTTCGGCCAGCCGAGCATGAGGGGTGATCAGGTTTCAGGATCGTAGCAGGTATTTGAGGCACTGAGTCGGAAAATGAATTCCTACCGGTAGAAAATCCCGGCCGGGATAGGTGTTTGCCATGTTTACCCTGCACCACAAACGCGTTCCGGGGCCTTCCAAGATCGGCGTGATCGGCGTGCAGCGTTATTTGCCTATAGTTTACATATTTGATTCTACACCCAACGCGTTCGTGCTTTGACCGTTGGTTTTCCTTTTGGTGGGCGACGTTTCCGCGGTGCGTGTTGTATTTAACCCATTTCCACTTCCCCGGCCGCCGGGGAACGTACATGAAAAGGATGCCAAACAACACGCTCCACGCAGGGACCAGATTTACCCAATGCCCCCCGGGGCATCCTGCTTCGGGTAGCCGAGTTTCTAGTTGGGGTCTCTCGTGAACCGTTATCCTTGACCGCTCATTTAACCTTCCGTTAGATTGTTCAAGCGTAGCACAAGTTTATGGCCACTTTACCGACACTTGCACAGCCACCCTGGGATCGGTTTGCGGGCAACGAAGGCCTTCCCGGAGAAACCATTACGGAGCACACTGAGTTCTAAATAGTCTTCTCAGGCCGGCTCATCGTGTTGAGAGTAAGAGGTACTCGAGCTTGAGTTGCTTTTCGGTCAAGAATTTCCACGACAACGCCCAATGGAAATGTTTCCAATTAAATTGTGAACTTCTTAAAGCTTCCTGTGGGTGAAAATATTGGTTTATGTTAAGCCTGTAGGACGTGCTTTGTCGAGGTCAATGCTTTACCTAGCTGGAATGGAAAACATGGTAAAATTTTGTTTCTATCAAAAACGGGCTATAACACAGCGTATTTAGTGAATTATTCAACAGTGCCTATACTTTATCGTGATTTCATTAATGCTTTTCTTCATTTAAAATGTCATATTTTAAATGCATATAAAATGCCTTTGTTCTGAAATTGGAAATTGGTTTCGAAAATTGAAAAGTGCGTTGAAGCCCATTTAAATTGTGCGGTGGCTTACACCCAATATCATTTATCTGCATATAATTCATAACTAACTCATCCGTAGTAAATAAAATAAACTCATATTTAATTAAAACCTGTCAACCAGTTACGTTTGATTCACTAACATCTGCTTTGCCAATCGATAGAAAACGAAACCTAATTAACTAAAAGTTCTATATTTTACACCGTAAAAGCGGATGTCATAAAATGATTTGATGCCTTTTATATCCCACAGAACTTCATCCTGTCGCGCCACTTTTCATCTCAATTTCAAATGTCACACCACGACCTTTAGTTTGTATGACATGCTTCCAATAGGATGCGTGCCCCACCATGCACCAAGAGGTGTAATAAAAAACCTAACAACGACGGCACAGCATACAACCCATCCCATACCTGCCTTTGGCATCACCGGAAATCGACCATTTTCCGCCAACCAATACGCATACCTGCTCACCATACGGCCATCACCGGCGTGTGCGGGGAAAGCACCATAAAGTCCGCGGCGAAACAATGCGAAACGATTATCGCGCACACCGTTTAAGCCTCCTAAAACTCGCTCGAACCATCGTACGTCCATCGATTGTCCGTTCCAGCTGGCACACCTTTCCCCAGGGAACGCTTAACGCTGAACGCAAGCGAGAGCTGCCGTGGCACGGGATGGGAACTCCTCAGGGGGCATGTAAATCCGGTCGAAACCCGTTGCGCCACGCTCGATCATATAAAGCGCACGATTTTATTATTTGTTGATGTTAACTTCTGTTTTCGCACATCTACGCCTCGCGGGCAGTTTTTCCGATCGACCGACCAAAATGCATCATTCACGCTGTGCTCTACGGCGAGAGGGAAAGCGGGCGCGGTCCAGCGGAGGTGCGTTTATGTTCGTGTGCCCCGAGAGTTCAACCCTGCAGTAGTGGGTAGGCACAGTAAGCAGAAGCACCGGCCGGGGATGGTCATGGATTGGTAAAGCGAATTCCTCATTTGTGTAACACCATTACTGGATAAGCTTGAGTTTAGATTTACTTTCTAGTGTGGGTCATAATAAGCCATAGGAGTGAAAGTCGAAACAATTTATTATCTCGTACGGAGCACAGATTTAAGGTCACTTTATTAGTTCTCTTTCGAATTAAATTTTGGCCATCAAACTTGGCTTCGAAAAAATCACGCCAATGCACGATGGAGCGAAGCCGGGATAAAAATCAAAAATTCATTTTTGGATTTCAGAAAAATGAGATATGTTGTCTTAAACTACAAGATGAAACTAAGAAATGACCCAAAAACTAGAGCCTCTGTTCTTCCAGGTTCTGAGAAGAACCCGAAGTCAAGATTTGTGAAAATATTGCATGAAAAATTGAAAAAAATCCATCAACTTTGAAGGTCTGTAACTCCTATAATAATGGTCGGAATCGAATTTCAAGCACAGTTTTGGATATGAAGGTATATGATCATGCTTTAAAATTGTTGACAGTTTGAGTGAATTGAAATTTAATGTCACAAAATATTAAGCATTGTTTCGGAAAACTCCTGGAAAATTTTTCAATTTTCTGTTTTTAACCTTACGCCATCGCAAAGGATTGTGAAAGATTGTAATATGATGCATACCCACTGATAGTGTAGAATGTTTTGTAACAATAAATGATAGTGTTTTTTGCGCATACGCGCGCATCTTTACGTTATTCTGTACTTTATATGTGAAGCTTATAGTTTATCACCTACTAGGCGTCTCCATCATGCCATATGCCGATAGACAAGCCAAGTCAATGGCAAAGAATGAAATTTGGTTTGGTTTGCTTTGAATGTGTTAGGTCGCTTTTTCTTGTTCTACAGCTCACTAACCCATCTTTTTATACCCAACATTCCTATAATAATGTACCCTACACTAACAAAATTGATTGGTTTTTGGTGATCAAATTTGCGAAAGATTCAAAAGAAAAAGTTATACAGACAGTAGATGAAATCAAAAACCAAATAACCAGGTTAGTTCCTTATACAATTCAGCTAAATGAAACAAGTTATGTGACGGTAAATTATTCATTTTACATGAGTTGAATTGATTGAAACATTTTGGCATATGTAACTGACACTATGTATACGCAAACATGTTGTATATATGGTGCAAAACCAACAGAAATGAACAGTGTAGAGCACAAAATGGATTTATTCCATATCCTGAGAATTTATCTTGTGACTTATATACGACTACACTGCACTGTTGGATGAGATTTTTCGAATGCTTGCGTCACATTTCTTACAGAATTGAATTTAAAAAACGGAAGGTTACTAAAAATTATAAAAACATGTACAATGGTCAAAAAACATTATATTGGAAAAGATGTACAAGGAATTTGGTGTTAAAGTAGATGAACCAAGGTAAATGGGTGGAAATAGTACGACGGGAAATGTCTGTCGTCGGGCTTTTTCAAACATTGAAAAATTGAGCGATATTTTGCAAATACAAACAGAACTTATAGAAAGGTTTCGAAATATTTTAATAGCCATCACCGGTTCACAGCCTTTAAATCCAAAAACTATTACTCTATATTGCATAGACACATACATGTTTTACATACATCATTACAATTGGTACAAAATGCCTTCTACTGTCCATAAAGTTCTTGCGCATGTAGATGAAATAATTGTAAATGCCCCAGCTCCATTAGGATCCTTAGGAGAGGAAGCAGCAGAATGTAGAAATAAAATGTACAGAAGGGATAGCATTGCAATCATCAGAATAGTTCAGAAGTTATGTCCGCGTTACATGCTTTAAATATCAATTATTTTTCAGATAACAATATTTTGAATGAAACTTTTTTGTAAATTTAGTTTGTTTTATATCAAACTAAAAAAAATCTTTAAGTCAATGTAAAAAAAAAAGATTGAAAAAATAATGCACACATAGAAAAGTCCAAAAATATGAGGTTTTCGCAGCGCCACCTGGCGGGATTGTCCAGAAACATCATAGTTTCGTGTAATATAATAGTATTACACGATATTACAATGAAAAAAATGCAAAACATTTGATTCCGAATTTTATCCCGGCAATTTGCTCTTTTCGCTCCATAGTGCAATGGGGAAAATAAAATCTACAACTCCTTATACTAAAGTGCCAAACCAACGAAACTGATAAAATTCCATACAATTTCTGCAGAAACATTGCACATCTTCGTTTATGCTGATGCAAGGAAACCATTTTCGTTGGAGATCGCTGAACTTGATCGCAAACATCGGTCGTCCGATGTCGGATGGAGTTACAGAGTATTAACCGCTTCATCGTAATGGTGCGAGCCGTGGACTGAAGGTGCTTCCTGAACACTCCCGGACGGATCTACGTGTCCTGTACCCCACACGCCTCCGTATCATCCGCCACTCCCGCACGCCCGAAAACTTCCCGAACGGTCCATCCATCCGGGAATGTAAACCCTAGTTTTGTGTTATCAAACGGCGAGCGGCTCACTGTTTGCCGAAATCTGCTCCCGATCGGTTGTGGGGCAAAACTGGTCCGACTTCGTCGGCTGACGGCCGTGCACCACAATTGCATCCATTGTAGCGCAAGCAATGTGCAACACGGTGCAGTTTGCCAACGAGACGGCTGTTAGAGATTGCGCGTTGTTGTCTTTTCGGTCCACCGGGCAGCGCAAAGTTGCTCACAGCAAACAATCCATTTGTCAACAAGGCGTCCGCTCGTGGTTGGCTGCGTAGGGATGGAGGAAAAATAATTTCCAACGATTACCGGCGCGGTTACTCGGCGATGCACAAGAAATTCGAACCCACCGCGGCTTTACGGCGTAATGAACTTCTCGGCGGATAGGAACTGTTTGTCCGCGCTCACCAACTCTTGTTGAATTTATCCATGAGTTAGGTACGATGAATTTGGAACATCATCAAACATGCCCAAAGGGATTCATTAATGTGAGTGGTTCCAAATGATTGGGAAGCAAAGAAGGATTATGTTTATTTTCCACAATTAGCAAACGCACGCAACAAACATTTGCAGGATCCAAAGAACTTGGTTATAAATAGCGAATGAAAATTATATGAAGTTAGATTTGCTCAGGTCGCTTCCATGGTTTTGAATCACAGAATGGATCACTTGAATCAGTTAGTGGAATGTTCCAAATTGATCTGGGAATAATATTTGTATTGCAGTGTCCCATTTTACGAATCTATAAAATATACTAAATTTGAAATTTGAATGATAATGACGAGCATTATTTGCGCTCATAAGGATATTTTTCACGTGGAATATTGTGAACTGGTACAATATTTCACAATCTCACATTTTAAAAGTATGTTTAATTAATTATATGTTAAATATCAAAATAAATAGTTTTAAATTGCGTCATGAGGCTACGAACAATTTTTCTCCTCATTTCCTCTTTTACTATATTCGCTTGTTATAACTTCAACATCGATTTAAATGACTTGTAATTTCGTGTATATTTTCCTTTCCTTATATGTGCACGTTAGCAAATATTGGGAGGTAAATATTTTCAACACTTCCACTCCGTACGGTTAAACTTCACCAGGTTGAATCAATGCACTCGAGAGTGGGGAAAACAAAATACACTATCAGTAACGAGCTAAGAGCGAATGTTAACCAGCGTCTCCAGCTTACGCAACGCCATTATGGCGGGAATGCGAGAAAAACCACCGACATAACGAGCCGAAATACCGCTACAAATAAATCAAACACCATTCGTAATTATCTACCATCGTGTAAACAATCCAAAAACTTCCGTCATCGCTAAACGGGATGGAAAAATATAAATTACCATCTCCTTTCCCCATCCTCCGCGTTTGCGTGTTCCCGTGTTTTCCCTACCGCCGAGGGTCTGATCCCAACGCGCCGGGACGATCGCACCCGGGAGCCCCGTGCACCAACAAAGGACGAAGGCTTGCGAGCAAACGCAACGGAAAGCAGCGCTGGAAAAGATCATTCGTCGAGAGCCACGCTTAATCACTTCACGCCTCATAAGCACCTTGCAATTAATATTCGTTAGTAGTAATTAATTAGTGTAATAAAATTTTCCAACCTAGCGATTCCCGAGGTACATTTGCACCCTCGTTAAGACACTGGCTGGCCGGCTCTTTTCTGACGAAGTTTTTTTTCTGCCTTTTTTGCTTTTCCTTTTTATTTTGTTCACGGTTTTCACTGAACCACACCCTCACCCACCGGGCAGGTCGCAATGAAAAGCGGAAGATAAAACTCGCCGAAACGAGCCTGCAGGTCCGCCGGGGCAGCGGATCGGCACACTTCCCACCGCAAAATCAAACAAACCATTAAAACGCCCATGTGAGTGTTGGCGGGCCCGGTTCAGGTTTCTTCCTCCACCGGCGCCGGGGGTGGGCGAGGGGTTTATTTAGCAGTATATAAATCGCTATAAATTTAGAATAGTCTTCGGTTTTGTGCCGTTACGGCGGAACTAACCGGCGGTTCCACATCGATGCGCAAAACCGATCGATGGAAGCTGGTGGAAACATTTTTAAATACCACTATGGTACGGTCAGTGAGGGGTATATTAATTGAATTTATTTTCCTTCACCCAATTGCATGCCAGTTGGAAGCGTGGCTCATTAATGAACACTTCAATCAGATTTCAGCCACTCCAGCATTTTTTTCCTTTTTATTTGCACCAACACGCAAATCTAGAATTTCTCCTTTCAGACTTAACTCCACCGAGAGACGGTGGTTCCAGGCGGTCCTAATAAACACAAAGCGTGCTATTAAATTTTCCCCATTCATTCTTTCACTCATCTTCCCGGCCGGTTCGGATGAATGCTTGGGCGAGTTTCGTGTCTTCGGCACGGTTCGTCCCGGCAAAGACAACCCGGATTCTCTAGGGCCCCTCCGGGCGGTGAGCAGCGCGTCTGTCGGTGATCATAAATTCATTTTAAAAATTCAATAACCAGCGTGAGCTAAAAGCGAGGAAAATGGTTCCCGATCGGATGGAAATGCCAATGGCAGAACCACTACCTTCGAGTGAAACTGCATTGGGGGAGGGGTGGGAAAAAAAATCCGACGATATGGGGAATGGGGAAATAAATTGCTTCTGATCAATTGCGAGGAAAAAATATCTCAAAACTCTGCTTGCCTCTATTATTCGTTCCCTTTCGGGGTATTTTCTGCCTTGCCAGGGTTTCACAAAGTGGCGCGACTCTTTGTGACATAGATTGGTGTATAATAGCGCGAGAAACCCAACCGCTACAGAGCGCATATGAGAAAATGCCATCACAGGAGCTTAGAGACTCCACGGAGGTTCGGAATTTCTTGGCCAGTTCACACCGAAACTATTTATCCAAACGTTTCCCTGTCCGTTCGACGGTTCAAGCGTACCGTGGTATGTGAACCGAACTGATTGGAAACGGGATACCGGAGCGATGGTAAGGAATTGAAAATTGCGTTGAGAAAAATTGTGAGGCTCATGAGGAAACACGGGGCCCCACAATTGACTGCTTCGCAACGGTGCTACGTCGAAAGGAAATGGCAAAGAAGTCCGGAGACAAGCAGGAAGAAAATCAAATGATTATTAAAATTGATTTCCCGTCCCGAGCCAACGCACTGGGTGCGATTTCCTCGTTTTGTTTGCACCTCCGCGTCCTTATCAGCTTACTGTTTCACCGGCGTGGTGAGGGAAAGCTTTCGGTACGGTGCATCACACAGTTATAAGTGCGTAGGTATTTTTCATTGCTAAAAAAAACTCATTGGCTGAAAGCATTTCGTCCGTTCGATTTGGTTTATTTTTCCGTGAAGGATGAGTTATAACTTCCCAAACATTCTCCCACACGTAGATGCCCTCCACTGTACATTATCGTTTGCTGTGTGTGTCATCACGTGGCACCGCATCCATACCTCCCCTGTTACTCCCCAACCATTCGGTCCATGTTGTTATTATTTCGCAGTCGTTTGAATTCATTCACTCATTTCCGCCTCCGCCGCTTCAGAAGCCGTCTACTCGAGCGCAGAATTAATAAACTCGCGCTTTATTAGGTTTTCATCGGAACGCTGGCGAACGAGCTGGAATCGAATCATATTTGGTATGATTGGAGCAAAAAGGCTCCCAGAACGTTCCCTCTCGGGATTTTTCTTTTTGCACCAAAGGAAGGAGAATCGCAAAAAAAAAACTCTAAAGGATGTGGTAACGTTGATGGAGAACAAAGTACGCGGGAAGCCGAATAATAAAAAGAGTGGAATAAATTTCTAGCTCTCCCCCACTGGCTGGCGATTGATCGTCGCGCAGCGTATAAACGGGCAGCACACTGGCGCTGGCGTTGATTTTCCCCACCTTCCCGGCGGAGAGGGGGGGGAATTTTCACGGCACGGCGCGTCGAATCATTAGAGCCGGCAAGAATATGATCGAACGCACGGGCCAAAATGCGACTTCTGAGGAAACGGTCGAAGAGAAGGAAAAAAAAAACATCCCAGGCGATATGGAAAGCCAGGGTAAACCGTGAAGAAAATGGTCCCCGTGTGACACGACGATGCACGGTCGGACGGAGGAGACGAACAAATGGAAGTGGAAAATGAAAGCGAAAAACCGGCGGGGTAAAAAACAAAACAAAAAATTCAAAATGAAAGAGAGAAAAATGAAACAAATACGGAACCAATGATTATTCATGCGCAAAAAAAATGAATAACCGGAATAACGCTTTGAGCGATATTCATGAAAGTTTTACGCGGTTTTCCGCCATAACGAACGGGAAATTATTGTACCTTTTCCCCATGCCGTGCCGCCAGTGGTCGCGTTTTGGTTCGCAGCGGCAAATTGGAAAGCGCCAAACGAATGCGCGAGGCGGACATCTACGTTCGGTTTGATTTTTATTTATTTTCTTTTTTTTTTTTGTTTTTTATCCCAAACCAGGTGCCGATAGAGGTTCATCACGTCGGGAGGAAGCGATTTTTTCCATTTTCCCTTTATTACCAACCGGCTAATGCTCGGGCGTTGTGGTCCCTGCGGTCGGTCGGAGGAAGGAAAATTGGACCGGAATGGAAATCGATTGCCATCAAGCTGGAAAAGATTTTTCGGTTAGTAATTTAAATGAAATGGGGTTTTTCTTCTTCCGTAGGGTGGTTTTTCGTCCACACAGCGAAAGGATGCTTCCTTCAGTGCAAATCCCTTTGCAAACTGCGGAAGCCAATTTATTCAAACTTCAAACGAAACACAACCACTTACCGGAGGCGTGTCGTCGTGGCACGTGCTAAAAGCTAAGGAGAGAGAACGTGTGACGCACACACCGTGCAAAAGACACGAATCGCTCTCAGGCAGGTCAGGCAAGGCACGCTTTCCGCTGCACGCACGCCCTTTGCCAACGACTCGCTGGAGCTTTTCCATCGTTCACCCGGCAAGGGGGAAGGAATGATAATATGGAATCTTGCCGCACCGAGGGCAGGCGGGTGACGAAAATCACCACCAATCGTGGGAGAAAATAAAGGGCACCCGCGTGACGCCACGCATAGGTGCCACACAAGACACGAGACGGAAGAAAAAGTCAGCCCACCGCTGACCAAACATATAATTTATCACTTATTGTGATTTATGGTTTTTTGATTCATTCATGGGAATTTAATATTATTTATTTATTTAGGGCCGCAACAATAAATTTCGTTGACTAAGGACTTTTTTCTTCGCCGTTTCCCACAGCTCCAGGGCATCAGACGGGCGAGGGGGGGTGTCCTAGTGGATTGTACAGAGGGCCGATGGGCCGAAGGTAAACTCATAATTTCTGGCAAAACGGTGCGACGGCTGAAGGTTGTCTCATGAAACATACATACACACAAGCACACAGTTGGTGTGTTTGCCTTCAACGGCGGTGAAAGACGAGCCTACAGCTGGGCCAAGTGAAAGCTCGATCAATGATAACGACGGCGGTGATGATGATGATGATGATGATGATGCTGGGATAAGGGTTGGGGATGTGGCAACGGCACGTAACGGGACAGTGACAATGTGTACGCATGAGTCTCGTGATTTTGTTTTGTCTGCTCCACGCAATCCCGGAGGGCGAAGATTTGGGGCGGTTTCTGTATGGTTCTTTAATCGATGGCAATGGCAAAGATGTTATGGTGAGCTGGGATTCAAAAGTCACGCAGCGAACTGGACACAAAAGGTAAATACTATCCGACAGGGATGTACCCTCGTGCACACGAGGGTTTATTACACCTGACTTACTTTGCCCATGGTGAAGGTAAGCAGTAAAAAAGGTGATTGGTATTTTTTATGATATAAAAAAAATACACAACACATTCAAGAATTGTCGCATTATACCTATGGCCAAGCTCTGTGTCTTAATAATAAGGAGAAGGAGAAAATATTTACATACACCATTTAAATACTAAATTAAATTGAGTTGAATTTAGATCCTTGAATGGATATACAGAAGACTGTAAACTGGATATACTTTATATAAATTGTGGAGTTATGGTTATTTCATAAAAAAATAACCCTTTTGAGACACGAAAAGATCAAAATGATGGAGAAATGAAAGAAGTATCAATATCATAAATTAAATCGTATGATATGTAGGATAATAAAGCTGATTTAATTTTAACTTTTCTGATTTGAGCCATTGTCATTTAAACTATTTTTTGAAATAGTAACCATGTTCTTCAGATATCTGGTTTGTTTTCAATTGTTGGAGTTTTCCAATTAATTTAATTAATTTGTTTACTAACTTTAGCAGCTTTCAATCATGGCTAGAGACGAGCATCGCTTAACACTTAGCTATAATAACTTTACAAATTATTTTTATCTTTCGATTTGGAGCTTATTATTGTGAAAATTTCTATTTTGTGATTTCAATCCATCTAACGTTATTTTACAATCCCAATGTTATTTATGTTTGATTGACTTGTTGTACCTTCTATCACTTTTGTATGAAAATATAAAAAAAGACCATTTGGTTCGATTCTTTAATATTTTTTGCCTACTATAAAGTGTAGACAAACATATGTCGGATTTGAAAACCGTGTATAATTTTGAAAAAATATTTTGTTTTTTGCGTTCTTCAATATTAAAGTACAATATTTTTGATACAACAAAATGCTCTGAAATGAAACGGTTTTAACGAACGTCATAAAATGAATATCACGACCCATTTTTAAACCGCCGCAGTAGAACGATTACATAAGCAATGCATTTAGAATGACACCTCAAACCAAGCTGCTAATGACTGATGTGTTTGCATATCCTTCAGAGCCTGACAGAGTGCCTGCCACTCCGGGTGCCGTGACCCGCGATAGCTGCATACAAATTAAAACAATTCACGCACCTTTTTCCCGGTGGCCCTGCGACCGAAGGCCCGTCCGACTTACCACAAGTTCCCGCCCACGATTGCGTGCTTGCTGCGTCAGTTTCACGCTCACGCGGCCGGGCCAGTGCCGTCGGCGAATCGTTTACATTCACTAATTACAAGCTATCTGCCAAACGACCGCAGCTTCAGCTTGATTACTTCATTAATTTGCTGCAGTAAAACCGGCGCCGTGCAGCGGCAGTCTGCACAGTATTTTGCGCTCGAGAAATTGCTACGCCTTCGTTGGACGGTGTCTTTTTTTCCGCAGCTCCCGAACCCCCCAGTTTTTGGTGCACCGTCATCAAACGACCCTTCCACGATTGAAACCGATGGGCTGTTGTGAAGAGAGGCGGAAGTGATGGTAATGCAAATCAACGTCCACCCACAGTAAACATTAGAATCCCTTTTATTTATTTGTGTATTTTTCCTTCCTTCCAGTACTTCCCGTGTGGCGCGCGACGGAGGCTTCCCCTAGCATTGGGATGGGGTGCTTTACCAACACCCAACTCGATAAGCTCCGGAGCGAAGCCACATCACAAGCCCGCATTAAGAAGTGAAAATGGCCTGTCTCGTGACACATTAGTGGGTACGCGTATTTACGCTCGGGTTCACGATGCCGTGATCAAAAACGCAGTTCTAAAAACGGGTCCGGGCTAGTGTCTGGAAGGGAAATGGAATTGATGGACGCCGACGGAACGTGATGTAGAGCGCTCGGTCGGTGGGTGGACGGAACCACCCGACGCAACCCGGTTCAGATACAAAAACTCGCTCCCGGTACCCTCCTGCATCAACACACGGGCGGACACAACCTAGCACGACATCTACGTGGCACGCAATTCGTGTATTAATAGCGGTAAACTCCCCACGGAATCGCACACAAACCTACCGACCATGACCTGCGTTATCCCTTTTTTTTGTGTACCTCCCGGTGGCCACGGCGTGAAGGACTTTGTAAAATGAAATGAAATGTAAGGATGTCGCGAGGAAGCAAAAAACATGACCAGAACACCGAAGCCACCGATGTGAGCGCAGTTTTGCGGTACAGGTTTTATTCCACCCCCACCGACGGGTGGTGGGCGTGTTGGTGAGGTCTGGGTGTTGGAAAAGCAAAGTAATCAACGCGCACCACCACGTGGGCCAGCGGAGGGCACCGAGTCGCTTGTCCCATTTTTCAAACGAAATGTACCATCGGTGTGCGGGTGGACGAGTTTTTCGCTTCGGCTTCCGCCAGGATCGTTTACAATTGAGAATGAGGAAAATACGCGAAAGCGTGGCGGAAAGAGATGGATTGAGCAAAGGATAGAAAAAAAGAGCGAGAGAGATGGAGAGAGAAAAGAGATAGAGAGAGGGAAAAGCACGAAACAACATTCCAACAGCAGTGCCATAATCGTAAAGTGTCCTAAATTAAAAAGGAGCACCAGCTCCATTCGTGAATTAGTAATTGTTTCTACCGTTTTCCGTCGCTCGGTGTGTCGTTTTTATTTCTGGTTTCCGGGGGTCTCCGGGGCCGGCACTACGGCACTTTGACGCTCACGCGTACCCACCGGAAAGCGGAAGTACCTCGAGGGACGGTTCGCTCGAGAGGAGTTTAATTCCGTTGTAATTTCCACATTTTTGACCATTTCCCGTATCTGTCCAGTGGCGGACGCGGCCAGGTGCAAGTCATTCGTTGGTCACTTGGCCCTCCAACCCACCACCCCATCGCTGATGCTGAAGATTGAAGCTGTTCTGGTGGTGAAACAAAAGAGTACAAAAACGTAACAAAACAACCCCGGAATGAAAATTATGCTGCCCGTCCCGCTTCATGGTCTCGTAAAACCGTAAGATATGGTACGGATCAGCCGGATCAGGGGATCCTGAGCTGACCCACGACGTCTTGCACTGGGGGGGGGAGGAGAGATACTTGCCCATGCCACCAGCCTGCGGTGGCTTACCGAAACCCGAAACCAGAGCGATGTCAAACAACATCAGCCCCTCGAGCCGATTGCACCGGACAGATTGGGAGGTATGGATGCAGAACAAAAAAAAAATGGAGAACCACACCAGAACATGCCACATTTTTGGCACATTTTTGGTCACAACTGGAATGACCACAACTGGGGGAAGGAAGTAGGCGGCGACGGCGGCGGCGGCGAAAGATGTTCTGTTTTTCCATGATCCGTGAGAGATAATTTTTAACCAGCAGAAGAGCAACACGAAAGCAGCAAAAGGTACGACTGGTGGATCTGCGGCATTCGTTCTTTTTTATAAATGTGTCCTTTAGGAAATGTCCTGTTTCATTTGAAAATTTCTCTTCCTTTTTTCTCGTGTTCAACCACATTATATTCACTGTTGTTGAACATGCTATGAAATTCAATGCAATTGTTTGATAAAGGTCTTTTGCTTAATTTTGTATAACGATTCCTTGAATTTTCGTTTCCATGTTACTGGAAATCATATGATGGAAGGCGCATGGATGATGGATGAATGTAAAATAATCCCCCTGTCGTTCGCTTTTGCAAGGGATGTCTCTCGGTCGGTTTCGTTAGAAATGGGAAGATTGTGTTTCGTATTTTTATTTTTCCAAATTGTATTCATCAACTTATTTTATATCGAAAACGGCGTGTTTCCATCACATTCCATTGACTTGAAATACAGTGTGTGCTGAGCTCAACTTGTTTAACGGAAAAACGCATTTCCGATCGCTGTATTCTCTTCCTGCGCAAGTATTTACTCAAAGGTTATAATTTATATCAAGTAATGTTCATATAGTCGTCCGTTTTAAACGGTTTTAACATTACTGAGACCTTTAACCAATCACTTAAAAAGTTATTAATTTTAGAATCTTACATTACTAACTATGATGCAAGCCGAAATATTATCATTGTTACTTGATTCTATGTATGTATTGAATGTATGATAAACTCCATTTTACAGGCTGTTTTTTCTTATCAGTATCAGCCATAGTTGCACCACTTTGAACATCAGACGAAACCGAGCAGTAATAATTAGCATAACAGCGAGTCGTACAATAGCGTTTACAAGTTTCAACTATTCAAGGCAATCAACTCGCTAGCACTCTTGTCTGTGAATTGGAATGATGAAAATACGTTCCCTTCATTCATTTCTACCATCCATTTCCACAAACAACCTCCGAAGAACGTTTCACATCGTTCCAGTAGCTGTCAGCGTTAGATTTTACACGAACAAGGAGTTGCGTCCCGCCTTCCCGCACCCCGCCTGCACACTCCACATGAGCCCCCCCCTCCCCCGAGCTCCAAACCGTCATTCGAACACAAAGGCGAAAGCACCGAGCGCCGGTGCTCAAGAACCTGAGCAGCGCCACCACTTCCGATCGAGGAATCGGAAAAGTTGATTGATCTGCTGGTAACGATAATTTCAAATTATAGTTTCCATTTGCCATCGCCCACGGAAACCCGGGGGCACACTTTGGGCAACGGAAGCACGGCATCGAACCGATAGCCTTTGGAATGCAAATTCGTTCCGCAACCGTGGCAGGCAGTAGCGCATGTGAGTTTTTTTCTTTCGACCCGTTTTTTTTTCTTTTTCTTCCGTTTTCCCTGCTTTGTCTATCCAGCGCTGATTTCCCCAGCGCCACCATTCCTAAAGCCACCTAGCTACCCGTCCCTCGGGTACTGTTTTCGCGACGCGCCAAACGGAAATTGCCTGTGAACGATTCGGACGGTTCGGGATGGCGTGAAACTGTCGATAGTAGTTTTATAATGGACGTTTTAAAGTTGAACCATTCGGAACGGCCCGGCACCCGGGGGAGGAAAAGAAAACCCAACAAGCCTACCCCCTGCGACGCAATCTGGATGGATTTGTTTCCGACGCGTTCCGGCGCTTGATGGGTTGATCGGTGCTGGAATTGGTTTGTTTGCAGTGGCTTGATTTCTTTGATGCTTGCGTTGTGCGATGTTGTGTTCCGTTCCCCCCGCCCCCACATTTTTCCATCACGACGCGACGCTGCCACACGATAGTTTTTCGGTTGCAAATGGCGGAAAATTAAGTCGTCACAAACGCTGAAAGGGGGGTTGAAATCGGTCCGGCCTCACGCCAGCCATACGGTCGACGGCAAAATAAAAACATGCTTAGAGCCGGGTGTAACACAAAGGAAGGTGAAAATAAACAGACCAAGTTGTTTTCCGGTTCACATGCGGGAAGGGGCGGCCTTAACGTCTGGTGACGCTAGTGGAAGCTACGGATCGGCTTACGGCTCGTATGGCAATGGTGGAAAAGGAAAAATTAGCATCACACTTGTGCCGGAAAAGTGCCTCGATAAAAACTCATCCAACTTGAATTAAAGCAAAACAGCAAAATTGTATCAGACAAAGCGTCGCCTCTATTTCGTGCAATCTGCTTTCCCTCAAAGCACTTTCCTTCCGTCGAACTTCCGCCGGGCCGGAAATGTGGGCGCACATGCCAGCGAAATCATAGCCCAATATCAATGAGTGCCAAAAGTGCCAATCCACGAGCCGTGGCACACTTTTCCGCGACCAACAATCGCGACATTTACCCCAAAAAACTTGGGCTTCATTTTCCACGCGCGCCCTCTCCTGCGTTATTCAACGGATCGGAGTGTTTGACTTCGCTGCTCGCACCTCATTCCGCACGCAGGCCCGTTTCCGTTTACTGATGGAAATGGCAAGATAAGTAATTTAAATTTTATAGCATAATTTTGTTTTCGTTCTATGGTCGCTTTTTTCCCGCTTGCGTTTGTCCGCGGGGAAAAGTTTGCTGTTTGGCTAAGAATAGCTAAAGTGCGTTCACGCCAGGGCTGTGTGCAGCTGATGGAGGAAACGAGAAGTTTACGAGAACAACTTCGGCCGAAAGTTGTTATGCTTTTTTTTAAGGAATACGGTGAGCGATTTTTCGTAGGATTTGGTGGATTTAAAGCGCAGCGGTGCTTTGGGTCAATGGTGGATTAAATATTATTTGATTTTATAAATGCAATAGAAACTTAGCTCTTATTCGTCATATATTTTCAAGGCATCATTTCTATGGAACTCAGTGTTCAAGTGAGATTTTTGCGTTTGTTTTATTCTTCATAAAATTGAATTTCTCGAATCGAATAAAACATTCTCCATTAAAAACACTTTAATGAGCAATAACTCGCCAAAAAAACAATGAATGTTATTATTGTTTAAAGTTTATAGCCATAAATGCCCAAGCTTGTCAATGAATAAATGGTGGACTTAACATTGAATTGTTGTAAGAACAAAACTAGGAAAAAACCTTTGGAACTCCTTTGTCCTCAACGGCACATTGTGTCCTAGATAAAATTTTGCCGAAAAATATCGATAAGCATAAACAATATTCGAACAAGTTGATTTTAACAATTGATTGCTCGAGAAGATAAAAATATAAGTCAAATTAGAGAGGAACAAGGATTGAAAAATGTTTTATTTTTAATATGACATTCCCCGATGGGAAGAATAATCAACAGATTCTGAGTTTTTCATCTGATTTTTGTAAATATTTGGTGGTGATTAAGCCCCTTTAATGTTTGTTTAATTAGTGTTAAGCTCGTTTGCCTCTTGAACTCTTTACCATTCATGTTAAACTATACTTATAATTTCTTATCTTCCGGGAATTCAACGAAAGTAAACTCTATTCGCAGTGTTCTTCTCCAAGAATTAGAGTTTTCATCCATTTAGTTCATTTGCGCTGTATTACGGACCGGATGTCCATTTTGTTTTAGTTACCAACAGCTTCCGCGAAAACAAGGACCACCGAAAGCAAACACCGTACGACGTGCCGCAGAACAGTTTTCCACCATTTTCACCGAAATCCCCCACGACTGCTCTTACAAACCTGGAACCTCGTCGGCCGGGAGTTGCTCCACAGTTTGCAGAAGTGTTTCCAAACTTTTAAGCAAACTTTCCTCCCACTAACTTCCACCCACTGTCTCCCGGTTTCTTCGCTCCCACTAACACGGACGACCGAATTTATCCCACAAGAAACCGTACCGAAAACCGGGAACGGGGCTTCCGGGCCAACGTGAGCCCCGCGAGGCTTTGCCATACACACACACACACACACTTGAACCTCTCATACCGATTCGTGTTTCGAGGGCAATTCGTCGGAAAATTTGCGCTCACCGCACGGATTAGAAGTTTCGGTTCGTTCATGCAACCACCACCCGCCCGTGTGAGGATGCGGGGTGGCCAAGAATGGCACAATGGCTTGCGGGGTGTAGCCTACACGAATGTGCACCCTCATTACGACGCCCTTTGTAAGGGTGGCCCAAGAAAATGGTTTATCGCAGTGTGAACGAGTTTGCCGAAAGTTTCCTGATCTTTCTATTCGCCTGGCGGCAACTTTCTACTTTTCCGGCTTCCCGCGGAAAAGCGCGCCGGTTGGGAAAACAAAACCCCTAAAAACTCGCCGAGCACTTGCTGTCGCTAATGCACCGGGTCAAAGGGATCGCAATGTCGAAATGTCTGCAAATCAGTTCTTAATCAAAGCTTTTCAGCGTCGCTTGAAGCTGCACTTGGAAAGTTCTTTGTTACGGATCTGCGGGTTTCAACGGCGTATTCCACTGTGTTCTGCAGTTTTTTTTCCCTCGCTTTCCTCGCTAACATTAATGCCATACACTGTCGTCCGGAAGGATCGACGCCACAGAACGCACTGCATCTAATATGATTGCCATTGTTCCGGAGCGTGTAATGTGGTTGAGAAGGTTTTTTTTTCGTCTGCAAAACCTATCCTTTCGCGTTCCACGAGACTAACGTTTTGCTTGTGCTTTGGCCAATGTAGCAAGAGAGATTGGCAAAACCGCCGCAGCAATGGGATGCGTCCTTGTTCGTCCTTAATTATTCCACGCACACTGAAGCCTACGCGGTATGGACATGTCGAATGTTGTGTAGGCTGCAGATACGTATTTTTTCCTCCTCCTCAGTCCAGCTTTCGAGGTCTTCAAACGTATCTCGACACGATAGTGAGTTCATTTCTTGTGCCTACCGTCGAACTGCAGGCGAACATTGAATGGAGCCAATTTACCACGGTTGGACGGATAGAAGTGCACACGGCTCCGTGGCTGTTGGTTGGTTTCCGCCGGTCACATGCTTGGTCGAATGTTTTGACGCGAAAAAGGGGAAACAATAGTTCATCTTAGCAATTTTCATGTATTTATCTTCCTTTTCACCATTGGATAGGGGCTTTCCATTTTTGTACTTTGATTTCTTCTACAAAATTTCCTTGTGCTTCTCAGTTAAGGTCTTTATATGCTACAGTTTTGTACACAAGTGTCTTAAGTTCCACACCAGTGCCCTATTGTTGCAGTGTCTCCGAGATGCAGAAGACCTTGATGTGTCGAAACTTATCCATTGTTTGAGTTGAGTCTCCTTTTTCTTGATTGGTTATTGTTGTGTTGTGTTGCATGTGCAACTAACCCTGTTTCTATTTTCTTCTGCTTTATAAAAAGACAAATCATTCTCTTTTACGATACGAACGATTCAAATGTAACATGCAAGCTTCTTATGCTTGACAAATGTTTGCGTGAAAGGCGAGAATATTTTCAATACGGTACTTTGCTATTTGGTATGTCAATATTTGTGCGTCTTCATATTTGATAGCTTTTTTAGGCTGCGAAAAAGTAGATGTTTGAAAATAGAATAAAATTAAACTGTTGTTTTCTATGAATTTCATTAAAATGGATCATTTCAGTTCTCCTATCGCTTAAACATTCAGCACACCACGTTTGATAGTGAGCACTACAAATTCATGTTTGAAAAATATTCCACCTATTTGCTATTAGTCAATCAATCATTAATCAATACGCGATGGTTTCCACTCTTGATCGACGGAACACCCTTGCTAAACTACCAGCCTATTAATTTACACCAATGGTTTAACTTCCGCGTTCGATTTTTGTAGCACTCTCTTAATTAGCGTACGATTCGACTGCGAAGGGTCCTCAAGGGCATCTCATCCCGGTAATGGCTCGTGCATGGATGTGGAAAAAAAAACCCCAACCAGCTGCCCATTAAACTTTCAATAAGCCATACGCAATAAAACACTTTTGCGTTTCCACGAAACGATCCTCGGGCCCAATAAAAACAAGTTAATTTCATTTAATTTATGGCGTGCAGATTTTATTAACCGACCAGTTTTACATCAAACGCCCATCCCGTCCACGGCGGGGCGCCATGGACGAGACCGTCCGACGACGAGTCAAAAGTTTCCTATCTATTGGCTTTTTATTTCTCCGCCCCCCCCTCTCTGGCTTCGCTTCCTCTCGTTTTCGTTTGCCGTCTCGCGTTTTCCCTATCGTTTCATTATCAACACTGCGACTCCCGTTTTGCGATCACCTTTCGCCGTCGTCCGCGATGGCATGTGGTGGATGATCGGAAAAGTTTATTGTTTGAAGTGGTTAATAAAATTTCCCCAGCCCTCCCTTCGGGCTGGTGGAAGGGACGCGCCCAGGACTCACTCAGGATGGCCAACGAACCGTTCAATCCAAATCCTGCCGCAACGTGGTTTGGTGCGTAAATCAATTCAATTAGATTTAAAGTGAATTAAAATTTATAGCATACGAATCGTGGCGGGATCGTAAAAAAGCGGCCATCATTGTCACTGAAATTGGGGCGTTTTTTTCTCTTTCTTTTTTTTTCTTTTGAACCGAAAGCACACTCCTGCGGAAGGACTCGTGATGGTACTTACTTTTGCCCGCTCGCACTCCTTCCGTTCCGGTCACGCTACGATGCTTTCCGTTTTGCATTCAATTCTCGGCGACAGCAATGGAATGGGCCGAAAACCCAACGCCGGGAAGATTTTCCGAAATGAAAACGGTCGTAAAAGTAAAGCCCTTTCTAAAGGCCTCGATTCGATGGTTGGTGGATTGGGACATGTTGGGGGAGCGTGTGATCGTGTAAAAAGGCTTCCCGATTTGTGACCGGGTCGGTTATCGCCATCGTTCGGGACATGCCCTGCGACGCGAACCAGCTGCTGTTCTGTCCGCATTTCTCGGGACTTTCCCGTTTTTCCCGCCTACCACATTCCCAAAAAGTCCCAAAGGTTGACTCCTTCAACGCGGTCCATTCCCATACGTTCTATTACACCGCCGTGGCGTTGGCCCGCTGGCCGGCTGGAATGTCGTTCGTGCCCAATCCGCATTAATAGCACCGGGGCAGGAAATCAAACTCGCCTCTGCAACGACAAATGTCTCAATCAAAACTGGACGGCCGAATCCAACGACCCAATCAGAGCGGGTGTGGAGGACGGTTCTCCTTTGTTGGACTCCACGTAAGGTTAGGGACGAAAAAAAAAAGGCAACGGAAAAAAAACATGGCTGCCGATAAAGTTATTATTGTCAAGCGAAGGGACAAATAAAACTCCCGCAACCGGACGTATTATGCTCTGTCCCGGCCCACAACACAAATCATTCGAATTGGTTGGTGGCATTTTTGCCCATTTCCTTCGACATCGCGCGGTACGATGCTTTTCCCAGGCGCTAGTATAGTTATATATGTATGTATACTTTTTTACGAGCACACTACATTCGTACGTAATGCCGACCGCCATGGACAGTTCTCAGTGGATGTCGCGGGAATAATTCACCTTATGCTAATGTTATTAGAGTTTAGCTTTGAGTTCGCCCCAATTTTCCCCGGGGGCCACCACCGGCAGCAGTCAGTCGCCCTTTTGGGGACGTGCGGTGGCGGTGGGAAAAGCAGTTTTTCCGGCCTTCCCGGCCGCGCGCCGGTTGTGAGGTTATTATTTGCTCGTTTCGTCCCGCGTACCATCCCTTCGTCGGCCCTAGCACCCGGGTTTGCCCGGCTCGGAAAGGTGCGTGTTGTACGAACGCTCCTTCCGTGGTGTTCGAAAGGCGGCAAATGCTGCTCGCCGTGATATATTTGGAGCAATTTATTAAGAGCCACACAGAGCAATTGGGCTGCCTTCGCACCGAAAAGGAAACGCCGCGCGCTACTGACTTCGGTTCCATAAATGGATATCAATTTGTTATATTGACACACAAATCTCTTCTCGTTCTCGGGGCTGCCGCGGGGGAAAGTGGGAAGGCGACAACATTCGGGATTTTTTCCTGAACACATTGCGGTGCCCTAGCCGCGCGACCGAGTCCATAAAGCAGCCGCCCCATTGAAGGGGTCTATTTCGTTGGCAAACTCATCGATAAGCCGGAACACGTTGTGGTAGAGCAGGGAAATTTCTCTAGAATCCGACAGGACGTGTTGGGACAGCGTTGTGTGTGTGTGTGTGTGTGGTTTGTCATTAGAATTAATTATGTCGGGTCGTACCGAGGTTCAGCGGCGTATTACTGTTCTTTGTTCATGAATCATTTTTGTCTCTTACATTCTTGGGATGGTATTTAAGGGTAAGATATACTAAAAAAAGTTGTGAGTGTGTGTAAAATAATCGGAATGAATTTGTCGACATTTTTCCGATATTGGTTCTTTTTAAATTTGTTTTCTCTGGTTTTAAAAATCCTTTCTTAAAGTATAAAGTGCAACAACATTAATTAAAATATTGCTTATTTGTTTGTATATAAAAGAACATTTTGTTGAAGAAATTTACTTCATTTTATTGAGGAAAACTTCATCATTTCAAACAAAACAAAAATGAATCTATCTAGAAAAAATTAAAATCTATCATAATTTCAGTTTACAGCATTAATCACTCATGCCTTCATCCTTCTAGCGTCACGTTTACCACACTATCCAGGCCTTGTTGAATTCCTTGACAATTCTAATTCGAGATTCTTCTTTAATATTCCGTGAATGTCATCCTGCCACAGGACGTCACAATTGAATGTATTTTCTCTTGATATTACCCTGCTTATCGGTTAGATGTTGTATCTTACTTCTTTTAACATACTGGTCCTTCGAAAGGGCGAATAACGAATTTTTCATTTTAAAAAATTACGTAAATGGTATACAAAATCTATAAAAAAGGAATCTGCGTGAAGTTTTACCGCGAGAGAATATTTTCAATGTGTTTTTTGCAAACGTGATATGGATTTGTTCTTTTGCAATGCTAATTGTTTTTAAAATGCGCTCAAAAAAATTTACCATACGTCATGCCTCACACCATGTCAACTCACTGTTTTCAGGTTGCTCACTGAGAAAGGAGGAAATCATAGAATGGCCGCACAATTGCCACTACTTGTTGACCCATATAGGGGAAAACAGATTGACCTAGCCTCACCCAAACACCCAGCATCCCATTGCAGGAAACCCGTTGCGGAGGGATGATAAAATGTTCCATCGCAACCGAAAACCCACAACTCGCACCACTGTTTGGCCGAGGGCGTTAAATATGGCATGAAATTAAATCACATCTCTCGTGTGCCGCTCGTGAGCCACTTCAAACAGAATACCGACCATTGCGCCAAACCCGTGGTCTACGCAGTGAGCTGTGAAACATTCTCCCACCCCTTTTCCAGCCAGCTCCGCTCCGATCCGGCACTTTTCCGACCGCAACCGTCGGACGTTCGGTCAACCCCGATTCTGACACTGCGGCGCGCACTGGTCGGCCGTACCATCCGGTGACGGCTTCCGTGGAACCCAAACTTCCGGAAACCAGCTGAAATTGATATCAAATTTGTCACGCGACCGTGCACGAAGGGGGTTACGGTGGACCTACGGCCAATGTAGCCGTCACTGGACCCTTGCCGTTCGAGGTGAATGTAATTGGGCTAGGGATGGCCTTTCCCGGAAGGATTTTCCGCCGCCCCATTTCCTTAGCAACGGTTCGGTTTTGTTTCTTCAATGTGTCACGAGCGTGCAAAATGGTACCGAAAGTGGCACTAGCGATGGGGGCGATGCTTTCGGTCGGTCGAAAATCTCCGAAACGTAAACGGGAAAATTAGAGGGCTCCTAATGCGGTTCGGGGAAAGACGATCCTCAAGGAGTCGCACTGTCGCGGACGACTTTGGCAACACGAATATGCCAGAGAACAACACACCGGAGCAAACACCAGACGGAATAATAAATGGAAAATTTAATTCAACTACGAACAAGAATTTTCTTGTTTCTGTTATCCTTCTACCCGCCCCCATCGTCCGTTGCAATGTCCACGCTCTTCCCAAGCCGGAGCACTGCCTGTCTTTTCTTCTTCCAACAACAGCAGACAAAAAAAAAAAAAAAAGAACCATCCGGTAACATTTGCATATTGAGATAAGCGAACATCTGCCGTACGGAGAAATTCACGTTCACTTCTAAGCACACACACATACACTTCTGCTAAATACACACACAGGCTCACAGTAGCACCTGTACGTGGTTTGGAGGGCCGGCGGAACCTACGCCAAGGGCCAGCGTGGCCGTCTTAGGTGGTGGATTTTTCGCAAAGGAAATAAATCACCCTCCGAACCGCGCCGAGATTTTTTGGTTTTCCTGTTGGGATGGGACTCCGGTTTCCGGTGTTTGTGTTTATTTGGCAAAAGTTTTTCGACAAAAGATGGACTAAGTTTTCCTTCTTCCTTCGGGGAGGAAAGCCATGGCAGCACAGCAGGCCGTCCATGTGACAATTTTTCAAATTGATGTTGTTCAATTTGAAACTTAAGACTATTCGAGAATACTCTACACATTTGGCAATGCTGTTTCCGTTAAACAAGGATGCTGTTTCCGTTAATTTAAAACTAAGTTTAAAAATCGATCACAAATTTAGATTATTTCAAATTAAAATTTTTAATTTTTAAAAACGTTTGCGTTAAAAAAAGTGGATAAACTTTCGTAGTCGATAAGCGGAAAATTCGACAAGATATTTGAATGACACAAATGTTATTGTACGGTTATATTAGTCTGGTATTTAAAAAAAATATTCCGAAAGCCAGTCTGGCGGCTTTACGGTACTTGGCCGCAATTTTAGCAGTGTTGGGTCCCGTTCAACTCCTCCGATTCTCTTTGCGCATGATCTACTGGGGCCAGGTATGTCCAAATCACTGAATTGTACTCTTGTTGATGTTTTCTGATAAAGTTCCTTAATTCCGGAAGGCACTGCACACTATACACTTCTCCATACTCCGGATGTCTTGACAGGAAGAATAGCGACTTTGTGTAAATCCTTCTCGCTGGTTTTCAGCCACGATATGGCGTGCTATGGGAGTTAAGGGACCCCAAAACATTTTAAATATACTGTAAAAAGCTTCAAAAGCTACATAAAGTACCAGCTTTAAATAATCTTTGGTCACGTGGTTCGCGATAAAGGTTTAAAGTTTTGGCCACGACGGATTCAATTTAAATGATACAGTTGTCATACTTGTTCTAAATTTAACAGAAATGATACTCTTGAGGTGGCTTTCAAAAGAAAATTGCTAGCGTTTTTAGTTTTTCCGTGCAAAATCGTTAAAAATTGTCCATTTTTTAATGCACACCTTATTAATGTTATAATTGTTAACTTTATATTTGTTTGAATTATATGAATAAATGGTCCAAATTGCATAATAAGGATGTTTTGATTACTCCACTTGATATAATAAACACAATCAAAATATACTTTTTAGCCGAATGAATCAAAACATACTTATGAAAAAAGATGTTTGCAAAGTTTTGTGAAAGATATAAAGATAAAAGTCCTCTTCAAAACTAGAACGAAAAATATTTTCATCCGCACCGTTTGCCCTTTTGTTTCCCGTATTGTTAAACATGTTCCATAAGCTTCCATTGAATAAACGATAAAATTAAGTCAATGGTCATTTTAAGTGATTTTTATTGCAAGTGCAAACCATCGAGCGCACATCATCCCCGTAATTAGGAACTCAGTTAATATTACCACACTATGGTGTGCACTTGCTCAACGTCGCCGGGGCGGTAGGTGGGTGCAATAAAATTTGTCGATAAATTAAACCGGATCGGCCCGGCCGACAACAAACAATGCACGTCGTAACGAGTTCCGTCCCGAATCCTTTCTGCTCGGTGCCATCGCGTGCAACGCGATAAACGAGACTTGTTAAACGCGTCTCGTTCAATATATTTTAGTGGCCGCCGCTCACCAGAGGGGGTTGCAAATCTTCCACTTGAAAAGTTAATTGTGTCGCTGGCCAACGCCGCGAGAAAAATGGCGGCAAGCAAAGGGGGAAATCCAATCCCGGCCATGCAGGGCAGTGGAAGGTGCGTGAGTGGGGCAATAAAAATGGCCGGTAAATTCGCGGCCTGCATAAATGGCCATCCGGTCGCACTTCAATTACGTGCGCTGCGCGATGAATTATTATCAGTAATAATAAATATAAATATCGACATTAAATGAAAATGGAAAATTAACGAATTAGTGACGCAACTGTTTCTCATTTCCTCGCTCGAACAAAGGGTCCCGCTGGTGGGGAAGGACGAGGAGAAGGAAGGAGGGGTGCTCTCCGAAAAATGCCAACGGAAAGTAAAAAAAAAAAAACACAGTTCCCCCGAAACAGCAGCCTGGCAATGGGCTATACTTTTCTGTTTTTCCTACGAAAAACCACCCAAACAACGCACATTAATGGCATTTTATGCAGCAACTGTGCATGCATGTGGGCAATCCTGGCCGCTGCATTAACGAACCGTGTCCGAAAACGGTGTCACACAGTCAAAGTACCTCGGGAAGGGAAACACCCACCCCGCCCGGAAACGCACAACTGCACCCCGGGACCGCATGCCCGTCGCGACGCATTGGGTCAGTGGTGTGAACATGACCACAACTACCATTCGCTGAATCAACGTGCAATCCTTCGAAGCATGAATCAGGAATTAATAAATAAAATCATATCCACAATATTAATTGCAACCTTCATTATTCGCATTTCTTTCGTTTCGTTTCGCCAGCCGACCTGCAGCAGTGCCGAGTATCGCGGGTAGTTTGGTGGGAGACCAGCCAGGGGTGGTGGCGGTAGGTCTCCCGAAATCAGCCGGCAAGCGTTTGTGAAAACAAACGGCAATCGTCATTTATCATTAAAGGACCGGTGTGATAATTATTATTTTAATTATCATTATGATTACAGGACGAAATTCACTTCTTGTTGGTGTATTTCTTTTTTGTATGTTTTATGCTTCTACTACCCACATGTGCTCGAACCTGCTGCCTTGTGCGTCCTTGTAGTGTCCAACCAAAGGCGCAAACAAATCGAATACGATTGATGATAATTATCATCACAATTACCTGGCTGATGAATGATAGCATTTATGCGAGCAGCAAAAGAAACGCTTCTGTCACGGTTTTGTATACAAATACTCATACATTTTATAATATTCATTACACGGGCGAAGAGTGAAGAATATTATCTCGTGTGCCCGTTCAATCGAACAAAATGGCGAACATTGCTTTAGACTTAGCAATAGACATAAAAGTTTGTGACGTGAAAAGGAAATAGAACGTTTTCATTTGCTCATTTCAAAATGTTTATTAAATTTCAATCATCGCTCGCAAATACTCACCCACTTTCAATTGGTTCCGGAACGATCGAAGAAATTTGCATTTATTAGTTCCTCTGTATCGAATTGCCTTTGCAACTGGGTGCTGCATCTAGTTTCATTTTATACCGCATACTCCAACCTTAGGAGGGGGAAGCAAGGTGGTCCTGCTGAGTACAGGACGATAAGAAAGTGAAGCCATAGATTGCGGGAAACGACGAAGATCGTAAGCTTCGGATTTTCCTGCCGTGCAGAGATCCATTAAATTTTAATGAACTTTAAATACATCAATGCCAATTAATTTGCGTTCGAGTGGTTCGATTCGTTGCAAGATTGATAAGCGCGCGTAGTGGGGACTTTTATGTTACTATCGAATACTCTTTTTACTTATCTTTGGTCCGTGCAGCATCATCCTCGTTTCGATAGTCGATTCCTTCTGATGAATTGGACGAGCTTTGAGATAGCTAGCAAACCGATCAGGATGGAATTATTGTGTTTTTGCTTGTAATAATATTCACAAGAAACGAACCGATTTTTCCATTCCAGTACTCGGGCGACCGACCGTATTGGTACTTGCATAAATGCACATATCAGAAAATAACAAAATAAAATGTGCACATGGGTAGATTGTGTAAGCGAAAATCAGCGAGCGGATAAACAAATGAGAGATTTAATCCAATTACAGTTCCATTTCACAAACCAAACCGACTCCCCTCGACTTGGGTGCGCCCGGGGGAAAAGCGAAACATGAAAAATCGACCAACATCCAATCCGTGCCCGTCGGCGGTTCGACGTAAAATTCCCTCGTGGGGGGACAACACAGCGAACCAAACGTGCAGCAAACAAACAAACGAACCAACGAATCGCACCGTAAAAGCTGTATGCGATTGCAGCAACGGACCGAACCGACGGCTAGTAGCCAACTGCGAATCCGATCACCCAGGGACACCGGGACCACAGCATAGATGAACCAACAACAGCAACAACGACGACGACGACGACGACGACGAAAAAGGCCAGCAAAACAATAATCGGAATACATTTTTCATAAAGATGCAATTTTTAATGGAAAATAATCGGCTGCATGGGAAACATAACAAAGCAAATTCCCTGTTCGCGCAGGCAAAGGCGGCAAAAAGGATGCGGCACTCCGGAGGGCCGGGCTGGCGGGCAGGCCACTCACAAATCAAAACATGCCAATCGCTCGCTAACAACTTTTCTGTCCCAACAGTGGGAAGCTTGACCAAACAGAGTGCGCAAAAAAAAAACAAAGAAAATGCAAATAAAATAAACTAAAACCAAATGGAAAAATAAATGCCACGGTGCAGAGGACCCGCGAGAGGAATCGGCCACCGGACACCGATCGCCGGCGTTCGTTGCCGGGAAAAGTGGAATATCTAAAAATTAATGTTTCGATGGGGAACTGACCGAGCATCGCCGGATCGGGTTTCACTCTAACGTGGTTTGCATTTAATTTGGTGCACGGTTGTGCAGCTGTGTTTGAAAAGAAAAGAATGAAAGACAACGGAAAATAAAGGATGCAACATCGGGTTGGAGTCTCGGTTGGACAACCATTTTGTCACTTTGCGCCGGGCGTGGGCATGCAATCGCAAAATCGCAAAGAGTAGGGAAAAACAGTTCGATGCCAAAGCGTGAAGCACAAACAAAACAAATCACCAAATGCACACACACACATACACACACACACACACACACACACACACACACACACACACACACACACACACACGTTGGAGGTTAAATTTACCCACGGGCTGCCAACGATTGGTGGTTTGGAGGTGAAGGTAAGAAAAAGGGATCACAACGGCGTTCGATTCGATAGGGATAAGATAGTTCATTAATCACGTTTTCACCTCTTGGCACATGTTTTCTTGAGGGGAAAAATTGAACAGAATGCCAGAAGCCTTTTCCCACCTATGGGTGTGAAAATGATTCGACATCATAACGCTTCGTTGCATAGCCAGGTGAACCGTGTAGTTGTGCACAATTTTCCTCCGCGTTTTACTCTTTTATTTTTTAAGTAAAACTCGTGCGTCCAATGAGCTATGAGCTTTCTTCAAATAAATTTAATTTTATGGTTGATTTTTTTTCTCTATTTTTAGTTTGTAAATCATATCTTTTAGGTATGTTAAATTTATAATATATTTAGCATGTCTTCAAAATAAATGTATTAAGTCCATCAATAAAATTACTCTTACTCTTTTGGGAGTGCTTTCCTTGTAAATACTAATTTATTTCTGAGACTGATTCGAATGTCGTGCGGAATCCTTTAGCCTCACACGAAAACAAACAAAATAATTATTTAAAATACAGCTTACAAAGAGTATTTAAATTACTGCTGTATACTTATAGCTTAAGCACAGCTTATATGTTTTGGTCATCTGTTGCCTGTTATTGTTTGGCCATTTGAATTTAATGGCTTGGCAAAATAGTTTATTTTGGTAGCAAATCAGTTGAAGGTAAAAATTCATTTCACTTTTACGCTAGTGCAATACAGATAAAAACCTTTAAACACGTTTAAACTATAAAACTCTCAAAGAGTGTATGGTAACGAATTAGAAATGTTCATTCAAAGCATTTTTGATTTAGTAGTTTTAGAGATAAATTGATATGTAATGCTCATGAAATTCGTACATATTTCATTGATATTTACATATTGCATTATCCTTATCTATCGTTTTCGTTTGTTTCTCATTATCTTCTCCATTATGTGGTTTTTTCAACATCAACATTTGAAGATTTCATGTGCAACATTATGAAAGTAATCGAATTGTACTCCCCTACCGCTATTTGTTTGGTCGTTTTGTTTGCTTTTGTTAAGGTTGAGGCAATCAACACCCGGCTATCCCTTCAAAGTCACTTCCACTATTTGACGTGTAGAGTTTGATACGATTCCTTCCTCTTCGTTCGGACGATTGGATCAATATTGCATCCTGTTGGGAAAAAAAGCGGCACGGTACACCCAATCAAACTTTATGAAAGCTATGTTATTTTGTGAGTAACGTGTTTTGTTTTAGTTCTCTACCATTCCTGCCACGAGCTGTCTTACATGCATCAAAGTGTTCCACTCCGTGCTTGGGGAAAGTGTAGACTAGGGACTTGCATAAAACATACTACCACTCACATACACAAACACACACACAGACACAAGAAAGCCGACAAACAATAACAGGCAAAAGACTAACGCAAACAAAGCCCTCACTTTTTGGCCACATCGCGCCATAGTGCCGTCGATCGGTTGGGTGAAGCGAATGAAGCGTGAAAAGCACACCCTTCAGGCGGGAAAGCCCGGGCCCGGAACGGGGACCCATGCTCGTCCGACAAAGTTTGCGCCCAACGGTGCCCGCGAAAGGTGTCGGAGGCGGCGGTCGACTTCGGCAGGTCACGCAAGTGTGTCCGTAATTGAGTTATTAAAAGTTGCTGCCCGTGTGTAGGCAAATTTTGCACTTCTCAATTTTCCCGACAAGCACTTTCCTGCCAAGCGGTGCACCGGGAACCGTACGGGAAAGCGCCCGGAGGCCATCGTTTCGGGCCCGCCAGAGCCGCCTTCTAGGAAATGTGTACCACTTGCAGTTTAATTCTAGTTTTATTGAGTTGACGTACATGCACACAAACATACACACACCCACACACTCATATAAACGTCCGGGCGAACGGTTCCAACAGTGATGATGTTGCTAGCGGAACAACATTGGATCGAGTTTGACTGTTTGAGGTTCGGAAGTTCGGCCTCGGAGTACTTCGAGCCGCTCAAATCCGACGCTTTGGAGTTGGGCGCAGGGAGAGCACGAGTGAGCTCGCCGGTCCGTTCGATTGGCCCGATCAAGGGACCACCGTTTTCCGACGGGGCAAGCACACCAAACATGAACCACCGACATGGCCGAGATTTCTTGAAAGGCAATTAACACTCGGCAATTAAAACTTTTCTCGTCCTTGGACCCATGGGCTGGTGCCACGAGGCCACAAGCCGAAAGATGAATTCGGATAGACGAGGGTGGCGCTTGGGAGCAAGTGGACGCAAAGGCATAACCACAACCGAAGGCGTTTTTAGCGCTATGGATGGGTAGCTCGCAAAAACGTTAATCCTTGTATAGCGCCGTATTCCGATAGAGATTCGGACTCAAGAAACTTTACCATTACCAAGTGTCCTGACATTTTCGGTGGACCGTAACTCCCAAGATACCTTTATGTTGTTTATGAATAATACTATTTTTAATGAAATTCTAGTAGTATTAAGTATTTACAAAAATGTTATGATCAAAACACCAACAAAAACAACCAGCGATGGGAATAAACATAAGTTCAACTACAAAACTGTTCTGTTTCAACTACAAAACTGTTGTGTTGCTACAAAATAGTTTGTGGAAAATTAATTAAATCCACAAAAGAACAGTTCGGCCTTGTTCCCATGAATTTCAGCGGATATAATTGAAGGTATGTTACAATGAATTGTTAATTAATTACTTAAACATTATTTAAATGTTGAACCGGAAAACATAAACGAAATTCGATGAAAACCACCAAACTACTGGAAACCGGAAGGTGTAGTTTGTCCCAGAAATCAGTAGGCAATGCAATTGTAGGTTGTAGAACGAATTTTCGAGGAACAAATTACATTAATAGCTTGATATTTAATCAAAACATGGCATACACGTGAATAAAATGTTTTCGAAATAGAACTCAGGAAATTCGGATTTCCATGTAGGCGTAACACCACTTTACGCGGATCATAAAATGAATCATAAATATAAAAGCATCCGTTATCAAATCTGTTTATTAGTGCTTTTCAGAATTTACTAACAAATGCAGATACTTTTACGGGAGTATTTTGGTAAACTAACCAAGCATTCAGTTCTTGGGGTTCCGTTTATTTGTTTTAAAGATGTACAACTGAATCTAATTGTGCATTTTAAAATCTTCCCATATACTGTGAAGATGATTTGCAAAAAATAAAAAAATTTTACATTGATTGAGTTTTATAGCAATTGAGTGAATGCCGGAAAACAATCTGTTAATGGATTTTGAATGCCTGCTTCCCAGCACCAGAAGGAGGTTTTTTGTTTTGAATCATGCAAAAAGTTCTTTTTGCAGAAACATATGTAGATTATAATAAAAAAACTGACTCATGACTTCAGGCGTTCATTAGAAATATGTCCCAAAACTTCACTTCTCCTACCGGGAAGTGCAGATCGAAAATTTAGCACATTCCCATCTCTGGTCGGGATGAGAACAATCTTCCTTTTTAATGCGCCTTCTAATTAAAAGCCAACGTTCTTTCATTCCACTTGCCCGACCAAACAAGAGGTTCGAGCGAAACCACCGACTACGTAACGCTTAAGCTTGGGAAAGGAGAATTGAATAATTTATTAATTATCGGAAATTGAAGTACCTTCGGGCTGGAGTCGGGAGAATTACGTAAGTACGATTTCTTACAACCCGGGCGCTTCACATCGTGACGACGTGACGAACCGGAGCGTATGGCCCGAATATTCACCACTACTGTCAGTCTGGCGGGTGTTCTGTGGATGGCAGGATGGGAAAATCTAAAGAAGGAAAGATTCAGGCTTCCCATCACTTCACATTTGCGTTCGAGCGTCCTTCTCAAGCCCACCCGTCGGAGGATGCCGCCGCATCCGCCAAAAATTCACCGTTCTTCACCGGTGGAATAACAAGCTTCACGTTAGCGACATGCCAAAGTGTTATGACGAAATCGTACGATAACGACTAATTCAAACGTGGAACGTTGTTTTCCGAGTGTCAGGCGGAAGAGTGACGAGAGGAATGGCTCGAAGCCGAGGTCCTATAAAACTTCATCACAAATTCACACGGAAAAGTGCCCCGTCTCCGGGAAGCTCGCAGCAAACCCGGCAATGGGATCCAACAATCTACTAAAATATCCACGTTCGGCGTAGCTTTAACGGGGATAACCTATCGTTTTCTAGACTCCACCCGTGTCTGGTACACTGTTTTCCATGTACCCCTGTCATCCCATCCACTCCATTCTTCGTTGGTAATTTTCCTGCCGGAGAGGAAAAGCTGATAAATAATTCAATGTATCGTATCAACCAAAAAACCCTTTCTACCTTCCTCGCACACACACACACACACACACAGCCATACCGTTTCGAACAGGAACCTGTTTTCCATACAAAGCACGCCACCGGAAACTCGCTCGAACAGAGGAGGTTGGGAAAACTTTTCACAGATTTTCGGTTGTTTTTATTTTCATTTGCAAAACGGCACCGGGCAACGTAGTGAGGGAAAGTCGGTACCCCTCCCCGCCCTTTACTCCCTTCTCTCACACGCACACAAACCCCGCCGTAATCAATAGGAAAAAGTGATTTTGATTATAATTCGATATCATTGATATGGAGCAGATTTTGCCTTGTTTTTGTACGTCTACGGGAGGGAAATGCTTGTGCTTGTTTTTTTTTCCGAGTGCTGGTAGGCCTTAACGGGTAGGCAAGAACCCATTCGAAGGTCCTAACAAGGGAGGAGGGGAGGAAAGACAAACGGGAGAGTGTTGTTGTTGTTGTTGTTGTAGGAAAGTTGCGAAAGGATTCCGGTTGTTTCGGGGAGACGTCAAGTAGGCTGTGCTGACGCTATAGGCTTGTTATGCTGCAGGAGCATAACAATCAAAGGAGTTTAATTAGAAGCCGCTCGCTGCGGTATGCTGCGGAAGACGTTTTGAGCGAACCGAAGCATTCCCTCTTTTGGTGTGTTCGTTCGGGGTTTCCCTCCGAATCGGTGTTTCTTTTAAGCTTTATTTTAAACGAAACTGTTTACGGTGTGCAGCGAACCCTGACGGTTCAAAAGTTCAAGTCTGTTTGTTTAACTCGAGCCGTTCGCAAAGAAATGCCTAATAGATGAATAAGAAACGCGACGCGCCGCTACAAAACCGATATTCAGGATTAAGCATCAAAGTTCGGCTGGTTCGGAAGCTCTGTTATTGTTGGTGTTGAACTTTTCCAAAGTAGCTATTGCTCTTCATTACTTTGCGTAATTAATTGATCGATGAACTTTTCCCAACGCTATGAACCCGCGAACATTAATAAACATTAGCAAAGAAGTAAACAAAAATATTAAGATTATTTTAAACGCTGAAGTACATTGAAAATAGCCGCAATCACACCGAAAACCCGCCAAGAACAAAGTGAGATGATGAACAGAAGTGGAAGAAATATGAATATTATCGCGAGCCACATAGTCTTTCCAGAGTTCCGTGAGGTGTGAATGTTGGCACCTCCTGGCACAACGATACAACCATAATGGAGCAACTTTCCTTTTGTGACTTTCGGTGCAAAAGTTTGCCTTTTCTCCGTTTGTGTTTTTTAACACACCAAAATTCAAGCGCCCATACACATGGGGCCTATTTCAAACTCGGCCCGTTTCTCCTACCGTTTCGGTTTGGTTTCATCTTGGCCGCACTTTACGCTCAGTTGGGCGGCCCGCTAGTAGTTGCTTATGCTCCCATGGAAATGTCTTTCCCGGATGCCGATGGTGGTGGTGTGCGAGCTTCCGCTTCAAGCACAGAAGGATTATTTCCTAAGCATCCAGGGCTCGCCGATGGATGGTGCTTGAGGTCGAACACGGTGTTGTCTACTTGCAGCAGCATGCGAAACGATGAACCACACAACAACAACAGGAACGCGGAAGAAAACACCAGCATAAACCATCCGCGCTGACTAAAAAACAGAAACGAGAAAAACAACAAAACAAAATAACCCCGGAAGGAGATTCCGTGACGACGAAACTCTGCTCGGTGCAGTCAGGAAAAATTGCTTGGGGCATTGTTTAAATTTTCTGGCGCATTTTTCTCGCCATCCTGCCTTATCTTCTTTTTGCACTTGCCCTTCTGCTCCTTTCTTATCACAGCACACATAAGCATCGATCGGAACTTTTCTCGCAGCGCGAAAGTCACCACCCGGAACCGGCGTTGTTTGCACCGAGGTTGGATTTTTTCAACGCCGGAAGCACTGGCACACTAGGGTTGGGTGAGCGCGGGATCCCTGGATGCCGCTGTCGGCGCGCATTCCATACGTGACGCCCTTGAGTGGATGGGATAAAATAAATACAAAATAAGAGGTGCCAGGTAAGGAAGAGCCAAATAGGACAAGTTCCCATATTTTCTGCAAACGCTGCATCGGCCAACAGGGATTAAGCGAGATTAAACAAGTCATTTTAAAGAGATTTTAGTTTTGAAATTCATTTAAGTGTATTTATTTATCAGAAACATGTTAAGTTTGTAAAAATTAACCAGCAGTATAAATGTTGCAAAAAAAATTCTGTTGTAGTAGAAAAAAGAATATATATTTAATATATCGTTGAGACGTTTTCCAGTTATGCGATTTTAAATATGCGATCAATTCAGATTTGAAAATGCTCATTAAAAGCTGACTGGGACTCCATTTATCTCTTTTCTGAAAGTGATTTGTAACATTTTCGAACTACAAAAAAAAATTCAAATCGTTTTTATTTCTTTCGGTTTTTTATAATGAAATAAGTTTAAAAGTAAATCGTTTTTTTTAACACAAAATACAGACACAGATATTATATTGAGAAAAATGGTATAATTCACAAAGTAAGTCCAGTTTACCACGTGCAGAAAAAACATTTGGAAAGAATTGTGTGTTTATGTAACCTTACCGCTCCTGTATTTTCGCTGATTATCCACTTTCTTTCACAACATTGTGTTTACCTTGCGAAACGAGCTTGTTTGGAAAATCATAGGTTTTTTTTTATTTTTACCATCATTATCTTTGCTTTCGTTCCATTCTCGATTTTTTACTACCCTCCTCTCGATTACATGAGATTTTGTTGTTTTGTTTGCTATTCTTCGCGCGTTACATGATAAACACTTTTTTTGCTGTTCTTTTTTTATATCTCTAATTCGTTTTTCGCTCGTTCCACGGCGCGCCTTTTTTTATCTAGTTTGAAATTAAAACAGCTTTCACGAACCTAGGGGTAAAACCAAACAATTAACTAGACTTTCCTCACATTCCGTTGCTTCTTCTCTCCCTTCTGTAAGTACTATTTGGTATTTCCTACTACATGTTTTCTTATACTTTGTACAGTGACAGAAACAACGTACTATTCTCTCAAACCACCCATTCGGACATCGGGCCTTGGTTGTGGCGAAGGAAAACTACGCTTCCCCGGAACTCCCCGGGGCGGCGCCTTTTTTAAAACCAGTCGAGATCCTAGCCCGCTTGCTCTTGACTTACTTTGGAATTTCGTCAATCAGTTTTTTTCCTCGTTCGTTATGATATGGAATCAGTCAGTCCAACCTTCCGCTGTTCGCTTGATTCGTTCGCTAACCAGAGCAAGGTGCATCGTTTAGCTGCCTGCCTCGGATCAAAACTCTGCCACGGACACATTTCGTTGCTGCTGCTGCTGTAGCTATAAGTTTCATCGGGGTTTATTGTCCAGTCATAAACGCAATGTCTTGTAAACTCCACCTCCAGCAAGTGTTTTGTTTTAATAATTTCAGCTTCTCTTTCTGTTTTCTGTTTGTTTTGTTTTAGATATGTGACACCGAATGGCAGCTGTCTGCCGTCTGCATACACCGGTTGCTCTAGCAACTACCCTACCAGGACACGGGGAACGAAGGGTCACTCTAGCGGACTATGCCTATACTACCTATATACATCGATGACGTCTCTTACGAATGGGGATGAACCTGGGGGGGTGGGGCCGAACGATGGCAATACTGGCGGGTTTTGCGGGGGATGAAACATTATGCTAACGGATGTCCACTTGTGTCCACTTGTGTCCACTTGGGATCCACACCTACACACTGTACACGGTTGATGAAATCTTCGTTCCCACTTTTAAGCTGGGCGAGTTTCGTTTCGGATTACATCGCTCTAAAATCAAATACTCTCGAGGCTACACCCTGGGAGAGGGTGGACGATGGGTTTTGTGGGATATGGTTGATGCGATCGGGATATGGCTTCGGGCGGTTCGAGCTCGAGGAAAAGGGGACACTTTTCCAGGCGCAGCAAACTATGACACGGTCAACAACGGGGGATGATCGGATCACCGGTTGAACACTTACATCAAACACGCTGGTTACTTTCTTTACATGTCCTTTCATACATCCTCACACACACACACACACACACTTACACGCATAGAAACACATTATATACAACTTTCCTGTATTCGATTGGAGGTGGTGACCACCTCGGGCCGAAACCGGTACTCGTTCAGCGTCGAGGTGACCAGACCGGACGACTGCGAGGCCGGACTGCTGAGCAGGCTCCCGACGGCTCCCACGCTGGCGACGGACATTGAGGGCAGCGAGGGTAGCGGCAAAGTCGCCGTCGATGGCTGCTGACTAAGCGGGCTGAGCGTCGACGTGACGCTACTGTTGTTCGCCCGGCCAAGGGTGGCGTAACTCTGCGCGAAAAAAGGGACCAATGGCGAGGGAATGCGGATGAATCTCTACTCCATGACCTAGCAATGTGCAATTTCTGGTAATGTTTGGCCATAATCACCACTTCGAGGGTGGTATATATTTCGCATATGGAACGTTTAAACGATGCAAATTAAATCCCAGAATATATATGGGGTTTCCTGATAAAATTTTAAATAAAGTTGGGAAAGGTTTGATGTAAAATGTTGTCGGTACAACAATTTCTAGAATCGTTGGCTCATTTTACAAAAACATGATTTCCTTTGTGGTGTGCGCAACCTTCATCCAATAACGAGTTGATATTTTCATTGGCAAGGAGAAATAATGTAAAATGACATTTATTTCAATGAATTGATCAATCAAATCAGTTTAGAACAAAAAAAATCCATAGATCAATAAAATCATGTGTGACTTGTGGAAACATATTCATACAAATATGGTTTCTAAAAACTCATCCATTTTTATTCCTTTCACCTGAAAAACCTTTGGCTGGTTTCGTTATCAATTCATGGAAAATTTTATTCATATACTATATTGATATTTTTTTGGTTCAATTGGCAAACTATATGACATAAAACTGGCTCAAATGGCTGATTATATATTCAATTCTTGTTTTATAAATTTTTAAAAGTCTAAAGTCTTACAACATTAGGCACTGAAATAAGTCGTCTATTCGAGTGACATTTAAATTAATTCAAATTGTTTTAATAAGGATACAAAAGTAAACAAACTTGGCGTAATCCAAAGAGCCAATAGAATCTCAGAAAAACTGTAAAAATCGAAGTAAAATAACCGAAACAAAATTCAAATAGCAAACCAAATATTTGTTCGAGCCAAGTTGGTTTGGCGCATGATCCTATATGCATCTTTTTGCGAATCATTTCCTTTCGAAGAGCAGGTAGACAGAGGGCCATATTATTAGGGCATACTTACGATTTGTTTACTAGGCTTAAAGGAGTAATGGTGCACTTCCGTGTGCGATCCCGTCAGCGACGCCAGGCTGGACCCATCACAGTGACGCTCATCCTCGTGGAGCAGATGCTCGCCCCCGTTCCGCTGTATGAGCCGGGCCGAGGGGCTCCGGAACAGCGGTGTCGGTAGGGTCGTCTTTGGCGGCCTCCGTTCTACAGTTCCGGCAGCACGAAAGCCACGGTGGTGGGAAAAGAGTTGACGGGGTTAAGTATGAAGATTTAGTGCCCACTCCGGTCGGGGTGGCGTGCGCCGTTGTGTTTCGACTTACCGTACTGGTTCGGTATCACATCCGGATCCGTTTCATCCCCATCCGGTGGTTCGCCGATCATGGTGGGACTGCCACGGCGCCCTAGGTGTCCACCGAAACCGCCTCCAATACCACCGCTCCCACCCATTCCTCCACCTCCGCCTCCCCCTCCACCACCGCTGTCCACCAGCGGCGTCTGGATGCCGTTCGGATCGTGCGTCTGGTGGTGTACGGTCGCATCGAGCTGGCAGTCCGGCGTCGAGGTCAACTGTGCGCTTTTGGTGGGTTTCAGTTTTTTGGTCGTATTTCTGGCAGGACGGCAGAACCACGGGAAAGTGTGTGCGTTATGGAAGTGTGCCTACGTTACTATCGCGAAAGCAGAGCCGGACTTCCCCGGACCCGTAGAGTACTTACTTGCTCGCATGCCGCCGGTACATGGTGGCCAGGACGATGCACACCACGGCGAACAGGATCGCCACCGTGAGTGTTAATGCGGCTAATACCGGTGATAACGGAACATTCATAACGTTGGACACGCCTGCAATAAATCAGAGGGACGTTGCGTAAAAACCTCGGACTACAATCGGAGCCACACTCGCGACACTCCGGGGACCGAGGCTCCAAGGGACGTCGTTCAGGGCGAGCTTTGTGTGTGTGACATCAGCGCATGAGGCGAATACACAGTGTGGGACGCAACATTTACTCAGCAGTGGAAATAATTTAAACAAACCGAACGGTACCGAAGACGAAGGCGAAGCTACACGCGCTATCACTAGAGATTCCGATAAATTTTATCACTGCCTTAAGCTTGCACAATTTATGCGGTGCCATCCTATCCCGTAGGAGGAGAAATAAATTTCCTAAACACTTCTCAAAGTAGTATTTGTGATAAAACTGTTAATCCCGTTGAATTTACGATTTAAGGCGGGCCACGATCAGCAAAGGCAACATTCATTAATCTTTAATCTCACGGAATCTCTTGTTGACTCCTGTGTCGGTTCCAAATAATTGTTTACTTCACTGCAGATCCACTGGCAGCATCAACCCGCTTACCGCCCCTGGGGGGGAGGCGCCATCGACTCCGGTGTCCACTCGAAAGCCACTGATGGGCCTTTCACCAGCACCGTACATATGTTGCAGCTCGTAAGCCGGACGGCAACTTTGCAATAAACTATTTAACTCCGCACTCTCCCGTCGGCGAGAGGATCCTCGGTGTCGTCGTCGTCCTCGTCGTCGTCGTCCTTTCTAGCCCCAGAAATCCTCTTCATTACGCTAACAGTCCCCGGTGGATCCCCGGGTGCGACCCGGACGGACGAACGAGCGGGCGGGCGGCCAGGTGAGGGTGGCAGGTAGGCCGGATAAGTATCAAATTTATTATTAACGTAGCCGGGATCTCGTTAATTTTCGAGCCATTCTCGAAGATTGTGCCTCGGCCCCAAAGTGACCGCTCACCGGACGCATCCTCACGGCCGTCCCGTGGCACGCTCTAATCCCGGGCACAAACATGACTCCTGCCCGCATCCGGAGCTGTCCGCTTCCGGTGGTGAAACCATTCATCACTTTTGCCACCCCCCAACCCATCGGTGACCGTCAACAGGGGTCGAAAAAGGGCATTAGTGGCATCTAATGGTGCGGGCGTGCGGTGGAGTTCGGGGGCAGCCGCGGCTGAGAAAAGAATCGCCCCGACCGAAAAGAAGCGCTTCTGTTGGCGCTAGAGATTCACAAAGGGCTTTGATGGCGTAACGGCCCGTCTATAATCTGCCTCCGGGAGCTTTTCCTCAGGTGGCAACGCAAACAAAAGCCGTATCCTCTAGCCCATGACTTAAACTTGACAAACGTGCGCGAACCGCGTTGTGGACGGTTCGCATCCTTCCAATGGGAATGATTTTGTAGGCCCGACACCTTGAGCCAGTGGTGACCAAGTTGCGTAAACTGTGTCCTCACACAACCAGAATGGAATAATTTTATTTGGTTATCAATCGACACATGAAAATGTATAGAACAGTCTCGTATTGAAAGTATGATTTCTGGATCGTAAACTATATGATACATATTTTCAATTTGGAAATATTTTTATAAAGATAACGATGAGCAATCAAAACACAATTTTTAATAACAAAATCCTCACTATCTTCTATCATTACTTTTATCATTTCTAGTTCTACAAAAAGTTTGTGAATGCTTTATAATAATATCTACTACCAATAGTTTAAACAATTTTTCGTAGGTCAAACGCATTAAAACATGAATATGAACAAACCTTTATTCAATACATAAATAATTGACTTTTACGATGATTACAATTGTGGATTAACCTCACCGGAAAATTGAGTGAACCAAAAGTTATACTATTGAAAAGTTTTACGTTGCGGCTTTTCAAAAGTGTAAAGAGAAAGTTCGTTCAATTGGAAGGAGCCTCTACAGTTTAAAAAGCATAATAAAGATTTATTTTATTTGCGAGTTCCTCAGCTCGTAATCAAACATTTGTTATTTATTTGTTGAAAATAAATCTTGGCAAACTTTTGGTTGGACTCTTACCGCAAAAATGTCAAGTTTTCTTACGGATAAAAGGTTTGAAGATTTAAATAAAACAATCCGTGCGATCCAATTCAAGTTCGCTAGTGGTTCGCCTTCGCTGGCTTCGAAATTTCGCGTGCAAGTCTGTCGGGGGGTATTTTTTTTTCTTTTCGTATCCAACAAACACGAACCAAGGCCCTCTTGCCGCCCACCAAGTGAAGATAGAGTGCGAAACCGTCCGGTAATCGCTTCTTCCCGGACGGTGCCAGTTGTTTCTCCAGCTGCGTTGGTGCGATAACCGTCCACCCGGACTTAAAACGGTGGAGCAGGGTTGATTTTTCTCCTAACTTGTCTTCTCAACACAAACCCAGGACGAGGCGGGCAAACTAGGAAGCAGGACAGTTATCCTCCTTTTTGCAACGGAGCACATACACAAGCTTTCGCTAAGCTTCTTTAGAGGTGATCATGTCAACTGACGGGAATGGGATTGTAGATTCTCCCTGTTTTGCCGCTTTTATTTTTCACTCCACACACAACAGTGGCGATGATGTTCGCCGTTCGAAACAGGGGCGACTACTTTCTTGCTTTCCGTTCGCGTCCGGTCCGATTTTCAGCCACTGATGCCGGTGGTGTTAACGGATTACGGATGCAGTGCCGACTTTGAAGTTCATGTGTGGAAAGTGTAATGAGTTTTCTTTGGTATTTTGTGTCCTGTGTTTTGTCCGCTTGCCAGTTTTGAGACGCATCAGTTCCGCTGTGTAACTGTCATTCCGATTCAACGGAATCCAAGCAGAACCAGGGTTTTCAAAAGAAAAGAAACCTTCGAGAACAAATAGAGTGTCGATGTGTGTTCCCTGCCAATGCCTCGTGTGTGAACGTTTAGGTGCGGTTGGTTCCTCGGAATAAACACAGCAGCAGATAATATAAACGCGCTTCGGTTGGCTGATCGATTGGTTCCTGCTCGTCTGAGGCGCACGTGTTTCCTCTTGGCCTCCCCCTCCGTCAACAACCGAGCTAATACTTACCGGTGAGCTGCCTGGCCACACCCTTGAAGGTGATATCATCGATGATGACCGGCTCCGAGCGACCCTTGGCGTTGGCGGCGAACAGGATGATCCGGTACGAGCTTCCCGGTTCGAGATTATCGATAAAGAACTGCACCGGTGGATGCTGATGGAGAAAACGGGGAAGATAAAGAACGGGAGCGAGTGTGAGATCCGGTGCTGGTAACAAAGTTGCTGTCGGTTTCGGTCTTGATAAGGGGAAGCGCCAGCGCGATGAACCCATGTCAAACAAGCGCAGCTAAAGGATAACGGATCCGCACGGTATTCCGGATTAGGACCGGGTTAGGATGAAGACGATAACATTTCAGCAGACTTGTGAACAGTCCCGCAACGAACTTCGGTTCGGTGGAATTATTCAACGGAAACTTATTATTGCCCCTTCGAATTGTACCTGCGGGATTCGGTATCTCGCTACACTCGCCACTTAACTGGAACATCTTCACTGTTTTGCAAACTTGCAAACGGGCATGGTGCACGAGAAGACTGGACCAACGGAACCCGGCGTGCCGCATCTCCCATCTCCAACTGTGTTCCACCGATCTGTCTGGCGGTGCCTCCAACAAAGTTACTACTTGGCAAACTAGCCCAGGAGGGCAAAATGGTAGAAAACAAACCATGCAAATATAGAGAGATGGTTCATCAAGGTGCAGAAACCCTAGCAGTGGCACGAGGCAGCAGAATTGTTTTTCGACCGCTGGAAAGTTCATATCCTTCCAGGATCGTTTCATCAAGGCTCACTAGGTAAGTGGTGTTGGTAGTTTGCCATTGTTGCCATGGTTGCTGTGTTTCATTTTTATTTCTTTTCATTTTCCCGCACACCGGGATGGTGTACACGTTCCGCTGTCATTGGCGTCAGTTTACCTCGGCGACGGGATGGGTTGGGAAAAAGTTTCGCAACTACCTCGGCGAGTCCTAAGGCCGGTCGGGGTTGCAGCAACCGTTCCGAAGTCTCGCAAGTGCACCAAAGCATTATTACCGACGGCCATTGCTGTGTAGGTGTGCGTGTGTCTGCTGGTTCAACACGACCAACCGGTCGTGAAGGACGTCCGAGAGGAGGTTCAGTGTTAGGACAAGTTTGGTGCAGATGAAAATGAGATTTCTGCTCACCCGAGCGGAAAATGTAAGTGAAACAATCGACAGTGACATTTTCGTGCGGTCTGCCGACATTCAAAGCGAAGGAGAGGAGGGGGCAGCGGTGAAGGGATATGCATCCAGGTCAATGGTTTGTGCTTTTTTTTTTGCCCCAGCCCTGTTCCTTGCTTGCCGAAGGAAAACGCGATCGATTTTCGTGAAGATGCATCCTAGGAATTTACGACAAGCAGGAAGGGGCAATTTCCTTGCGACAGCGTACATACCTGCAGGCTTAAATTCCTAACTAATCGTAGGACGGGCACCTCGACCAGCTCGAGCAGGAACATCTGCGGCAGCCCGCCGTCGAAGCCCTCGATGCACTCGATGTGCAGCGAGTCGGCAGACTGGTTCGACACGGAGCAGTTTTGCAGCGCGAACGGGCGTCCTGGGAAAAGGGCGAGTGGAAGCGAAAGTTTACAAATTGATACACTTCGTTGGGATTGTGGTTGTAGAAGGTGAAACTCATTACGCCGGGATGTTGCGCCAGTCGAGGATTATTAGTTTTGCTCCCACACAAGAGAGTACCTGGAGAGCTACAAAGCGTAAGCATCCTTTATCTTACATCCCGCAGTAATAAACTTTTTCAATAATCTAGAATTATCAGCAACAATCAACACTTGCTCAACATCTTTTCAAAATCGTTGCATAACGATACATTTTTTTCTGTTCATTAATATTCTAAAGACTGGAACTCTATTTTCTTGTGCTTCCATTCCAGGAAAACCTCCAGATTGTATGGGAATTTAATTAAATTTCAAAGTCCACCGAAGCCCAATCCTTGGCCGGGCACACCCCCCCTTGAGCTAGATCCCGGAAACCGATCCCTACCTGCGGCCACCACCTGGAAAACGCAGGGAGACTTCTGCACACCGATCGCGTTCCGGCCCCAGCAGGAAATCGTGCCATAGTCCAGATCCGATGTTGGCGTGTAATTAAGTCTCGACAGACCGGTCTGGAAAAAAAAGGAGTGAGGGAAAAATTATAGAAAACTCGTGGACCAAATAAAATCGGAAGGAAAAAATACGAAAGCCTGCAGTTGGAAATTCAAGCATGGCAAAAGGATAAAGGTGGGAACATCGAATTACCACCAATCGTACGCGGACGCGCGGGCGTGGGGTTCCATTTTCATTATCGCATTTCGAAGCTGTTTTCAAATTATCTCACCCGGGATCCGCGCTGCCCACCCATTGGCAAATGGGAAACTTACCTCGCTCGAGTGCAACCGGGATGGCAGCTCCGTCTGCTCGCCCGACGAGTTGAACGTCCAGTGGAAGGACTCGGCCGGTGGAGACGCGTCCACTTCGCACTTCAGCTGCAGCGTTTCGTGCTTCAGTGCGCCCAGCAGCTCTTCGCGGTCCGTTGCACAAACCGGTGCATCTGGTGGAGAGGAACGATGCGTCTAGCGTTAGATGGGGCTCCAAAGCATGCCAATTTATTTGGTACTGCTGCCGATAATTTGATGAAAATGTTGATGCGGTTTATGAAAGGCGCTTTGAACGAAACGGCAAATTTGAATAATGAATTTCAATTTAAAAACATAAAACGCTTCCCACTAGCAACGGTCAATCTTGGGAAAAATCGGCGCGCTTATATAATTTGCAAATCATTTCGAGACTTTTAAAATAGATTTAAAATGTAAGATTTTTTCATAGTTTCATAGAACGAAAAACAAAAATCCTGTCGAGACAAAATTCTCATAAATTGAATAATCTGATTGCAAACCTGCCTTGTAAGCTTATGTTTAGAATAGCATCCAGAGATCAAGTAATAATAGATAAAGAGTAGACGACATTAAGGAGTTTTGAGAATTTATAATGATTCTATTCAAAACCAATGCTTATATTGTTTAAGTTCATTCCATTCTGTTAATGCTGAGTACCGGGAAAGCATCTTCGTCATTCGTCCCGCGCATTACATAGAAATTTTTAATTTTTTCAAAGCTTTTTGCAATTTTTTCACGGTAAATCGAAGGCTCAGAAAACAAACGTCAGGTTACATTATTTTTTACGTGGATAAATTATCTAGAAGGCTTATTCTAATGTCGCGTGAAAAACTAAAGAAAACAGACTGACGTTGTGATTGTTTCCGTTAGTGATTTGTTTGAAGATTGACCAGCCACTATCACAATGACCAAACAATCCCCTTCCACGAACCACTTTTAGTTATTATAATCAACGATCCACTTCAGAGAAGATTGCCTTGAACGGTAATCAAATCTCGGATTGATGTGACATTTGATACATGAGGTAAAAATGGATATCCTATGGAATAACAATAATGTAACCTACAATTTTGCTCACACCTTCCCACTCTCAAGATTGGCGATAAGCTCGTTAATGCTATCATTAAAATCCCTGTCACTCTGCATTAACGGGTTGTTTGTCGTCAAATGTGCGTTCAACCAAATAACGAAATCCTACCGTTGGGAAAATAAGTGCAGGTGAATGCAAATCGCAAACGTAGCAACGACGAGAAAAACGTACAGACGTCGGGCAAATCAAATTGCGTAATTTCTGATTTACTACCATTTCTGACAAACAAATTATCAATCAATTGAACGGGAATCGCACACAAGCGATCGCGTCGATTTTGGAACGATTGTATCCTTTTGTGACGCCGCCCGAAAAGGGGCGACCCGGTTGTAATGTAGCGATTTTCCTCAGCTATGATTCAATTATTCTGACTGATTGCGGTTCCAGGTCGGGTCACCGATGCCGAGCGCGGGCAAATGGGTGGAAAATCATCGTGCGTTCGTCATTTACGGTGCGGCGCATAAGTACACACACACACGCGCGCGCCCACATATTCCACTGAAGTGAAGTGCAATGTTCCATAACGATTGACTCGAGTGCCGTTTTTGAAGCTAACGAGGGAGAACATTGCTTTTCATAACGTAGATTGAATGAAATAAAATTTCATAATGTTTGTATGCATATTAACTTTCGTGCGACGCTTCGATCGCGGTTAATGCCGGTATCTATTTGCTTAAACATTAATCGTTTATTGAGTTTTCATGCATGATTGCATGAAAATTAAGTCATGTAAGAAAAGGGAATTCGTGAAAATACGTTTCTAGTTTTAAAACTAGAGGATTTTTCAAACGTTTGAATAAAATCTCTTCAGCAACTATTAGTTACAATCTGTAGATTGTAAACAAGAAGTAAAGTGGCTCAGCCTCGGTATTATTTAAATAGCGTAACATTTCCGCGCAGCATCACCGATCGCTTGACACATCAATTACATCTGTATCGATCGGTTCTGGATGCCCTCAATTGACTACACCGCCTTCCATCGTGGTGCGACCACGTGGGTAAAGCAATTCTCCATACCGAGGGCAAGCCGGAATATGTTTGTTTGTGGAAAATTGGTAAAATTTAATTTTCCATCCCCTTCGCTTTCCACTTTTTTGCGCAAAACTCGACGCGGGTCCGCCTGGTGGAAGTTTTCCCATATTGTGCACGTGGAGCAGCAGCATGTGTGTTCCGCTTGCGACATTCATTTGCAGCCAGGAAGTGAAAGCGAGCGTAAATCGAACTTTTGCACCGGTAAATATTCATGTGCGAAATTAAATTCGATACGAGAACAAAGCCCGCCCCAAAGTGGTTGCAATTTGGGCACCGCATTTGGTTGTGGTTTGTTTTGTTTTTATTTATTTCTTATTCTCTCATGCATTTTCCTATTATTTTTGCTGCTCCATATGGAAATCGGAAAATGTTCACACAAACAACAGAACCGAGAAAAAAATATCCTGCTTCATTGATACCGTGGACCGCTTTTCGTCTCTCCCAGAAAAAAGGGGGATTACATGGAGGGAAAAGTATCCCTAAACCCAACCCAGGCGAACTCATTTGCCTGACGGCTGCCCAACGAAGGGAAAGTTACGCCACGAGTTAATGAAATTTCACTTTATTTACAATAACGCCGTGCCGAAATGGATCCGCCCCACGGCCGTCTAAGAGGAAGAAGTAGAGTGACGGTGTATGTGCCGTTGGCATAACCAGCTTTAGCCTTCACGATTGCTGCACCTTCACGGCCAACGAGAACCAACAAATGAGATCCCACGACGCAAAAAAAAAAGAAAAAATAATAATTTCCTTAATCACACAAGAAGAAAAAACACACCAACATTGTAATAATTCCGCGTGGCACCCCACGAAGCTGCCCGGAGGACGGCCGTGAGAAGTTGGTTCGGAACCGTACGGGTACGGGAAGGATACTTACAGCGCACGCGAAGTGTGACGTGATTGCTCGTTCCGCGGCCCTCGGTGTTCGCCGCCATGCAGGTGTAATCTCCGGCCAGACTGCGCGACACGCCCTGCAGGGCCAGCGAGTGGTCCGACAGGATGATGCCAGCTGTGACATTATGATGGAGTTCGTTTCCCTGCCGGAAGAAAATGGAGCAAGACGGTATAAGGTAAGGCCTAGCAAACAATTGCCATCTACTTTAGATTCACATTCTACCATCCCTGTTCCCTGTCAGAAGGAGGTCGGAGCCAAATCCACCCAACCGTTTTGCGGCCGGGGGTAATTGAAGGTGAAAAATACAGTACGACCACAAGCGCCATTTCGTGTCACCAGTGCTACCTTCGCCGCACGCAGACTGGATCACCGGAGCGCACCGGAGCGCGACAGTCGTTCGTGGGAAAGAATTGAATTATTTACTCAGCCGTCCTGTTTGAACACGCGGCGAATGGTTACCGAAAGCTACCGCGAACGGAAAGGTAATCCGGCCGCCAGGCACCGGCGGTACCGGTGGTGCCGCCAAGATGCTGCCAAGCCGGGAGGACCGGGCCAAATGAACTTCCGAGCGAGCGAAGGAGCGAGAGAAAATTAAAAATAAGCACAAACCAACCAGCAGACGCTCGGGTACACGTAACCTGCTTTTCGGTGAATTTTGCGACGTTCGGTTAATTGCGTCCCACACCGAGTGAAAACAACCAGCAACAACAAAAAAATGTATAAGAGAAAAACCACAAATGAGAAAAGCAACAGCAGCAGCAGCAGCACCACCACCAAAACCACCACGCGCAAATGAGATGTTTTCCGCGGTAGCAGGATCTAACGATTATGAATGTACCGTGAAGATAATCCGAATCCCAACATCAAAAAGTCACGAGGTGGTGGAGCTGAAAACTCGCAGAAGGGAGCCACGGGAGCCTCTTCCTTAGACATCCGCTACGCCGCTTGCTCGAGGTTCCCGAGGCAGACGCGACACGAGGCTGCTTATGTAAGCTCGTGTAATGCGTTTATTTAGCGTTTAATTTAGATATCATTTACGCCGAACGACACGCAGACGATGTGAGCATGGTTCTACCAGTGTATGTTTGCCCGTTCATCGCATTACGATTCGTAGCATCGGGTGCTTTGCACAATTGCGCCGCTTTGGAAGGTTTCCACGAACACTGTAATTACATTTATTTTTATGTATTCAACAACTGAGTTCCAAGAGAAGGAGGAGGGAGAGAAAATCGACACAGATCAAGTATCTTAAGAATGAAAAACAATAAACTGATCATGTTTCTCTGGCGGGCGCTAATCTAAAATACAAACCGACGCCAGGCCCACCACACCGACCGCCAATCATACCCGATGAACAATAGATGATTGACTTGGTGGAAGACTTTAAATTTACAATGAACGCTTCCACTTTAAACATGCACCGCAGCACGGACCAGGACGCCCGGTGGAAGGATATCCGTGGCGGGAATATAATTAAAATTGCCGCAAACTCAACACCGCGGCGCCGTGGAGTCGTGGAGCTGATAGGAGCAAACAAAAGAAGGAAACAACTGAGGGAAAAATAAAGGGAGAAGCCACCCTCCAAAACAGGTCCTTCGGGGAATCAACTCGTAAAACCACTCAATGGCTAACGAGAAAACAGTAGCGCTGTGAAGGCTGCGTTGGCGTATCGGTGCGCCGTACTGACGGAACAGGCTCATTATTTCGCTCAACGAGGGTCGCTCAAGGAATGATTTAATTCAATCTTGCCCCCGCAACTCCGGCATCTCACGGCGCCTCTAGAGCTGGAGGTCGAATTTTTGCGGGTGCGAATTTTATTTCCCTCTCGAGTGTGAGGAAGTGAAGGTCTGTGGTGCCGAGGATTGATCTCAAGTGGTAACAAGAGGTTACTTGTTTTATATTTTTTTATTCCATCTTCACATGGTTGTCGGTTCAGACCCAAGGGCTTCGGACCGCTGCACCTCCAGCTGAGGAGGGAGCAATAAAGTACGCAGCAATTCTCTAGTCTAATTTGCAGCACCACTTCCGTTCGTGGTGTCGGTGGACGTTCCCTCTCGGTGGTTAAGCAAATCAAATGACGGTCACTTCCGCTTCCGGAAGGTCCTACCGAGGGGGAGGTGGTGCTAAGAAAATGAACGTTGATGTGGTTCAGTTCGCACATAATTCAGCGAGGGAACCCTAGGGCACGTGCAGGAGTGATCCAAGACTAGTGCTGGCTCTCCGAAAGATGGAAAAAACACGAGACTTTACTACTCCGTTTTGCATGAAGCCACAATAACTTCGAACGACGAGCCAAAGCATCTTGCGGACGAACGAGATGAAAAATCTCCCTCGGTGTGCAGCTCCATACCGTACGCCATTAGTATCCGTGGTCCGGCTGTCACTTTTCTAGGCACACGAGTGCCGATCACGTGATAACTGTTACTAGCTTCTCTAGCTTGTGCTTCAGGCAAGACACTCTGGTCATATGACCGCTTAAACGTGAGACGCGACCACTTTTTATTTGAATAATGCTTTGTCACCGAACGATGAAACTAAAAATGTAAAAAAGGACGACTCTACTTACATTGTGATACCAGGCCAGTTTGTAGGGCTTCGGGTTGGATTGGATGTGGCAGTCGAAGTAAATGTCGTCGCCCTCCTTAATGTCGTCCGGATTCAGCGAGGATCCCATTTTTAGTGTCACGATCGGCATATCTGTTTGTGAAGCGAAGGATGATGAAAATAAGAACATTATAAACCGAATGGAACTCTTTAAAATTCAACCAAACTATAGAAAAGCTGCATAACCTTCTCCATGAGTGAAAGATTTAGTACCTTTAGCCTGTACCTGTTGAAAATATTCCAATTTGCAGTCAAATATCATAGAACATTGTTTTTAAACAGTGGTGGAAAACTATCCTGCAACCCGGAGTAAGTCCGTTGAATAAACCTTGGAATCAAAAGTTTACGCCTTTATTACCATCCCTTTATTCCAAGATCAGCGCCCGGATTCACTTGTAAAACCTTGCAGTAATCAAAACAACTCCACCGGGCCGGGCGCCCTCTTGGGCGGATACTTGGACGCAAATCTTCAAAACACTTCACGCTTTATCTTCGCCCATTCGTACGCCAGGCGAGGTTTCCGATCCTTACATAGCCGGCACTTCGGTGCCCTTCACTATGATGGCGCTCGGTGATGCAAATGTTTTGCATCCCGCCCACGTTCGTCCGAACGAACCTGCTTCCCCATGGCGTTAGTGCGCTCCGTATAGCACACAAAGAATACCAGATTTTATCACATCACCCCCCCAACGGTCGGTGGATGGATGGATGGTTGGTTGGTTGGTTCGCTACTTCCAATCCGTGGCCCAAGTGCGATGCGATACCGAAACGATTCCATCCGCGAAGGATCTATTGGCCAAACGAGACAAGTTTTATGCCACTGCCTGTCGCATCGACCGGTGGTTGTCTTTGCCACCGTTGGGGAGCTCGGCGAAGAGATGGGGGATATTTTTACGAGCAGAAAACCGTGCACTTCAGATCAGAATTCTACTGCGAGGGTTCTTTTCCTACCTTTGCATTCATTCTTCGGGAGATACTTCTTGAAAAAGCGGTGGAAGAAAGATCGCTCAAGTAAAAACTTTCATAGGCTTCCCGCACCTCTGCCGCTAAGTGGCGCTTCTTCTCGACTTTGGAAGAATGAAAATGGAGAACCAGTTTGGAGAAGACAACACTTAAAAATAGAAAAAATAAAAACAGAAAAGTCCCTGAGCAAAGCAGACCAGACTGGCGAAAGGACGATTTGAAGTGTCTGCTTTTTATCATTTCACGGTTGCATAAACACACCGGGCACATAAATAGCATCAACATGTTTTACCAAAGCACACGGTAGAAGGGACAAAAACGAGGAGAACGAAAATGGATAGTAGCATGATATTCCACCCCGCCCGAAACAAGGCGACACCAGGCGCATGGTTGAGAGAAAAAAAACACGTCAGAGCACGCAAATAAAAGAAAACCCCAATCGTATCGCTACCTTTTCGGAGGCGGAAACTCCAACCCGACGGATCGAAGCCGGTGGAATAAGTTAATTTCCAGTTTTATGCTACTGTATTTATTAGATTTGGTTTCTCGGTTTTCGAGCCTCCACGTTTAGAAGGGGGGGTGGGGGGTGTCTCTTGGGCGTACGGAAGTGCCGGCTCACGATGGCGATTTATGTTCTTGCGTCTCAATTAGGATGGTTCGGTTCGCGGGCGCAGAACGGACGATACGGTACGGTATTCGCCCCATTCCTCCCGTCCCCGCCCTGTATTGGAATGTTCACATTTATTGGTTGCTGCAGTAAAAAAAACAAAATACGTCGTCGTTCCGATGGCACGCAGATCGCGGAACGCACTTTATCGAACCGAGCCGAACGTAAACGAATATAAACCTGATAGGATGTTGTTTCTGGTTGTAAAGAAATTCAATTTCCTTTCTCTCTTTCAGTGTCCTCCCGTCGAATGGGGTGAAGGCACCATTTTACGGCCCAGGGAATAAGTGGAGGGGACCGGCGAGAAGAAAACAGGCCTCGATTGACTTGTTTGCGCCCGGGGTCAATAGCGCGCGGCCCGTTGTCCGCTTGATGGTTGGTATAACATTTATTATTTTACTGTCCACAGTTGTTGATCGATTCGTGTTTCAGTGTTTTACCCTCACAATAATCTCGACACGCTCGGTGGTGTAAAACTTAAGATGGTCACATTTTCCAGGCTTTCGCGGCGCAACGATAATCCCTAGATGTGACGCAATGAACATCGAACCACTTTCGGAAGCATTCAACATTGTGGCAATGGTAATAAGCAGAAATCGGAAGCGCCTACACTTGCATCATCCTTGTGATTGTTCTATTGCTTGGGAGGAGGAAAAAATAAACGCACCGCTCCTATCGATTTATCATCCCGCGGAGAAGAACGGAAGCTACTTACAATGCACCACCAGTCGCCACTTGTCCTCGATTGCGCTGTCCGGAATGAGCGGATTCTCGGCCCGGCACGTCAAGTACTTCCCATCGTCGTCCACCGTCGGCGTGTACGAGATGACGCTGAGTGATTGGTTGCTGCTTTCGGAAAACTGTAACGCAAGGACGAAAGGGGAGAGGGCAGAAAGAAAGAATGAATATGATATTATACGGATGGTACCAGAGCCTTGCAACGGCAAAACCAGACACCGAGCAGTGCCGATGGATGAAACCCCGTCAACCGTGGAATGGAAAATGCGATGTACCGCCGGTTCGGTACACGCTTCTCCCATCGGCGAAAGGCTAGCGGTATGTATGGTGAGCGAAAAAGGGCGAATAAAATTGCACAGTTCAATCACGTACTCGGTCAGTACTTTGGCTTCCATTACTTCGACCGTAGCCTGCCAACTGCCACTTCGAGTGATCTTCGACTCTATTCTATCCTTTTGTTTTTTTGTTTTACCTCCGACATGAGGCTATCAATCTGCAACTAAGTGTTCCGTGGCGAACAAAAAAAAAAAAACCGATGCCTGTATCCTCCCTGAACACTAGACGGTTGCTAACGAGCAGCTATAGTCGATACGGACCCGGCACGGCCAACTCCGACTGTTTACACGGTCGGCATGTTTCTTTGCTCAACTACATGTAGTTCTAAATTTACCCAGCCTAATGGGAGGGAAAATTGATGCTATTGATGAAATGGTTTATTAATTAAGCAAACAAAATTGCACACACACCCACGCAATGTATACCTGGGGTACATCTATTTAAAATATGAATCGAAGATTATTTAATGGCTGCCAGCATCAGGCCACTACTAAACCAACCGCAAAACACAAAGATAAACGAGGGCCTCGAAAATGTGTTGGCGATGGTTGAAAAATTGAATTAGTGACTCGACCGTGTCGAGCATAACAGCATCCGGGGTCAAAGCTGTACCCTGTGGGTTTTGATCAGAGATATTTTAAAACAGGAACGAGAATGAAACACAATGCAAGTAAGAGTGTGGATCGGATATTGAATTTTGTCAAAAATTCCCCCGCCTTTCCCCCTTCTCTGCCCCCCCCCATTGAAACCGACCGCAGCGCGCTCTAATAATGGGCAATCGAAAATCGGTTGATTAATAATTATTGGCGATTGGCTGTGCTAATTATTTCCTACGTTTTCGGGCCGATGTACCACTCATCGGCAGGAACAAACAACAACCGGCACAAGGGGAAAAACTGGGGCTCGAGCGGGAATGTTCACATGCTCGGAAGGCGGTGCATTTGCGCCAGAAATCACGCTCGGTAATTATGAGCGGGTAATTATGAAACCCCTTGGACCACCGATGTCGTCGATCGTGTATCACGTTGCCGCGAATGGTCGCGTGGATTTTTGTCGCCCGCGAAACGATGGGCCCGTGGTTGTTAGTGCTATTTTTGCGGTTCAATGGCTAATTAATGTGCGTCGCGATTGGTACTAACTGCACGAAACATAACGGGCCCTCGGTAGTTTCGATGGGAACAGCCTAGTGGAAAACCATCCCAACGGGCACGGAAGGACTATGTTACGTACGGCATCTCATATGATCACTTCCACGAAAGCGTGGTTCTGTTTTGCAAAAATTCAATCAAGGTGCTTGAACACACGGTCAATACCGTATCCGTCGTCAATCGGGAGGACGAAATTATACGGTCCCGAAATCCCACCGAAAGGCCCGTCATTTTCAGCGGACAAAACGGGGCGTTTCTTTTGCAAGCGATTGATGAAAGTTCACCTTCCCTCGTTGCTCCGGTTGCGATACTTACACTCTTCGTGATACGTTTGAGCATCCGCGTACCCTTCCACCAGGAGATGGCCGCTTCCGGGCGCGAACCGGAACTCTTGCACTCGATCTCGTAGCGCTTGTCGGCCGAGACGAACTTCTCCCTCGACATGATAGTCACGGCGACCGGTTTGACTGCGATAAAATAAAACAAAACAAAAAAGGGGGAAACTCATTTCCATACACGGATGGGATGTGCCAGCCCTCGGGCCATCGAAAGGATGCTAGGATACGCACGGTTGACGTCGAGTACGACCACCTTGTTGTTGGGCGGCGTCAGGTTCGTGTTGCTCGCGACGCACATCAGTCGGGCGTCCAGGTGCTGCCGGCCAATGTTCGGATAGGACAGATGGTTGACCGTCGTCCCGTCCGCTCGCGTCTCGAACGACTCGTCGATGACGCTGTTGTCCAGGTACCAGGTGACGTTCGGCCGGGGGCGTCCTAGCGGGGAAAGAGAGAGGGATAGAGAGAAAGGGAAAAGCGTAAGGCATCTAAATGAGCAACCCACTTGGGGGACGGCTCTTACCTCCTTTGACCTCGCATATTAGCGCAATGTCGCTGCCCTCGTTGTACGGCTCGACCGTGTTGGCCTTTTCTCGGCGCCGCGAATCGTAGATGATGGGCCGATCCGGAGGGACTGTAAATGAGACCAAGCAAGCACACGGACAGTCCGGGTCCGTCCCGAAATGAGTCACGTGAGGGATGGGAGGATAATATTAAGACAGGTTTGCGTCAGCAGGTGTCCATCCGTGTCCTCTCGACCGGAGCAGTGGATTTATGAGGGGCTATAAAAAGCATGCCCAGGACATGCGAACGGTGACGTACTTGTCATGTGATGACGTCGTTTGTAGGCCATTCGTCAATGTTGTAACTTTATCATCAACGCTAGTGTTATTTGGTTTTATCTTACATGATACACAAACTTATCGATACGATATTACTGTAGGATCTATTTGATCGAAATACTAGCGTCTTTTCAATGTTTTCTACTGGAATAAACTATAAGATAAATGGTCTGGCTTGATTTCTTATATCAAAGCATGATGAATATAACAATATGGCCGTCCAAATAAATATAAAAAATAAATTTAGTTAAAAGTATTTATAAATATCGAAAATTAAAAATTTCAAATTCAGTAATAAGAAGGTTTAACAAGTCCGATGACGTCTACTAAATTAAAATGAAGCTTTTTACTCGATTTTTCCTATGTATCGAATGTACGCGGCAAGGCGCTCCCAATGGAGACGCCTGGTGGCTCACCTATCACAGTGAAGTTAATCTTGAGGTTCCTGGTCGGCGAGTTGCGAAAGTCAACCCGACACCGGTACATGCCCTCGTCCGACAGCTTGATCTCGTCGACAAGCAGCTGGGCCGGATGCGATGTGGCCCGAAAGAACGCCCGCTTGCCGAAGTACTTTTCCGACGAGGAGAGGCGCGCCTGCGCCACCTGCCGGCCGCGCACGTCGAAGTTGTAGAGCGGCTCGTTGTCGTCCTCCTTGAACCAGAGCACCATGTACACGGCATCGTCCCGCTCCAGTGGCGCAATGTCGCAGGGTAGGCTGGCCTGCTTCCCTAGCACTCCGTTGACCGTGTTGATGGGAACTGGAATCAAAGGAAAAGAGACATTAAAATGGTTATTTTAAAAAGTGTAACATATTTTTTAAATTGTTTGAAATTTGAAACATCTATATCTATAAAATTTTTGTTTATCTATACGTATAAAATTCTTGTGCCACGGGGTTAGTGCTTAAACTCCTCTTAAACGGCTGAAACAATTTTAATCAAACTTTGCACACGTGTTTCTTAAGCATGAGGATAGGTTTTTAACTATTTCTTACGTCTAGAAGCTACATCATTTTTTGATCAATTACGTAATTTTATCGTCATATATTGGATTTTTTGTTTACATCAGCAATGACATAAGAAGTGCAATCTCAACTCGCAAGTATAAACGGCCACCGCAGCACGCTTTCTTATAGAGCGTGGTAAGTTGATTATAAAAAAAATCGTTGCTTTGCAATACCAAGAAAATTAATTCTTGTTATTTGTCAGTATAAATAACAAATTTTGTTTAGTTTAGGTCTCTATTTCATGTGAGTGAATGCAAACGTCGAAAAAAAACATGCTAACGTCGAAGAGTTAAATGTTAAAATTCAAAAATTAGGTCAGATTTGATATCATATATTTTCATTGATCCAGTTTGCAACCCCCACGAATCCTTTAATTTTTACAGAGCATATCATCTGTACAATGAACAGTCAAAATGAGTATTTAAAAAAAAAATATTTTCATAATTTGAATTTTTATATTCTTTTCAAGCATGAACTGTGTTTAATTTACCAAATTTCTCGCAAAGCTTCATTGAACGTGAATCCATTAGAACATTTTCAAACAAATTCTCGCTTATCAACTTGCCATCAACAACTTTTCATCCGAATTACTGCTAGTCGATCACTATCAGATTTAGTTATTTATGGTTTACCAACATGCCTACCGAGAAACGGTTCAATGAAGGTCATTAAAAACTGCGAACCACTTTGACGTCTATTGCTTTTCATAAAAAAAAAAACAAAATGAAAACTTATTTAAAAATCCATCATTCATTTTTTTTGTTTTTCTACGGTTCGGTATCGAATTTTCACGAATAGCAACCGACCGTCGGGGCTTTGGCACGACTGGAACCACTTCACGTGGTCGGGAAAAACTCAGACCGTCCGAAGCATAATCCCATTCCGGACCGATAAGCCATAAACTAACATCACTCAAAGCAGGTAAAGTGGAGGCTTTTGCTGAGCAAAACCAAAAAAAAAAATACACGAGGGTAAAATCCCAACTGGTTCCGCTTCGATCGAGAAGACAAACAGGAATGGGGAGGACGGAAATATCGCTACTCGGCCAACATCAAACGTGCACCAATCTCGAAGGGCAATCCTTGCACATAAAACCGGAACCCACCTGACCCCGTTACACCGTCTCTCCCGTCCCGGGGGCGAGGATTCCTCTCGAGAGGCACTCATTTGGCTGACTAATTTCCACCTACGACGCCGTTGACTTTGGTGGCTCGCGTGGCCGACCGGCAAGGCGAGCGCTTCCGTGCAGTCAATCAGCGCCCAGCCTCCTCGCTCCCCAATCCACCCTGCGGGGCCCTTTGACCTCCCCTGCGCGAGAGCTGGCGGTCCGGCTCGGATTACGTTCCACCGTTTGAACTTTATTTTATTACACTTCATTGTTATTGTTATGGGCCCCGGTCGTTGTTAGATACTTCACTCACTTGCCGGCGCTAACTTGCGCACTCATGCAATCCCGTGCCCTCGTCTGCCACATCCTGTGTACCCTCAAACACACACACACACACATACACCTGAACACGTGTGCGCATTGAATGTCCCTCCCCACTCTAGTACGGTTCCCGCACGTATCCTCGTTCGACCATCATCAATTCATAAATACCACCTGTGCCGGCGGATGAGCGACACTGAGCGAGTCCTTTTTCGGAACCAACTGAACCCGAAACTCGGGCGCCGCTCGATGACGGGCAAAAAAGGGTTTATTTATTTATTTATTCCTCTGTCTGTCTCTCTGCAGCCGTCCCAACTTCCCGGGCTCTTGCCTTTCCTCAGGCAGCCTTTTTGGTGGCGTTGAAGGTGGTGGTGGTGGCAATTTTACCTTGGCAGAGAACCCGACTCGCAATGCCGGTGCTCTCTTCCTTCCTTTTCACTCACACGTCGGGATTCGTTCGCATGGCAAAAACCGGCGCCCTGGAGGTGTGGAAATCCCTGCGAGGGTGGTTTTTGAGTCACGCTCAACAAATACCACCATCGCTGTTTGAACCACACAGGCATATACATATGGAGCGGGGACGGGAAGGACCTCTACTGCCAGTCACCCCGCCCCGTCCCTCCGGTTCTGCTTCAAAGCTGGGAAGCGCACTCGTCATGCTCTTGTTAATCTTGCGGTGGAAAGTGGGCCATTGTGAGGCGGCCGCTGGTTTATGGGGCGTACGGATATCCGGGTACATGTAATCCATACGTGGCTGGGGTTGGGTAGAAGGCTTTAATGCTCCGCTCGTGGTGAGTTAAACCAGAACCGGTGATATTAACTTATGTGCGATCGCGTTGAAAGGTTACCTCATGTGAGAAGGATGAAGAGCTTGCGTTAAATACTGTGTGAACGGATCTTAACCGAGCTGGCGGTAAAATCATCAGAAAAATCAGCGGGCAGATTTCATGCGAAAGAAGTTATTTCATATGAAAAAGCTTAGTTTTAACGCAAAATGTTGTCTAATTTTTGTATGCCAAATAAATACTATTCTAGTAAGAGGTGATGAAGTTATATCTAAAAGGGATCTTATATTTATTTATGTTACTGAGAAAACTTATTTGCAGTATCACACTGGGATAAAAACATGAGAAAAGCATTATTCACACATAAAACTTGGTAACAGTATATACGAAAGTAAAGAATAAATTGATAAACTTATAATTCAGCACAAAAATTAGTATATCACCATAGCACAAGTTAGAAATTGTGATGAAATGTTGCTACTTGATTACTACTTGTTGCCGACTTGGGATAAATCATGAAAAATACTTTTTTCACAATCGTCACAAAGTTTTTCCCACTCCAGATTCCCAAACACCGACACTCCGGAACAACACCTTGCCCCCTACACTATTTCAAAGTGACAAATTTCGCGTGAAATTACAACTACTGGGATGTTTGTAGGCAAACTGAAAGTTCCTTAAGATGCGAACCAGAAGCGAAAGTTTTAGTAGCATTAATGTTTTCCGTCCCCGAGCTTCGCTGGGGCTTCCAGCTAGGGAAATATATTTTCCAACAATTGAAGAAGAAATCATTGTATAAGCGATTTCTATGGCTTACCGTAGAAGCACCATACTTGGCGCGGGTCCAAACTTGGCGCACTTTCTAATATTTTCTTCGATATTAGACTATTTCCAAATCATTTCAGCCTAAAATATGGAGTTAAATATTTGTTTATGTTTGTACAATACATCCGCATCAAAACATGTTATTGGTTTTTAGTTATTGAATGTATATATAATTAAATGAAAAATTCCATCTCACAAGTGCGCCAATTTTTACTCGCGTTAGCAACGCTGCTAAGGAGTGGGTTCAACTGTTTCCAATAATTTATACGCAAAGGAAAAATTATTAGGGATTTTATTTATCAGAAACTGTTAAAAAGTAAGTATTTTCAATGAATCGTGGTTAGATTCGGCGCTTTTTGAGATTTTTATGCTAATTTTGAAGTGAACAATTTTGCGCCAAGTTTGGCTCACAGTGTTCCTAATTATTCACCGTGGAGAATATGACTGTTTGCGCTGCTAGATATTTTTGAATCATAGAAGGCTTTGATGAATGAGATTATAAAAGTTAGCGATGAGATAGTTTTATTTCCACGAGAGAAGCCAAAGTCCGCTGCAAAAAAAGCTAAATTGTTTTTTAAATTGCTGTTGAAAAGTGTTTCTATTGTTTTAAGTTGACTTTTGAATATAGCTGTTGAATTCAATGAACTACATCCATTTTGTTGTAAGTGCGCCAAGTTAGGAACACATCGCGCCAAGTAAGGAACATTGCAAAAACCATGCGCCAAGTTAGGAACATAATGTGCCACACAAAGAGTTTCTGAAACTTGAAGAAATAACAATTTAAGAGTTTCTCACTTATTTTTCTTATATTCTATGGTAGTTAGGCTAGCACTGTGCAAAAAATGGTATGATTTGACCGAACATTGATTTTGTTATTCAACTTTTTATGCAGAATTTCCTTAACTGCGCCAAATATGGTACATCTACGGTACTTTAAACAGTTGCTTGACGGTCACTGAGTTTAAACCTGAAACCGACGAACCACTGTGCTTTAAGACAGCAACACTTATTGAAGCCGGTCAAACCTTCGGAAAAGTTGCGCAGCATCTTTGCTTCGGCTTTAATGCAATTAAACGATTTCTCGGTCCCTTGCTGTGGAGCGCACGCGAAACTCACCACAGAACACCAAATTTGGTTAGGTCATCCGCACAAGCACACACACACACACACGCACACACCCCCACAGCGACGAGGGCTCATCTCCAATGGCGAAGTTGGTCGAATTCCAACCCTCGGAGGCGAACACATGCTAAAAAATACAAAAACGGGAAATAAAACACACCAGAAAGTCGCTTCAAGCACCAAAAACCCACTCCGGAACAGATGTTAGTGTGGGATCCAAATAGAAGCAAAAAGAAGAATAACGAAACAAAACCAGTGAGTCAGAGCAGCCCCCAAAATCGTGGGAAAGGTCTTGAGTAGAGTTGTGCAATTCAGATTCAGATACATGAAACTGAATGACTCTTTGCTTCGTTTTTGAGATTCATGAATCCAACAGAATTATTTATGTTAGAAGAATAGAAAAGTAATGTCCGAAAAATTCACAAAACGGGTAGAGATACCCCCTTTCTGTCGCTTTATCCACGACAATGAAAGAACTATGAAGATTCTTGGAAGATCCATGAAAGATTCATGAAGTTTCATTAAGGTGTACAAAGGATCATCAATGTTTGAAGATTCGAATTCCAATAGATTTATGAATTAATCGGAATGAATCTTAGGTGACAGATTCGTAAGACACAACACTAGTCTTGAGCTAAGTAACTTTCTTCGATTTTTGCCTCGAAAGTCCTTGCAAACTGTCGTCAGTGCCAATTTTCATTAGAATGTTAGGTTTGTGTGGTTTTGTTAAAAGTTCTCTCCACCCGAGCCTAGAGGTTGTTTGTAATTGTCATGGAACCCGAAGGGAAACCAACCCTCGACGATAGAAACTGAAGGGACGTTTCTGTTTACCGCCTTTTCCATCGCAGTCCTTCATTGGTTCCGTTTTCGTGCAACATTTTTCCGACGGCACGCTTCGACGGTCGTGAGCTTTTTCCAACCTGCGCCTCTTTGATCTAGCCCGGTGGAAAACTTCAACCACGATGCTGCACGATACCACTTGAAAACCATTCCAGGCTGCATACCACGGGTTTCCATGGGGTTTTCCATCAATGTGGCGCTGCACGGGCATTGTTGCGCGCCGTGGACTCCGATGGAGCGTTGAAATTAAATTACAATTAGACAAACAATCATAACGTGAACGAACTATGCTTCCCCGATTTGTTTCCTCCAGCATTGGAGAACCAACGCTCGAAGGTGCCAATCAAACATCAAACGTGAAAAGAATGCTTTCTTCGCTTGACATTGGCAGAGAGTCATAGCATACCATTATTTTTACCTCGTTTTTTGCTTACCGCTCGACACCAATCATAACGAACGACGGACGGGTGGAAATCAATATTTACAAGCCTCACGGTCAAGTCGCTCAAAAGGCGTCGTAGGGTAAGGCGTAGGGAACAAATAACGGAATTCCGGCCCGGGGAAAAAGGTAAGCCGCCGATACGGCGGATATTTCCCTCCCACGGGGCCGGTCGGGGGACGTCGATGCTGTGTTTGCCCTAACCGCTGGGTCCACTTCCGGGAGGCCACCCACGCTGACCGTTCCCGGGAATGCCACCCATCCGGAATCTCCGGGACCCGTGAACAAGGCCGGAATCATTTTAATTGCTGACTACGCGCGGAAACCCCGACCGTGGCGCGTGAAGATTCGTTTGAACCTGATTATAGGGTTCGGCGGGTTTTGGGAGCGCGAGAGGGAAGCGAAGGAAGGAGAGGAAAATCGATCGAACGAAGCGTGCCCTTCGTGCGAATCCGTGGGGTTTACTTTTACCGTTTTTTTCACGTACCTTTGTGTTTTGTTTGTTGAACTGGTGTTTTTTTTTCTTCTACCAGGGAGCGGTCGATTAATTAACGAATCCGTTCCCGTGTTTTATTTTTTCTCGTTTCATTTCCTCCGACACGGTTCGGTTACCCCCTTCCCGCCGGTGCGGCGTTAGGGGCCTTAGCGGAAAAAGGGGTCTTTCTTCGCCGAAAGCCGTCATAAATCAAATCCACCACCGAATGGGAAAAGGTAAAATTGTGGGGCTCCGGCAAACCGTGTCCATGACGATGATTGAATTGGAACGGTTTCCGAGCGAATCGATTGATTTCGATTCGTCATTAATGTTTGTCCTTTTTTTTTCTTCTCCGTATTATTGTATCGTCAGGATCCGCACGGCGAACCGGGTGCGGACGGTTTTTTTTCGGGTGGATTTTTGTGCCGCTTCCCGATGTGCTGGCCAAAATTCATCGAATCCGTCTCGGTGTGGGTTTTTTTCATCGAATGAAGACACATATCGCATCCGTTTTCCGTTTATCCGACCGTCGAGCCCCAGCTACGGCTCATGATTCATTCAGACGCCTATCATTGCGGTGGCAAAAGTGTCAAATATTTAAACCGAATTCGGCCGAGGGGCCATCAAATATTAAATTCCCTCAATATCCAACGTCCGGCGAAGATCGACCCTAAATGAAGGGTGGGAAAAAACTGTCCCCCCTTGGGTGGGAAAATGCTCGAAACGCTTTTCCACCGGCCAGCTGGCGAAACGCCGGGGTAAATGTCTTAACCTTTATCAAATTTAATCCATTGACCGATCTGCAATGGCGGGCAGCGATATGTCGGAGGGGGCCCGCATACAGCTCGGGTCGGACGGCAAAGTTTTAAAATAGTCCTCCGATAGGTCCCTCCGATTCCCCCCGCTGCTCCCATTTCCGAAACCCTTTCACTCGCTTCGTCTCTTTTTGCGCCCTGCGGCCATCCGTACGGCTCCCTATGTCTTATTTAGACCGCCTTTCGACGCAACGCTTTTCGTACGCCCTATCTATCGAATGGGGCCGGGTTTTGCCGAGTGTCGAGTGCCGAAAATTCCCACCCCAACCCGGCTGGTGTTAGTTCCTTTTTCATTTTTTTTTTGTTTGGTTTTCGTTATATTCCCGACAGGATATCTCGTTCTATGCCTGAACATTTCCTCCTTCCAAAGAGACGAAGTACATTCTGCCCGCGTACTTCACAGTTTCCTGCTCGACTAGGGTGTCTAGGAAAAAGGAGCGGGGCACCAGATCTTGAGGGTCCGACACACAAACGGACACACTTACTCAGAAACGGAGGTCTAACAAAGCGACAACGGATAACTGGGAGGGAGCAGCCCGTTGAAATGCCGGCCAATTCTTCGGTACTTGGATTTTTCAACTTTTTTTTCCCCCCCACCCAACTTAGTGGTAAGGGTGTGAAATTTATTGATCGTACAGACACACATAATCGGAGCCAATCTGTGCCCGGCGCTGGCCTATAGGAATTGGGGAGTTCCTAGGGAGAGCTGAAGAAGGCAAAAACAGAAAGTGGGAGCGTAGAAACACATAGCCGAATAACGGAAACCTCGACACGGTGAAGTTGTTGCCGCTTGTTGGCACTCTTGTTTTTTTTTGCTACTTGTCGACCATATCTCGTTATCCTTGTGCCGAGGGATCTGCACGTCACAGCAAAACGGGCAGCAAGTGCGCCTGGTCTACAGGGGTGGCACACAGCGGGAGTGAGGTACGGATAAGCGAAAGGTGATTCGAGATTGGCTTGCTAAAGTCTGGTCAGTCGAAAGACCGAATGGGTGTGTGTGAGTGTGAGAAGCCCGTTCCAATGCGGACATTGAAGTGCTACGGTGCTGATGTGATAGAAATCGGCCATCGGCATGGGATGGGTATGCCCGGCGGAAGGCACTGGAGGTCCGAAACGGAAAAGGTTCGGCTTCGAAGGATGTCCGCCAGTTTCCCCGCGGCACGGAGCTCGTCCTCGCCGGGTTGTCCCGGGTTTAGTGGAAGTGGACTACTAACACCGCAAAACACGCTTCTCGCTGCGGTTTTTGCCACAACCCGCTCGGCCACTTCTTTGCACCCGCTTCCCTCGACCGCACCATCACGCTTCCAAACGGCGTCGTACACTTTCCATCCTTATATCGATCGATTGGCTTCAACTCAAACCCGGTCCAAAAAGGCAAACACGGAACCGACGTGTGTGTGAGGGTATGTGTGTGTGCGTGGGAGGAGGGGAGTGGAGGGTTCCCCACTACTGAGGCGGCCTTGAAGGAACGTCGTGTACGGCGATGCAAAGATGGCGACAATTGGCAAATCTCTGCAGTGCAGTGCTCGTATGTGCCGACTATGTTGTGTGTGTGCAAGTGTGGTGTGCAATTTTCCTCCTTATGCCACGTGTAACTTTCACTCGCTGACGGTGCATCCGATTGTGTGACGGTGCAGCAAGTTGTTGTTGACCCAAAATAGTGTGAAACAAACCATCACAACACAGCACAATCGAGCAGGTCAGCGCAAATGTATTATGGAGAGAATGCATTGGAATGGATCTCAATCAAGGTGCGTTCTTGTATTGCAAAAACATAGCATAAAATCATATGTTATAAACCTGACCATTATTAAAAGTCAACAATCAACATAAATGGTATCGTGTTAGGCGGTCTACAGTCTTCTAGATGGATCATGTGGGCTTACCACAAAACATTCGGATCTTTTAACCATGACCCAAGACGAGAGAACCGTAAAGAATAAGAAATAATCATAAAAAAATCCAATACAATATATAAAAATTTAATGTCATAATACTGCTTTACAAGCAACAAATTCAATATCAGAATAATAAATCCTATTCTTCGTAATCTTACACTGGCAGTTCTCCGAATACGGTGCTATCAAAGACCTACGAAAAGAGGTTCTGATTGTAACCAAGGTTTTGGTTCAACCGAAAATTGCTATTGCGATTCGAGGAAATTCCGAGTAGCTACTCCTAGTAACATTTACTTCCGAAGAAATGTGCAAGAATGGAATCAAATGTTGTGCTTAGTTTACACGAGGCGCAAAAGACTGAAAATGCACGGGGAAATATCAGTTTTGCTGTTCCTTTTTTTTGGTTCGTGTGCTTTTTTTACTGGCAAAGAATTTATGGTATTATTAAAAGCTAGGCCGATGCTAATCGCCTAAAATATACAGTTTTGGTTGAAGTAAAATGATTGTTTGATTACTCTAGTTTGTAAATGCGCAAAACAAAATCTTCAAACCTATCTAAAACCAACAGATAATAAGTGGGAAAGGTAGTTAATGAAGCGGTCCATACTTTCTGCTTTAAAATTATAATGAATTTTAGATACAAGTTTGATACTTTTCAAACACTTCCAAAAAGAAAATTTATTTTTCGTTTATTTATGTCTTTCATAGAGGATATGACAGAAAAATAGCACCCATTTTTGAAAACTAAAGAAATCCGTATACAAACAAAGACTGAACTCAATAAGTTAATACCAAAAAACAAACCTGTTCTAGCGCATCCACAAATTGAAAAAGAAAGATTATTTGCTGTGCCCGCTATTTTCTTAGCCAGTCATAGTGAATAGTTTATTTCATTAGCTTTGTGATATTATTTTGTCATGAAACAACCTTTGGTAAGTTTGGTGTAGCAGCATTTTGCCCCCAAATATGACCTGGCCTTTGACTCTCGTTTACGAAAAGTGAAACTAGCCAATCCCAACTTTCATCAGTGCTTAGTGGCATCAGCAGTACCACGTTGCATGGTCATTTTACGCTGACCTAGTCAACTAAATACAGCAACCGAAACTGAGAGCTTGTCCCTACGTCCCCATTCTATTTTTTACTACCCAGTACTGTACTCCAATTCCTTGGCCTTTTGCGGGACAGGAGATGAAAACCATTTACATTCAATTCACATCCTCAGCCATGGGATACTCCGGGATGGTTGGTCAAACTTCCGCTCTTTAATATCTTTACCATTCGGCTCCGTTCAACCCGCAAACCCCATCCCAGCCCGCCCTCGGTAGCGCTTGACCCAGCGGGCTCCAACACGGTGCAAAAACAAACCCGAACCACCCGCCCCGGTTCGCTTCGGTATGAATTTGAGCTTTTGAATAATTAATCGGACGGTACAGGGTCCCGTCCCGCCAGCATAATGTTTACCCGCCCTCTACCACCCTCCACCCCCCAGGGAGCAACTTTGAAACTGCACCGGAGAATGCTACTGCCACTACCGGTGGGTTGCCGGACGCGACGCATAATCTCTGGCGAACAATCTCTAACCGCCCTCCGGTTGACGTAGTCCCTTTTGGCTGGCAAAGGTTGTTGTACCGGTATTCATGATTTCTGGAGCGTCCCGAAACCCACCACGACGGCAGCGAAGGATACTCGCTGGCCAGGAAGCTACGGGCGGAATCCCAAACCAGGAAAACTGGAATGCTGCAAGCTTCATCCTCCCAAAATGAGGCGCAAAAAAAAGAAAGCAGCAACAAGGATTCCACCCGACCTGAACCAGCTATCGTACCCGATAAGCATACACCGCCGGCGATGAATGGCGGAGTGTTGCTCCTTCGCCGCTCGACGACCACCGGTTGGCAGAGCGAGCAGGGAAAAGGTTGTCCCGTTCCACCCGAGCACTAAAGGAAACCCCAAAGGGTTTGGGACCAGGGGGTGCGGGAGGAGGCATTTAAAAACCCGTAGCAAAAACCGGCTACCAAACTGCTGCTGCTTAACTATAGTTTTGTTTGGTCCCCCCCTCCTGCCCTCCGCCCTCGTTGGTGTCCTCTCATCCTAGACGGATTTCGTGGCTTCCAACACACCCTCGACTGCACGGCGTGTCGCTGGCCATTAAATCCCCAGCCGCATTTTGGAAAATGTCCCACTTTTCTGGGTGGTTTTTAATTTTCCGTAAAACGACTACGACGACAACGGCGATGGCAGCGGCGACCATGACGGTTCCCTTGATGGTTTCCGCAAAAATGAGACCGCACCGGCGGCCCCGGGAAATGAAAAACAACACCGCGGCTGGAGGTTGCTGGTCGGCGCGAAGGGGAGGAAATGGGGGTGAAATAAAAAAAAATTATACGACACAGCTCCATGTAGTTGCTCCAAATGAAAGGGACAAGCAAGGGAAAAAAAAGAAGATCACCTCAAACACGTCGACATGAATAAAAGTCATGTACAAGCCGCAAGAGTGCAAGAATGTGTTTGGCCGGAGTTTTCGCTCGTGGCGACGACCTAACCACCACCACGACGACGACGACGACGACGAACGGTTGGCCCCGGCGGACGGTTGAGCGAAATTTCGCCGGAAGTTTATTTTAACCCCAACCCACCCCCCTCGGCGGCCTCCCTGCCTCCCGTGAAGGATGGCAAAAAGTCGGAGGGAATGTATTCTATTCCTTTCAGACCTTTCGTTTTTTTTTTTTTATTCATTTCATACCGCCCCGTCAACGCGAGCGTCTTGACCGTTCGTGCACCAGGCATCAGCCAGCCAGCGAGGAAAGATCTTGGATCCCCGGCTGGCCTGCCGTCACATTTCCGTTCCTTGGCCGCGCACTGGTGCGCACTTCCGGTTCCACGCGGCCCAACCGTTCCGGATGAACCCCCGGCACGTAATAGCTTATGAAGATGATTAATAAAATCCATTATGGCAATTTATAGAGAGAGATAAGATTTTTCTTCTTTCGGGTTTTCCCGGGCACGACCCACCGCGATCCGGCTTCCGCCCGGTCGCATTCACCATCGCATGTTTACACTGTTTACAATTAGGAATTTTTCATTACTAGGAAACGCGCTCGGGTTCTGGCTTTCTTCAGCCAAAACTTGGCGTGTGTTTTTTTTCTTTTTTTGTTTTTTTGTTAGTTTCTGTTTCGCTCGCAGACCTCACCCGGTGTGCTTGTTTCGGGAATGGTTTTAACAAGCTGTATATGTGTGTTTTTGTTGTTCCTGTGTATCGCAACACGATCAGCAAACTGTTGGAAGATGCTGCAGGGAACGGAACTGTTTGTGAAACTTTTTCATCTATCCGAACCGGTGATTTAGATGGACGATTTATGGCATTCCTGTTTCGTATCTGCTGTTTTTTTTTTTCAACAAGAAATGGAACGCAACAGTTGCTAGCGGAACTGTCTGTGCAGACAAATTTTGGTTGAACTATATTTCATGATTAATCTCAGCACAATTTAATCATTCTGCATACTGGATATCCTTTCTCGAACCTTTTTTGTCCTACTATAAATAACTTTAGCGAATATGTTAGTAAAAATAATATGACGATTATCAATGGAATTTGTTAGGTAATGGTACAAAAACGATTTTTTATATTCCATTGGCCTTAATCCGTAATTCAATAAGTGCAATGTGTTCAACTGAGGCCAACGGGTAACTCGAAATCTTTGTTCAGAGCAATTAAAACTAGACAGTTAGTAAACCATCATACAATTCCAAGACTCCAGATCGAACTCAACAAAGCTCTGTATAAAAAATAGTTATAATTAGTTACGTGATTTAGGTGGAGTAATAGTAGTAAAATATAAAATTCCTGCCTTTAGAAACTATAATTAGTAACGTTAAAACAAATCACTTAATTACCTTGTAATATATGCAAAATTTATAGCCATCTGAAATTCATAGCCATAAACCAACAAAATATACCGATCTACATTGAAACGTGACGTGTCGATAAAATGGGTTTGTTTGAATGCTTAACGTAACAAAAGTTTGTTCGAAATATAAACCTATTTCGTGATACCGAATGAAACCTGGGTTGCAAATCTAATCTTGCCTCGGCTGCTCTACGCTTGTAATTAGATAGATAATTAATTTCCAGCTTTGCCAAACTCAAATTACGAAAACCCTTGCTCCGTGCCCTTGTGGAACATTAAACGATTACGAAAAACAATTAGGAAACGCTCTAAAACAATTTTCCACGGGCCCGGGCCCTACGAGGGGCCGGGAAAAAAGTAAAGGACCGGTAAAAATAAAAAAAAAATCTAAAAAACAACAAACCATCACGTAACAAACAAGTTGACCCTCCAGGTAAGGTCGTGGAAAATCAATGCTATCTTTCAAACGAGCTGGTACTACATTTCCTTCGCACGACGTCGTAGCAAAGGAAAATACGGAGGGAAAACGCCAGTTAAAAGAAACCCCGTTTCATGGCCATCAATTAAGTCATGTCTTATCAGATTTTCGGGCCGTTTACAAGAGCACCCCGCCGGGCTCGGCGCCCCTCCCCCCTAACCATCCCGCGGGAAAGTAGTTAGGGGGTTCGGAAAAGGGTTTTCGCAGTGTTCCCCCGGCCCAGTACGGCCAAACGCTGTCAGTATCGAAAGATTCATCCACCGCCATCGCTGTCGTTCGGCGACCGAAACTGGGTGGTTTATGTCCTTTTGCCGAGCGACGACGCGTATGCTAATTAATGTTGCATAAATTAAGATGCGACCATCGTGATAAGTAATTACACTTTTGTAGCTTTACAAAGCGACCGGTTCCCGGCCACGCGATCCCCGCGAGCCGGAGCACGAAGGTGAGCGATGGTCGGTCGGCAGGTCGGTCGGTTGGAGGTTCAACGGAGGACACGCGAAAGGACACGCGCTTTCCACGAAAGAAACCATCCACAGCCACAGCGAGTCATCGAATCACTCTGCAATGGGAAGGCCTGTTTTTATTCTTCCCCGGACCCCCTTTTGAAGGTTTCACTCTTCTTAAAACAAACCAATGCCCCCGTTACGCCACATAAAATGCGAATCTCGAAGGCGACAATGACAGAGACGATATGTTGCAATTTTTATTTGTGTTTATTTGGCTCGTGTATTATTTATTGCACCCCGGGCAGGCTCGGTTTTCCCCGGTCTTCCCGAGCCCCAGGGGAGCACGGAGGCGGAGTGCCCTGTTGGTGCCTCCTCCGTTCACCGGACCAAACACACGATCGTTCACCGCCGGCAGTTGCCATCAGTACCAGTTCGTCCGGATTGCGAAACCCGCTTTCGGCGGTGTGTCCCATGTTTTATGTTATGTAGTCCTTTTTTTTATTTGTTTTATGTTCGTTTTTGTCTTCTTGAGGCGAATTCGGGGGAGACTGGAAAAGCACACGAAATAAAAAAAAAAATGGCACACCACCGGAAGTACACCGAAATGCTGCCCTGCGTGTCCTTCGGGGCCATGTGGGCGTGTGCACGATAAGACAGAGGCCAGAGAAAAAAAAACACACACACACACATAAACAGACACAAAAAAACTCAAAAGGAAACGAGCGTAACAACATGGAACCAAGTGTATTGCACAAACGGCACGACATTCATGTAGGGATGATGGCAAAAGATGAGCCCGCCGGGTTTAGGTGATAAAACGATGGAACCTCCAGCGGATCCGGCCGGTGGGTGGCGAACATCCTGGCGCAATGTCCCGGTCTATGCTTTTTCTTTTCTCCACCGCGCGCACTGCGGCCGGAGCCCGGAACGATTCCGGCGTAGTGGAGTGCCCGATTACACCGAGGGATTTATTTGTGCACCGAAAGTTATAATGTGTTGGCAGGGCGCTAAGGCACCGGAAACGGTCGGTAGGTAGGTGTGCCCCACGTACAGTCCTCGGCGTAATCCGGCGAGCGGTAAAGTTTTACCTACCGGCCCAAGTCCCAGTGGTTATGCGGGTTTTCTGGAGAAGTTAACCTCCTGGTCGTGCGCACATACACACACACACACACGTACAGTTTATCATAAACACTGTGCAATTAGCACTTTGTCTAGCAAAATCGTGAAAAGCACCATTAACGGGACGGACGGAAAGCATGTGTTAAAACTACATATTACATCCACGTAGCTAAGCACGTTGCGAAATGAAAACGTTGAACACATCTTTCAAATGAACAAAGCGCACAACAAACAAGAAGTGTACATGGAAAATGGTACATTTGGGCACAACATGCTATGATTTTCTGGAATTTGTTGCATACAAGCAGCTTTACTTTAATTCATCCAACGAAAAGTTTAACAAAAAACCTTAAATGCAGGCACCATTTATGAACTATGTTGCTAATGAGGTGATTTATGATGGTCTGCTCAAATAAGTTTAAAACATGATAGGAAAGGATCAAATATTGACCTCAAGAGGATTGGAAACTGTTTGTATGATATCGCAAAAGTCGGTTGTCAACCTTCAAACCACTTATTACTCGACTCTTTTAAGTTACTCGACCTTCATAGTAAAATATTTTTAATGTTCCACAGTGATAGAAATATAATATTAAGACATTTTCTTGCGCGGAAAAAGTCTCATAACAATACTTGTTTTTCAGGTTGTATGTGTTTGAAATGTACAAACTAATTCATTACAAATCTCCCATTGAGGGCTCATTTTTTTGCTCAATGTTTCTATAATAGGGTAGGTTTTTTTTCCAGAACGATCATATACAAATTGATAGTGAAAGCCTCTTCAGGGGAAATGCCGTTTGGTTTCAGTTCTTTTAGTGTAGAATCTACAGCATGTTTTATTATTATTACCTTATTGAAAATTAGTTTTCTAAACGCTTGAATAAGTTATACTCATTCTAATCTTAATGTTTTTAGCAGAAATCTTTTAATATATTCGCAGTTTTTAAACTCCTTTCATTTTCACTAGAGACAATTTTTTAATTTTTAAGTGTTGAGAATATTAACTACAACTTATCATCATAAATTCATTAACATTTAAAGTGTAAAGATTACCCTTATATCCCATATTTATATTTTGAAGCAGTGGCATACGTTTGAAATTTATTTGCGTACAAGCTAAATAGTTTCCTCTATTCGGTCGGAAAAAACTCGAAATACTTTTTTTCTGTGTTCATGAAGTTGCCGCTAATAGTTTATTGAGTTTGGGAAGAATTTAGTTCGCTAACAAACTGTTCAGTAAACTTCCGCGTTCTAAAAAAAACCCCTGCTGCAGGTAAGTTCTATGAATACTCCATAGCCAACGGCTTATCTATCTTTCTAGAACAGTCGAAAGTCATCCGCCGGCACCCAAACGGTCCCAACCAACCAAACCACCCTTGCTAGAACGGGTCAAAAGAATCATAAATCACTCTCCGTTCGTGGGGCCGCGAATGAAATAAAGTCTAATTTATTTATGACTCACTTTCTTCATTAAGCGCGGGTTGTAAAAAATCACTCAACAACACTACCATTCAGCCATTACCGCACCCGTAATGACCGAGCGCTCCGGCCCCGGTGCCGGCCTTTCGGACGAAGTTTTATCCCGGCCACTTGACGCTGTATCGTCCTCCGCAACCCCTCGCTCCGGGCCCCGCACCACCCAGGCTAATGCATCCGCGCGCAAACCCTACCCAAAGTGGTGGCATTATGAATTTTTATTTGAGCTGGCTCTTTCCAGGCAGGTAAGCCAACACCGTACCGACGGCGGGAACTAGTTCGGTTCGGAGCGAAACATAAATCCCGGCCCGTAATCCCATTGCAGATGGAAGGGAAAAACACTACAGTACATCCCGAGTGCGCACCCGAGTGAACCGAGCCGGTACGAACCGTATGGCGCACGTCAGCAAGACACCGGAGCCTTTGGCACGGGACGAAAGCGCTCAAACACTTCAACGGGAAACGGCAAACTAGTGCCGGCGTTACCCCTGGCGGAATTCAACTGGCAAACCGGGTTTTCTGCAGAAACAGCGCCCGAGCAGCATCAGCCGTTTGCCAACTCATAGGAAACTCATTTGCAATCGAGACAAAACTAACTAACTCCCGTGCTCTCAAAGGATCAGCTCCGGCTAAGGATTCGCGATAGGGACCCTTCAACTATGCAAGAGGGTGGGAAAAAGTGCAGGTGGGCAGGGGGGGGGGGAGAAAAGCTCGCGGATCGTGCCAAACAAAGACGCTGCCTGCGAGTGAAATTGTTCGAAAGTGCTTTCGCTCGCGCATTGCAAATCAGGATAAATATTTCAACGTCAAAAAGTTGCGCCCAAGTCAGTCGTCTTGCGAAAGAAGGGGAATAAACATAAGCCACCGGTGTTCCCCGGGACCCCGACCATTCCCGGTGGGTGCGTCTGTTGTCGCAACGGATGGCAGCACAACAATTGCATCTCGACGTTCGGCACAAAGCGGGCAAAAACGTTTTCCCACCCCGGGTTGGAAAGACGCGCGGCGCAAAAAGAAAACTTTCCGAGCAGTCGAACATCGCGAGCGTTCGGAACAGCGTTCCTCCAAGCGAAGGCGGTTGCGGATGATGGACGGGAAATGGCGAAAGAAATTCTACACAAATTTGCGGAGTGTATTGTTTTCCCCGCTCGAAAAGCAAGCGCGCCTTAATTCGACCGTAGGTGGGCCTTTTTGGGGCCACTCGCAAGTTCGAGAATTCGGTTGCTACGCCATGCACGTACCCTTGTCAAACAACGCCGGCAAGTGTGCCAGTTTTCCTGCGCACTGCCCGTGGCTGGAAATTGATTTCTCCACAACGGAACGCAAACGTTGCCGTTCGTACCGCCTACCGCACCAGCCCCACTTAGAGGCCACCGGATGTTCCGCCCTAATGGGTCGAAGGATGGTTTTCCCAGGCTCCGTTGCGCTGTTTGTATGCACAACAATGATACTCTCGCACTCGAGAGCCCCGTGGTGGCACGGAGGCCTTCGAGATGCTGAAGCCAAGGGAAACAACGGGCTGGAGCGGCCGGGAAAACGGAGACCTACGCAAACATAATTAAGAGAAGACACAGTCCGTAACCGAACAAATCACTTTCCTTCCTTTCCGTGAGGAAAATGGGCTCAACTCCGGCGAACCGGGAGCCGGGCGTAAGAAATCTTTCAGGCTTAAAGATGGCAATCCCACCGTCCGGTCGAAGACCCCGTCCCCACCACCACCGCTCGGAAAAGTAGCCAGAGGAGATAGTTAAACAGAAGCAGGCCAACAACAGCAGGATGCTCCAATTCGCTCGTGTTCATGTCTGCGCCAACTTTGCGCCCACAAATGGCCGAACACATCCGCGTGCTTGTGTCCGTGTGCTGAAAGTTCTCCGCATCGCCACGAAGCACACGCATCGAGCACACTCTGCATCATCCGGCCCCTCCTCACCGTTCCTTAAGCAGGAACCTTTTAGCACTCTTCGCGTACGGCTCGTTGAACCACTTCCGGGGTGAGAGGACCGGCCGGATGCGATCGAACGACACACACCGGAACCAGCCGGCAGCGGTTCGCACAGCTGGCTTTTGGCAAACAACAATGGCAAACGAAACGGTGATTTATTATGCAGTCTGCAATTAACATGTTAAGAGAATTAGGATATATTATTCATCCGCCGGCTATTTTCTTTGTGTCCTTACAGATTTGCGCCCCCCCTTTCGGCCCAGCATCGGTCTATCCAGCGTTGGCTCGAGGCTAAGGTGCAAGCACAAGCACCGGGCTGGCAAAGGAAAGCCAGCGTCATCGCAAATGGGGCTGCAAGTGACGCAAACGACCGGGACGTCAGCGCTCCATTTTGGCCGAAGCGGAACGAACCGTCGCCGCTGGAGTGGTAGCCCGGAGCCTGCTCCCGTTTCGAACGGATCCGACCGGCGGAAAACGCACCCAGTTGACGGCTTAAGATGATAAATGAGTAATGGTCTTTCGTTGTAGGAACAAGGTTGCATAGCGCCGATCAATATCAGTTTTCACGTCTTCACACAACGACGCGGTGCACAATGGTGCATGGCTTACCTTCGGACGGGCCTGTTGGAAGTGCACCGAACGGGACATTCGGGCTTATTGCCTCCGACCCGATGTCGATGGCCATGATTGATCGAGTTGTACGTGCGCTTTCAGCAGCAGATCTCAAGAAGGCAGGAGTCAGGAGTCGAAATTCAAGAACCCCATGCACTACTTCTGCTTTAATGTCTTATTCAATCGTCAAAGTCGGAGCCAACATTGTGCCAGGAATTTTCTTTAGCTATAGCAATCGTGTTGCTAAAAGTAAAAAAAAAAACTCTAAATGGAATTCATTTTGCAAAATTTGATCGATTAAAACTAAACCTTAATGCTTGTTTATATTTTATGCTGCTATTTTGAACACGGTGTTATGAAAAGACATATTCTCTTATTTAAAATATCGAATATGTTGTCCTTAAACTAAACTAAATATTGTTGAATTCAAAGTTTCAAATTATACTTCCAAGAAAAGATGCGATATTGCTCTAAAAAAATTTTAATTGACACATTTACATTTGTGTTAATTTAACCAACAAGTGACGTGAGTATCAAAGACATACCAAGACACTTGCTTTATTCTATCTAATTTTCTTCAACGTCTGTTTGTTTTTCTAACCAACATGTAAAACAAAACATTCATTTAATTTATTCTCATTTCTTTACAACCAGCAACAATTTGCATTAATATAAAAAATGACCTTGAGTTAGTATGCGATTATAAGATATTCTACTGGTTAATTCAATGAAACTATTGATAGCCGCAACACAGCTTAAATATTCAATTGAATTTCATTCAGGCAATTTTTATTGATTGGAAATCTTATTTGTATAATGAAAGATAAATCTATTTTTATTTAGAAATATCTGGAAAGTTCATAATTGTTCTACATTCATGTACCCATTAGAGTTAATCAACAGCCATGGAAAAAGGTTTTCCTCTACAATATTCCTTCCCAGGAATTCTTCCGTCTTGTTTGGAAAAGAGTGAGACAATGGTGCAGAATCTAATAGACCGAGTTCTGAGCGTCGCTAATTTTTCTCCCCTTCCTAGCGCGTAGTCCTAATTTAGCTCTCCAGCTTCCTGTCGATCGTAAATCTAACCCCAGTCATAACAATGTGTGCATGCACACCGTACCTATCCCCGACGTACAGAAGGGGGTTGGATAGCAAGGAATACGATTCGGCGTTCTGTTTACAAACACAAACAATCGCCACGGAACCAGCCAAGGTGCAGCAGTTTTCCCACCCGAACGCATCGATGAGGATCGGAAAATCGGTGCACCCCCTCAGCCTAGTGTAAACTTTTCCGTACCATGAAAACCCATCATTGGTAGACGGGCGAATTGGAATGTTTCTAGCGGAGAACCATGTGAGAAACGGTTCCCTAATTGTATACAAACAACAGCAGCTCTCCAACGCACACACCACCGGGACACGGCCAGGTTGCATGGGAAACCGCAGCCCCCGGTCGTGGGTCGATGGGTGTTTCACACAGTTTTGGTATTTAAATTGGAAGTAGCTGCACGCTGGATGAAGTTCCAAAACGAAGGAAAAAAAATCCACCCCGGGAAAACAAGTGCCAGGTTCGGGTGGTTTCCCTTCCGACACCGAACGCGCTCTGGCCGCCCCATACGTTCCCCTAATTTGGCCGGTGGCGGTTTTCCGTCAGTGTTGTGGTTACCGAATTATCTTCGCATCGTTTGAAAGCAAACCAAAGCAGCAGAGAGCAGCATCCACGGTTTTGGTTCCGGAGGGTTACTGCTGCCCGAATTCGTTTGAAGTCAAACTACTCTATTTGACAGCTCATTAGCGTATTCTCGCCACAGCCACCGTCGTGTGTGAATGTGTGTTCGCCCCCTCACACCGGTACTTTCCCCTCGATTCCCTTGAGAAAGCCCAAAAGTCATGGGGAAGCATTTGTGCTGGGTTTCGGTACTTCGGGAGCAAACAGAAGGGCAGAAAGAAATGATTAAACACGTGAGCCTCGCTGTACGGAAAGTCAAGCCAATGCTGCAACACAAACTGACTTCGGGCGAAAACCCTGACTGACAAGGTCGGACGCGGACCGTTGTGCTTTGTTTCGACGTACACCGATCTCCCAAGCGGAGATCAACCGGACGGACGCGAAAAACGGGCCAAGCGAAAGCTGAACCACCGAAATACTTGGTCACGCTCGGAAGGCCATGGTGAAAGTTTTCACCAAACCAAACAGAACTAAACCGACACACGCGTCCTGACGATGGAGCTCCGTCCAACCTCTTTTGATGTTTCACACTCGGTGGAAAAGCAAGAAGAGTGAGCCGGTATAAAAGTGCCAAATATGGAAGAAACGGTGAGCCAAATTGCAACACAACATTTAAAAACGGTTAGAAGGATTACTGTGTGCATTTTGTCTCAGGCTTTAAGCTTTGATACGAACAAGCTATATTATGTTATAAAAACATATAAACAAGTAATTTAGCTAAATTGAAAACTACTAGTTAAACAGAATATCTTTAAACTATAGGCCAATTATCGTCACCAAACTTAATGATATCAAAAGAATAAAGTAAAGAATGATAAAATTCATTTCCAGCTTCTTTTCGTGCTAGTTAATTACATTTTTTACATTCAGTTAAATACTATTTTAATTTGTTACCCATTTTGCCAAATCTTCATTATTTTCGGACCATGCATCTTGTTTTGTAAGATGTGAAATTTGAAGACATAATTTTAAAAATTGTCATCATCATCATATAAGTCAAATGAGATTTATTGTAGCAAAAAAACAATTGTTACATTGTAAAAAATGCAACGTAACTCGAAATAATTTGCAGTAACGAAATTTAAATAGAAATTCTAACTTTTGAATTTTATAAAACATTGTTTTAGCCACGTTGGTTATATTTTAAAACATCAAAACTAAGCAAAAAAAACGTAAGAAAAAGATGTAAAATCATTCGAAAATTTGTTATTGACAAAAATTTTTATTTATAAGTTATAAATTAAATTTTGTATAATAACGTTTTATCCACGTTGGTAATATTTTAAACATCAAAACGAGAGTTGAACGATGTTATTTGTTGTGCAAAAATTAAAAAATTGACAAGATAAGGCAAGTGCCAAATCTGAATGCATAGCACATTCCTCGAGCTATTATTAGCAGAATGTAAACCACATTCCTCGAGATACCTTTGAGTTCAATATTACGTTCCTAGTACAAAACAAATCTGATTAGAAACAAATGACAGAAATTGAGAAATAAGTAACACTTATAAGTTTCTGCAAATAGTGCTCATTTAAATTGTTTATATTCGAACAATCTCTTCAGATTATGAGATATCCTTTTATAATTTCACACAATGCATCCTTAATTTTCCACTGGTAGAGTAATCAAACACAAATATTTTTTTTTTAAACTAAAGGGGCATTCTAAAGCACGGGCAGATTCTTTTCACAACAAATAATGCCGTACGGAATGGATGTGAAGCGCAGAAAATTCACGGCATATTTTCATGCACAAGCGAACAGATTTCTTTCCATAATTACACCGGAAACAAAAACCCCTCCCGCCGTCCAGTGATGTATTGCTGAGCCCGAGATCAAACACCAACGCCACCATAAATAACTTCCTGTGCTCAAATCCTGGCGCTTCTTCCGCCTTTTTACTCCGGGCTCGGGGGGGGGGGGTGGGAGTCAGATTCAGCCAACCTTCTACCGGCCGACATGGCCAAAGTCACCCGTTCAGCGTGAGGCTCGTCTCGAGTAACCTGTGCTTCCTTACAATGTGCGCGAGTTTTCCATTGTGCCGACGCGTTATCGCAGACAGCCAGGAAGCCAGCAGCCGGAACTCGGTCGGGGGAGGGCGGACGGATGGAGATGGGCGCAGTGTAACGTGCCGGACTCCAAAGAAGTCATATCGTACGACCTCGTACGTGCGACGACACATGACGCGACTCGGTGTGCCTTGGGAGAGGTGAAAAAAAACGCGCTCCGGGCGCACAGAAAGACTTGGCGAGTCGAAGAGGCCGGGAAAACAAGCAGCTAAATGTCAACCTGGTGTACCGGTGGTTGCTTGATTTATGTACACGTGCGCCTGTCGGTGTGCCAGCCTGCTTGCCGAGTTGGCGCGTTATCGCACTCGCAATCCTTGGTGTGCGGGTCGCCCTTTTGTTTTGTTTTTTCACTCTTCCCTTCAACCCGCTTGTTTTTCATCAAACCAAACTTTCCAACCAGTTGGCAGCCCTTTTCATTCCACTGTATTACGCTGTTGGTGGTGAAGTAATCGGAAGGATTTTTCCGTTTCGTCTGGGAAGTTCCACTTCGGCCGTAGTAAGTCACGCGAACCGTCCGCAAAGGTTAACGTGGTCCGTGCGCTAAACGTGGTGAACTTTTACAACTTCGTGCTGCCTCTTGCCCCCGTTATGGATCTGGTTCGGTGTCACAACAAATTAGACAAACGTGCAATCGTATACCAACTCCCACCGGGTTCGGCTTCAGCTCAATTACTTGATAGCATGCGCACAAAAAAATCCGGTCGCAAGATGCAATCCTTTTCCGTTGTCCTCCGGCGAGTCATTAGTTCGTCCCTGATTGCTGGTTCCAGTTATTGATAAATTATTCGTAATTGCAATCCTCGCCTCGCCTTCTACCGGCAGCCGGGAAACACAAAACAACACCATTCCATCGCTACCATTTTGCACGCTCTTAATAACTCCATTTAGAACCCGACGGATGGACCGGGCTCGAGCGGACGCGGGGTTCGGGAAATCGATTCCAATAAGTGCACGATCACCTTTTCGTAGCTTGCACACGCCTTTCGCACACTAATCTCGCCGGCAATAATGTGCACCATGTTATGGCGTCGTTATTGGGGGGCGTTATGTTTTCTCACGCCCACCCCTAAACCTGCCCCGAGAACCGCACCACCGAGCAGCCACCATTTCGGAATTGCAAACGGGCCACGGAGGACGCCCTCGGGGGATGGTGCGATTTTCCACCATCCAATAATTCACCACGGTTTTCCCTATTCCAGGCGGCCGTATTATCGACTGCTTCGATAAAGGCCGCTCGATGCAACGTTGGCTTGCCGCAGAAGGGATGAAGGAAATGGGGTGCAAGATAAAAATGTGGCATCACCATGGGCATAACGGTTCCGTTTGCGGTTTCGTGACTGGTTCCTGATTCCTAATGCGATCTTCCGTTCCGTCGAATGATGACGTCGGTCGGATGTCTTGAGTGAGTCTTTCAAATTATCGAAGTCAGTTCAGTTCACTGCACGAGCCGATGAAAATGCAATTTCCGTTTAATTTCATCGTATTGCACCATATTTTACTGAGATTGCTGGGAATTATTCATCAATCATCGTTAATTCTGTAGACAAAAATTTAAAGTAAATGTTATTCTCTTTACCTAGTAGCATTTGGCAAATGTCTCAAAGTGAACTGTTTAGAATTGTTCTGGTTTCTTGAAGACCCCTTTTAGATTCCTATATCTTTTGCACTATTTTATTCCCCATAGTTGGAAATTCAAGCCTGGCTGGCAAATGTCTCAAATTTGTAAAACTAGCATAGAAGTTATTGAGTCTTTGGTATTTCTTTTTACAAGTGATGTACTTTAATGTATTGTCGGATAATTTTTCGCCAATAAATTGTCGTCAATTACAGGAGTATAATCCGCAAGTCCTTTAAATGGAGTGAAACGAATTGGTCGAATACGTTTTCATTTGTTTTATTTCCGTCAATGCTTTGTGTTTGATTTATCGGAAGTGCCTTCGATTCACAAACCAACTCCAAAATTTACCGTTCAAATGTTTTTTCCTCATTGCTGTCCACATTGAATTAGTTTAATCATTTAAGAGATTTCCAATCTGTTGTGTGAATATGAAAAATCAAAATATCACATTGTAGCTATTTGCACTTCATGAAAAATCCTCTTGTAACAGTAGAGAAATTTTCAATGTATTTGAAAAAAGAAAATCATGACATTCATTGAGGAAGTTTTAAAATGAGTAGTTTCCCATTGACTCGCTCAGTTTAGGATTTGGAGGTAATAATTAATAGAAAGAAGGGAAATTATTTTATTTAATATAATTTATGACGATAAAATTGCTTAAATTAATATGATGACTTTGGAAAGTCTCATTTACAAACACATTCTAATAGTAAAACAGGAAATGTGAATTATTGAAAATCAAATCTAAATCTGAATCTAGTGAGACATTGTAAAAGAAATCTAAGCTTCTTTAAAATACAACATTAATTCAGGTTCGTCAATAATTATTTCCCATATAGACCATGTGTCAAACACCATACGTTACAAGAAGGAGTAGAAATCAAAACAGATCAATTTAAAATGTATTCCTATTGAAAACACATGAAAACTAAAAGCTGCAAATTTGTATAAATGCTTGCAAACTCTCATAAAAAATTAAGCCATTAAAATTGAAACGTTTAAGGCAATGGAAATGTCTTGAGGGCCTCCAATTGTTGCACCGCGTGAGGCCTCGTGGCATTTGCTCAAATTTCAACAAACATCTCTCTTGACAAAATTTTACCACAATGTTCCATTTTTACTTCTTCACTTCCGCCAAAACTGCTCGGAACGTAACAAAGAAGACATGTTTATGCCACCGGACGGTTCATTTACTCCAGCGAAATGCTTCGGAAAGACCGCTTCGCATAAATCCCACAATCAATAACGCTAATGGCAACAATTAATCTGCATGATTAGTGCACACGAGATGAAACGACGACTTTAGTCACCGTTTCTTGCGGTGCTTGAGAATTCTTGCGCCAAAAGAAACCCAAAACACACCCAAGTCCCGGCCGGTGTCTAAGAAGTCTTGTGGCAGTTGTTCAGGTCCGGAACCCCGACCCGAGACGACGCAAGGATGTCTTCGCAAACATCGACGCAATTCGACCCGTAATGCGATTCCGGCGGCAATCGCTTGAAGACAATTTGTCACCTCATAACAAAGGAATTGGCTTTTGGAGCGGCCAGGGCGTACTTACTCGGTCGATCGAGCTCGTTGATTAGATCATCCGTGTCGGAGTAGGAGGCGCCGATGGAGCGCACGCCGACCGCCAGCATCATCAGCATCGCCCCCAGCAGGGCCGTCGAGGACAGGTTCCCTCGTCGCCGTCGTCGTCGTCCTCTGCTGCTTCCGCTTGGCCTTGAGGTGATGCGCTGCTGACCTTTTGTCGCAAGTTCACCGGGTGGTTGCCAGCCGTTCGCACACTTAACCGCCATGCTACCCGCGAGCTCCCGATCCTCCGTGACGCACATGCTACGGTGCGCACAGGACGAACCGCTGGGAAAGTGTCGTGGAAATGTCATCACACTGTTGTCAGATTTTCGCCATCACCAGTGGATGCACAACCACGCGTATCGTCGTGAAGCCCAATGAAAGGAAGCGATCCACTAACACAAGAACTGGCACACTAACACACACTCACGCACAAACACCTGATCGAATTTTCACCACTTTTCCCCAATACCGGTTGCGTTCCGGAGCCTTTTTCGGACGCGCCTTAGAATGGATCTCTTACTTTCTCCGTGGCCCACCGTGGAATATGGAAAAAGCACAGGGGAGCACTTTTATCCACCAGCACACGTACACACAACCAGATAACACACACACACACACTTACGCGGGAGCGCGCGAGAATGCTTTCACCGGGGCGCTTTCACAACAAGATATCAATTTTCCACCACTTGCTTATCGTACGCTATCTTTCTTTGGTTCCCCAAAAAATTTCCCTTTTTGCACGAATTTCCCGACAGACACCAGTCGTCCCGGCGCGCGTGAAGATGATCTTTCCAAATTCGTTGTTTATTTTTCCGGCACTCCCCACCCCTGCACCACGGTCCTTTCTTCGTCCTCTGGTTCAGCGCCTTCAGCTCAAATTTGGGCAAGGTCTGAATGTGGGCCCCGGGGGTTTTCCCTTCTCGTTCCGTTATCGCTAATGGATAGCTGTTGAGCTGTCAGCAAAACCCGTTGCCATCACGCGCTGGGCGCTGCCGCTGGGTTTACGTACGCCCTGTCCCGTGGGATACTGGAAGAAAACGGAGAGGAAAAGAAACAAAACGGCACGTGAGTATAAGGGATGGAAAGATAAGCTACCCCACACACTTTCTCACTGTCACTTTCGCTCGGTGGAAGAAATGGTGGAAACCCCTAAGAAAAACGGTCGAAAGTGTTTCCGCTGGTCGCGCAACATGGAACCATCGGCAGGAAGCGGGGACATTCCAAGCCATTCGGCCACAAGGAGTTCGCTCGGTGAGTGTTGAAATTCTATTCCCTTTATGTTTGCATTCTTTTTTTTTTTTGTTTTGTTTCTGCTTTTGCCGACGGCGCTTAGAACAATTTCCGTCCCGCAACGGTACGCGGACCACACTCTTTTCTTTCCCAAAACTCCCCGCCGGTGAACGGTTTCAGATCTTGTTGCGTCAATGTGCTGTCTCTTCTCCACCGCTTTACACCGTTTTTGTTTGGGTTTTTAGGGTCTTTCCTCCCGTCCACCGAGGCTACCCCGTTTGAGTGTTATTCGATTGTCTCAATGCTTCCGCCGACATTTCCGCCGCAACTGGTACGCCTTTCCAGTAGTGCAATGGCATCCGGGGGGGAGTGGCCGCAAGTGAGTGGGACGGAGAAAGGATGAACCTATGCGGCAAGGTTGAGAGGGAATTTATAAGGATAAGGAAAAACGGACACCCGGACGAAGATGGATAGTTTCCGAAAGTCAAAGGACACACTTTGGCCACCGGAACCCCGGTTGAGGTTGGCCAGGAATGTTTTGTAAAGTGTAAAGCAGCGGAAACGCAAACACAAAGGCACACGTGGGTTCGGTGTAATGCGATAAAAATTAATGATAGCACGGAGGGAGGCGATGGTGGTCGACGAGGTGGCGATATGGTGGTGATGAATTGGCTTTTTGTACCGGTTTCAACTTTTGAACAATTTCCTTGAGCTCGTTGGTAACAAGGAGCCAGCAGTTTTGTTGCAAAACATTTGCCATCTTTGTTGTCTAGTATTTTTCCAATAATCGTGTGTTCTTATGCTTCCGATGTTTAAATGGTTTGTTTTAGATTAATGTTTAAGATTTTAAGAAAATAAGAAATCAATCTATCAATGCTTCAAAAATAAAAAAAAATCTTTATAGAGAATACTGTAGATAGTAATGGTGATGTGAAAATTATTTTACGAGGAACTATTATATTATTATTCAAACATCAATTTCTTGTTTTAGTCTACTTTCAACGGCTGCTGTTTGATGTATTTGTTGACTATTTTTTAACGTTTTTGGTTTTACGATGCACCTCTCCATCATTCTACTAGCTCAGTGTAAATAAACAAGATCGAGGTTGGCTCTCGGAAAAGGTGCATCTGTCAAGATTAAAAAATGGTTTTGGCTGTAGTTTTGGATTGTAAGAAAAACTTGTTTTTTTTTGTTTTTAAAAACTATTCAACCATATTCGAGTTATTCCGAAATAAAATTGTGTATTTTGTTCGAAACATGATCTTTTTTATTATTACCCTTTCTGAAAATTTTTTATGTTTCTTTCGTAATGCAGTTTTTCATTTCGTCAAAAAGCTTTCAAGAACTGTACGAGTGTGTTTTTAGACGAATTAAAAATATTTCAAGTTAAAACTGCGTATTCGTGAGCTTTTCGGTCTAATGATATTTCGTTCTTAAGGGTTAAGAGTTCAAGTTGAAAACCAAAACTTCCGGAATGTTTTGAGTTTGGTTTTGAATAAATATTAATCTAGATATAATTTTAATTCGATACTTGTATCATCAAAGTTTTTTAATGCCCTTTTGTTCTTTTAGGCAAACTAAGTTTCTTGTGTTACAAAAATTTCCACGCCCCAGGGCTTGCATGTTTGATAGAACCACAGGAAACCTTAGCCCTGCTCACTTTATGTTTAATTTTATCTCCATTTATCACACGTGCACATTTTACTGCACACCCCCAAGATTTAACGTCCGCCGGTCAATCTCGGTGCGCATGATGTGGGTCACCAGTCCAATTTGAAACCGATACCCCCCGGCAGGACGTGCTATCAAAGGCCCAGCCTTCCTGGAACTACGGCCACGGGGCGCAGTTGGCAGATTTACACGAAACACGTCGTCACCTTAGCGATCAATCTCTGACAGCGAGCTCAACGCAGATCCATTTCCACGCCAGTTCACACGTCGCATCTGGCCACTTATCTGCTTACCTGGGCCGCAGTGTCCTATGTAGCCCTGGAAGCTGTACATAGCTCGTTCCAGTAGGTTTTTTTCCCCCACTCGCTGTAATCTTGTTCTCTCCATCAACGTGAACGATATTCCTGTGCCCGAAACGATGGGAAACTGCTTGATACGAGTAAAAGGAAAACGTACGACAGTACCACAGTTCATAAATGAGACTGACACTTTGGTCGTGCATGGGAAAACTACTGTCATTACTATTATGTGACGAGAACGTTTTTTCTTCATTTTTTCCCCCCATCTGAGATTGACTGATCACAAAAATGAAGACTCATCTAGCCGTCTACTAGAGGGGATGTTCTACGAATGCCATTTCGGAGCTCGTCGTCGTGTGAGCTCCAAAGCCAAGCAACACCACGGTGGAAATCACATCACGCGTTGCGAATAAAATGATATATAGCGCATAAACCCCACCTCACTACTTTCGTCCTTCGTCCTTCGGTGACATTCCGCCACCAAACCCTCGCACCCGTTGGGCTCATTCGTGCCGTTAGGGCATCACCATCGTCAGACCTCGCGAACGGTCCTTATTTTCGCCCCCTTTCGGGAAAAAACCCTCAAACGACACCATGTCTTGAAGATAACGAACTTTTATCTTGCCACTTGTGCCAGCACTTTTTCTCCCCGGGAACCAGCCGGAAAGTTGCGCCCCAAGATGAAGCACACAGTTCCGCACCTTGTCGTTGTTTTACATTTCAAACCCCACCATCCCACCAGCCCGGGCCCCCGCTCATTACGCCCCCACTAGGACTACTTCCGGGAATGCGACATCGACGGGTTTCCATCCAAGCAGACGCCTCATCGCTTGAGTTATTTGCGATTTTCGTTAGCTCTCCCTCTTTTTCTCTCTCTTTTTCTGTTGATACTCTGCCACTTTGAAGAAAAACGTAGGCACGGCAGATGATTGTCACCGGTTTTGTTCGGCGTTTTTCCAGCTCGCCGCAGGATACGCCGCTTGAGGCTGCCAAGGGTGATTGAGGGATGCTTTGGTAGTTTTTTTTCTCCCCCTTCTTTTAGGGGCTTTCCTTCCTCATTTTTCCTCAGTTATGCTGAGAATATTTCAATTCCAACGTCTTTCCCAAGGAGGTTACGGGTTTTCGGCGACGGTTTTCCCAGGGATGGATCACTCGCCTCGGCGACATCCAACAGGATGCCTTCCCGCGGTCGACAGATCCCCTGCCCACATCCCCTTCCTCACCGTTCCACCCATACCGAAAGCGGTCCATCGGCCGTAATTAGGTTTGTCACAGTGCGGCGTGATATTAGCGTTACGCAAAATTCCTCGCACTCTGCGCTCGCACGGGGTTCGTGAAATAGATTATTCATGAGCGCGCGCCCTGCTTCGCCAAAGTGCCGCAAGGAAAACCCTCCCCCGTCCCGCCCCCTCCCGCCCTACTTTGCCACAATTTCCCCGTTTGGGTTGTGTAAAGTATAACGAGAGCGAGTTTTCGTCGTCCTTTGGCAAACAAGGCAACAAAGCGGCTGAGGCACCACAACTTCGCAGCCCCCCCTCCGGAAAAACCATCCCAAACCTCAACTCCCAAGGAAATGTCCCCGTGCGGGACGTTGCCGTTTGCGTTGCTTCGACATCTTCGATTTGGGGGCGGGGGTGGGAACGGAAGCGGAGTTTTTCGGAATTTCGACTTGCAAAATATTCCCTCCTTGCATCCCACTCTCCCATCCTTCCGGTCCTAAGACAAAGAAGCACCGGACCCCGGAGCGTATAATTTTTAAAAAGCATTTCAACTAACCAAAAAGAAAGCCGCTTCGCCGCTCGCCACCCTCCGAAGCCGAACCCCGGCGAGGATCCCGTGAGCTTTTGGCGAGAAGTAAATTTAGATGCGGTGTTTATCGGGATACGTTTGCTTCCGCACGCTCGGGAAAGTGATAATATTTGCACCGCGCACCGCCGCATTGGTTTTTATTGTCCCCGGAGGAGCGTTGGTATGATTAATCGGGGGAACCGAATATTCTTTTTTTTCCACTGCAAGGCAAAAGAGGAAAAACACCAGCAAAGAAAACTCCTGCAACTTTTCCATGATTCCCACGCTTAAGAATCGTGACTAGAAAAGAAATATCCACCGTAACCAAATTCATGAAAACAATTTAAAAATGATAGGCAATGGCTGCTATAAAGGATAATTAAAATCCATTGTCATCGTACCACGGAATTATAAATTACCCACGATATTATTCTTGCCTGCGCCCATTTGCACGCACCACCCAAACTTGGCGCTCCATGGGCTCTAGGGGGTTGCGTGCGCTAAAAAGAACAACCCCCAAAGTTGGCCGCTAATCGTTCGTCAAGGGACGCCATCGTTGTCGTCGTCGTTTAAGCCACCACCTCCACCACCACCACCACCACCACCGGCAAGGGCCGATCTTTTTGAGGTAAGAAAATAAAAAACAAAAAGTGAACAAGGAAGCAACAGAACAGTAAAAATAAAAGGACGACGGAATCCATGTTTATGCTTTGGGAGGAAAAATTCACTTAATAAGCCGCAAAAAAATAAAATAAAGTACCCCCTCCCAAACAACCACATGGGAGAGTGAAGACTTTTGGCAAAGTGTATACCAATTGCCAGTCGCGTGTAGCTTTATGTCCTTGCCCGTACTTAGGCTGTACTTAAAAGTTTGCTCACATTCGGCATACCTTCGCAGGAGCAGGAAGGTAAATGCCTTCCAGTATATGATGGAGTAGAAAAAAAAACAACTCACTTAGGGAACCGAAGTAACAAACCAGAAGGACTTAAAATGTGTGTGTGTTTTTGTTTGTGACGTAACCATTTGTAGGTTAACACAAAGTAAGGGAAAATATAGGGTAAAACGCACCAGCACTTGTTTAAGTGAATCAGAATTTCTCAGCTCTACAATAACATTTAATATAGAAAACAGGACAGAGAAAATTATGCAGCAATTCATGTAAAATTCTCATAATTAATTTTCTATGTTCATATTGTAATATATCATGTGAAATGTATTTCAATAAAACAATTTTTTGTTTCCACATTACCTTAAATTTATATTTCATAGTTTCACATATGATTTACGTTCGGTAAATTGTATCATTAATGGAGCAACGGATTCTATCATACTAGCATTATCGCTATACTATTATCATATCCACCCATTGATGCCGATTGATCCCATAAATTAAATTGCCTTTCAACTAAAAACTGATAATTGAGTGCAGACTTGCGGGATTAAAAATAAGTACATTTCTTTGTGTTCCTCGAACTGCTCTACAAACCGTTCAAAACGGGAACGAATAGAAAAAGGCAACCCTAATGAATGCAAACCATGAAACCACATTACGCAACGCTGGATTATCGATAGCATAATGCATCGTGGCCGGTTATCAAAAATGCATCTGTTCGGTGTGTTGTGCTTATCGCTTTATATGGCAGAAAAAAACACACACACTCCCGAAACCCAAACACTCCCGAACGGTGTGTGTTCGAAAGCTATGGCACCTGAAAATATTTGCTGCTCATTGATGCTTGCTTGTACGAACATTATTTTCAATCGATGTGAATAATTGATGCGTTTTGAAGAAGGGAAAAAATACTAACACACGCACCCACTATTTGAACACATATTTCATGCATAATTACCGATGCTTGCGGTATCACCATTGTGCGCCAACCGACCGACCGAATTGTGCATTACTTAACGGATGACTTCGGTGGCATCCGTTTGGAATATTTTTCACGCCACGTGTTTTTTTTTTTTTTTGCAATCAAATACACATTATTGTTCATTTTTGAAATGGGCTAATCGCACCATTCCTGATGGGAGTTGCTCGACAACGACCATAACCATCATCAGCGGGAACGTAGCAGTGGCAATAAAACTATCATTTGTTCCAGATTTTGCCGACGCCTTGCACCACCTTTGCCGGGCGAGCTGACGGTGCATATGGCCGGAGCGAATGGCGAAAAGAAGGGCAGAAATCGGTAGACGAAGACAAAAAACAACACTACAGTCACACGGTCGTCAAAGCTTTTAGCCGAACCATTTGCGCCAGGAGTTCGGAAAACTCCGCAACTCCGATATAATAATGACCGTGCTGTCCGCCTTCCATCCTAGAGCCAAGGGCGGGACGGGCGGATGCTGGAGGATGATACCGAGGCAATGCCACTTTTCGCATAGTTCATACATTGATGGCCATTGTTATGACTGCAATTAAACGATTATGGAACACACTCGGGGAGCGGCGAGGGGAACCGGAAAAGCTGTTCCCCACCGTCCTCCAATCTGTCGCTGACAGCTGAGCCGGCATTTTGCGCAAAGTCCCGGTCCTGTGTGTGCGTCTTCGAATATGTTTACGTGTGTATGGGGGTGTGATGGAGTATGTCTACCGTGTGTCCTCCGGTGTGTCGTCCGGTCCATCAAGGATAACGATGACTAGTTTCGCCAGACATTCCATGTGACGGTCTACGCCCACCCCAGTGCGCACAAAAACTCTCCAACAACGTTACATCCTCCGGGGACAGGATCAGGCTGAGGACGACACACCACGACATTCGATGGCCATTCACCGTAGCGACGTTGGCAGAAAGGGAGGACAAGAAAAGAAAAAAAAACAAGTTACCAACGCTCGTCCCGAATAAACTCTGCTTAACAGAATTAAACTCATATTGTACGATATTATAGTTATGCTTCTTTATTACATTTTCATGAGCATTACAACGCCGACGCCAAACGCTGGACGCTGGGAACGGGGTTTACGAGTGTCCTTCGCTCCGGGTCCGAAGATATGCCCCGATCGGACAGTCAATTGGAGATTATGCTGCCGTTCCATCGTTCGGCCGGTTAGATTTAGGTACCTCGACGTGAGGCTGTTGGACTTGTTTTCCCCTGCATTAGGCTCAGCTTCAGGGGTAGTACAGTGCGGGTCGAAAAAATGGCAACATCAAATAGCGCCATTCACAAGATCAGAAAATTGTCTTTTAAGTAACGGAACGTTTATAGAACAACTGTAGAAAACAAGGCGTAAATGTATGCTGAAAAAATACGCCATACTTTACCTAACATTGGAAGAATATTTCATTCAAGAAAATGTGGGAAAGTTCCGTGCAAATACAGCCACGCCTGCACTGTAACGTAGCGGGTCACATACAAATATAGCAAAAGATACGGACGATTGCGGATTCCTTCCGCACGGCACTGCACACGACGCTCACCGGTGGTCTGAGCCGCCGAACGTACGAGCATGTCCATATGTTGCGAGTCCTTTCGGGTGGAAACATTTTTTTTATTGCGCGGGACGGAGAATGTTGGATAAAACCACCAAGGAAATGATTATCGCTCGATGCGCACGGAATAATAATGCGACCGCTTGTCGAGCTGGGGGCGTTGTTGTGTTGTTTTTCCTTTACTAGATTTCCCGACCATTCAGCGGCATGTGTGTGTGTGTGTGTGTTTTGCTGGCGTTACGCTTGACTACAACATTTTAGAGTGCTTCCTTATCCCTAGGAATGGGATCTTCCCGGGCAGTGATGCTGCAGTATTGTGCCATTTTTTTGCGACCAAAACTATTGCGCATTCAGTGGAAACTAGGAGTCCGTAGTTCTGGCCAGTAGTTAGTGCGCGTATGAATTTAATTTTGTTCAATTTCAAAACGAATTTTCATCGTGGACGTGCAGCGAAAATAAATTCTTCCCATGGAGCTGTTTTATTCGATGTGTAGGATATTTTCTTTCCCTACACAATTGCAGATTCATTGGCATGGCTATCAATTATGGATGTGTTAAACTGTGTGAAAATACAAAACGGATGAAAATTCACACTCACATTTTCTCGTACAAAAAAAACCCGCTCTTTGGCAGGGGGCTTACAATGTAACACATCAAATGTGGGATTAAATATCGCTCGCAGTCGATGCTGTTTTTCATCGTACATAATCGCAACATCCGATGATGCAACAATATATTCCTAAAAAGGAAAGCCGGAAAAAAGCTCACACAAACACGCACACAAAGCATCACAATGGATCATGTTCCACTTTCCATTAACTTTTTCCGGGAAAAACTGCTCCCCAAACAAAGCCCGCCGGGCGTCCCATCAGAGCGGAAAGTAATTCACGCTCCAATTATTTTCTCCACTCTACTCTCCGTCGGGGATAATATTGACCAGCGTCCGGGCGAGCGAATAAACCCGTCCGAAGGAGTGTTGAAAAGGGTCAATTTTCTGCCCGAGCCCCGAGATGCGAACTGCGTGCTTTCGAGCCAGGGCTGGTGCCACGGGAAGGAAGCACCATTTTCCGGCGAACTCCGAAAGCCCATTTGCCAATCAAGCGTGCGGTGGGGATCGTACGCCGAGCGCCAATGGCCGGCCGGCCTCCGGATTCCCTTCCGATGGGTTCGTTACGGCCGAACGTTCTATTGTTTACCGGGAAAAGTTGCGGCCGAAATTTTTGCTGACTTTCTTGAAAAACAGAGTCCCCCCATTAGGGGGGCCTCTCCATTTCGAACGCCACACTTTGCACTTTAAACTTTGCCAAGCAGCGCTTGTAAAGTGCTTGCACAACACCGATTTCACAATGGACGTAGCGTAGCGTCTCTTATCGTGCGTGGGTATTTGTGTGTCTTTTCTCTTTTTTTCTTACTTCTGTTCGCTTCTTTCCAACGCTGTCGATGTGAAACACAACTTCCAAAGCCCACTTAGCTTGCTTATGTCTTTGTCATATTTTGTTTTTGTTTTTCTCTTCCTTTGGTGGATTTTCGTTTTTGCAACCAGTGCCGATTAATTGGCAGGAAACCGCATTTTTCCATCGAAAGCGCCTTTACCTCGCATGGGATAAAAAGGACATGCACATCTTCTGTCGAACGTTGAAGTGAGGAGCAAAAAGAGATCGAGCAAAGCAACCAGCGACCCAGTTCTGCTCGTCGCAGACTTCGCCCGCTGACAACGAGATGAAAGGACTCGCAGGGCGCCATGGTGCGAGCCGAGTGCATTGAGCTATTTAATGAAAAGGATACCAATCCAGCGAAGCGAGACTGTTTCGACAGTTTGTAGTTCGCAGTGCAAACCGCACCACTAATGGCCGGCCGGGCCCAACCGACCGGTTCGGTCCCTAGGACATCAAGGGCAGTCTGTCACTTTCGGGCCGGTGTGTTTCTTTCCCCTACCACCCCATCCCGGGCCATCCGGGAAAGTGCACAATGCACACCGCACCGGGCTACGCTCTGTGGCGCTCCGTGAGTCGGAATAATTGATTAGTTAATTAAGTGCTCGGATAATGATGTGTCTCACAACACACCCGTACACGGCATAACACGGGACGCCGCAGTGCGCACCGGTGCCAAATGCGATGCGGATAGCCATCAGGCTTAAAGCTATTTAATGTACAAATAGTCTTCACGCCGTACCAAAACATCGCTCGTGCTTTGAACTTGGTACGGGGCAGGTGCGCGGGAAGATGAGGTGAGTTTCGCCAGTGGAAAACTTTGTTTCTCTTAAAGCTTCATTACCCGAACATTACGACATTACGGCACACTAACGTTTGCGCAGGGAGGGAGGATTGATTTTAAAGGGTCTCACGTTAAATTGATTAATTTCTGAGGCAAACTTTCAAGTATTAAATTGGCCGAACTAAAGCTTAAATAGGAGCATCATTTTAAAACATCGATTGTTATTTAGACAGGCTCTCACATCCACGCCATCTGAAGAAAAGCAAAAGTAATTACTTTATCGGAACATGAGTATTTGATCCAATAAACCCTGCAAAGCAATAATCGGATATGTTTTCTACAGGATAGATTTAGATTCCTTTGAAGTTTCTTTGATGTGCAAGTTGATTTATTTGATGGTAACATGTAATTTGCTTTAGACTGACTTATACTGCTGCTTTTTTTATTAAATCCTTTGAATGGAAAAGGAATCGTTTTATTTAAAGTTGAAAATTTCACTGCTTGGGGGTAACAAACCTCAATCAGTACCTTTCTTAACCCAGGAGAGTAAATTCTCAAAATAAGAGATAACCATGGGAAACGGTTTCATTCATTTTCTATTCACTATTCTATTATTTCAATCCATGTTGCTTTTGTTTAGAAAAAGTCACAAAAAAAACATATCAAAGCCTTCCTAACGAAGTGTTTTGTATCCCGGTAAAGTTAAGATATGGTTTTTGAGCATTGATGCAATTTTAATTTGCACTGTTTCGTACCTAAAAATACAGAAATAAATCTGAGTCATGTTTTTTTTTCTAGTTCATTAGAATGGATACTCGTTCAAAAAATCCCTTTAAATTCTCGTTATAAATTTCAAATCAACGATCAAACGTGGTGTTTCAAACGAGTCTAATTATGTTCCATCAAAATTATACACAAAGATAGAATGATTCAACATTGAAAGTGCAGAATTTATGGTTTTATTTCACATTTCATTATTGTCATGACATTATAAGCAAGATTTAAAGACAGTCCTCAAATACAAAAATGTCACTCAATGAGTTGACTCTCACGTGCGAGTAAATAGGCAAAATACTCTGGGGGAAAACTCAATCGCTTTATTGTTCATTTCCCGGCCGAAGCGTCTTGCAAGCGGGCATTACCAAGCACATATACCACTTGATTTTGGCACACCTGTCCGACCCGACCATGATGTTCCTAATGAGATGTACCATCCGGGGTCCGTGGGCCAGGAAGCACTAAAAATCATGGCCCCAAGAAGTGGCGCCCAACTGGCGAACGTGCCCACGCGATGAGCACGAACACGGAGGCGTTTTGCGGCGAAATTACTTGCCCACCCGGGGAAGCCTTTGTCACGAAGCAGGCTTCACGGGGCGTACGGCATCCGGTCACCAATTGCCGGCCGGTACGACGGCGAAGTGTCCACTCAGACAAATCCGTGCGAATCACGTCCGCAACTAGAGGTGCAATCACGCGACACGCCGTAGTCCTTCGTGCCATATGTGGTTCAGCGGACGTATGTTCCAAACACAAACACACACACAAATACGGGCGCGTTCCCAAACAATAAAGCAAGCATGTAGAATGGCCGGTGAAGGACAGTACCGGTCGGGGGCTGGCTCTTCCGGAACCTAATTATAAATAGTTTAATCACTCCCGTGGGAGCAACGTTTAATCGAACCGCGGCACGGACAACGAACGGGCGGTGGCGACGTGATCATCGTGGCCAAAGTAAGGTAGGGTAGCAAATTGGCCCCCGAACGGTGCTCCAGTTCCCAATCCATCCACCGGCAATGGCCAGTGCCGGGGACCGTCTTGATTGCCTTAATCCCGCTGACCCGCGGTGCTAATTTCCGGAAGGATTCGCAACTCCTCCGAGCCCGTCTTCGCCGCGGGGCATTGTTTGGGGACCGTACGCAACGTGCCCGACCAGGAATCAAGTGACAATTAAAATTAATTTAACATTTTAACCCTAATTACTGCGCATCCGTTGGTAGCTCTCGATGGAATTTCGGTCGTTTCGGGGGTGGGTGGGATTTTCTCCCCGAAGTTCGATCAAGCCCGCCCACACCGGTGCGAAACAGATGTTTCCAATTCCGAGCCGGGACTCTTCCGGGAAGCACGTTCCGGAGGGCGCATTGGAAGGAAGCGAATGTGCCATACATCAAACTCTACCCTCCACCCCCCTCCCCCGGCCCAATGCCAAAAGGTGGCCTTTTCCCTTTTTCTCGTTAACTGTCGGCGGAATGAAGAATGAAGCAGCCACACACACACAGCAACAACAATAAAAAAAACTGTCACATTTTCTTCATACGACTCATACGAGCCGGGGCCGTAACTCAGAAGGAACGCGTCCGGGTCTCTTGGGAAAGTTCGGACCCATAAATCTCTCTTGCCTTTCTCCCCTCCCCCCCCACGATGTCGAGACACGCCGCCTGATCGATTCTTTCTTCGGATCGAGTTAGTTTTTCTTCGGCCTCTCCCGGTACCTCGCGCCCGGTCGAACAAGCGTTGGGGAAAAGCGTTCTCGGTTCGAAAATGGCGAACCGAAAGCGGTTCTAGCGCGTTCGTTTGTGTAGAATACAAAAAAAATACCCACCGAATGCAAAGGAAACCAAACTCCCATTTCGCCATCATTCTCCATTCTAGTCGCAATGGCGTAGACAGATGGGGAGGGGGGTACGGCCTAGGAAGTGTTGGGAGGGCAGCTGGCGGGGATGAAAATATGGCCCGGTCCGGGCGAGCGAACGGTATGTATGCTGCGCTAAAAACAGGTTATGAACCGTGTAGCCAGTAGGGATTTTGGCCAATCGATACGATACTATGTAAAAAGAGTTATTTAGACGTGGACTGGTTGTTTTTCCTTTTTTTTTGCTCTCCCCATTTGCTCTCCGCTCCGGCTCGGTTTGAATAAATAATGATCGGTTGTTTTTGGAAAAACACACACACGGTTAGCGTTCCCCTTAATCAAACGCTGATCAAAGTAAAACTACGGCCTAAGGAGAGGGTCACGCCGATGGGCGGAAGGGAATTATAGCGCGGGGTAAGACGAGAATCTAAATTGACCCCGAAGGCATGTTTCAGTTCGGGCTGAAATTAAAACTTTGCCAACACACTGCAGATACCAAAAAACAAAAAACCACAACATAGAGTGAAGAGTTCTAAAGCCACGAAACTAAGGGAAAGGATCGAAGTTCCGAGCCAAAACCCTTTACGATTTTCGAAACGCATGCTCCTTTCCCTCCGTTTAAGCGGGATAAACGGGAGTGGGAAGTGTCGGAGGCTCGAAGGTTAGGGGGAAATTATTAAAACTTAAACCGAGGTTTGATCGCTTCAAGGATTTTTTCCTTTGCGGCTTGAAGGAAAATTGGGCTCATCAAGCTAAACTTTTCCCATTGCGTATTGGAATTCTTTCGGCTCCCTTTTTATGTGTGTGTGTGTCTGTGTGCCAACTTCAGAACGTTCGAGCATGAAAACTGCCCTTTTCGTTTATGCGCATAAAAAAATAAGCAACGGATACTGGTAGATGGAAAACGGGAAAGACTTTTCCCCGATGCGACACCACGTGCAAAAACTTTCCACCACACTGCAAACTTTGTCCGCACCGCCCGTCGCCTTTTGCGGGGACCTCTCCCAAAAGCCCGTCTCAATAATTCAAGAAACCTTCGGTGGCCGTTTTCATTGCCGTGACTTTTGCTTTTCTTTTCGTCCCCCGGCCCCGTTAATCGGTCGTCGGTCGCGCGACAAACGGAGCATGCTCTCGGTGGCGCAGAGCGAACGCGGCGTGTTCATTAACCATGCTAATTTATGCCAAACTAAGGCTCCGTTTCATCGGTTCGGGTTTCGCTCCGGCACCGGTTGTGTCCTTCGGCTGTGGCGGGTTATGGGTGGCCGGTTTACGTAATCTGCGGTTGACAGACAAAAGACAACCGTCCAATCAATGGGGGCATTGATTTCCGTCCGAGGTCGGTCCGAAGACACCTGCTCCGAGGCGGTCGGGCAACCCACCGTTGCAGGCGGGAACCGCGGGGGGAAGGTGTGACACACACCAGGGGAAGTGTCAAACCTTCGGGAGGGGCGGTGGGTGACACTGTTTAACTTCAATTACACAGTGTGTACACGCTGGTCCGCGTTTCGACGGAACTTCGAACGGTTCTCGAACGACCACAATGAGGTTTTGGATTAGAGCCCACTCGGAACAGAGGCCGGTGGTTCCGGTGGTTGTGTTGATTCACATGCCGCATGGACATCCATCACCATTACGCCCTCCAGCTCGAGTGAAAGTGGAGTGCGCAGCCACTCAGAAGTACACATTAATTATGGATTGAAGCCCGCAAGTAGTTATTTTCCACGACCTGCATTGGTTTCAAGGATGGCAAATCGGAACCACATAGACACACACACACACACACACACACACACACCATCATCGTACTTCAACTTCCCAATCACAACACAGAAGTGGAAACATCCCACATCACAATCAAAGTACCTCGCCGATGGTGTCTCCATCAGCAACCGTCAATATTCGTACGCCCCATTATCATTATCGTTTAGCGAAATGCGTCAAGCCTACGCGACGAATAGGCAACGGCACCTACCAAAGTGTATGTCGTTTCCGGTTACCGCCTTCTTCTCCTCTCGATGTCTTCGCGACCGGTAGGTCCGCAATCTCTCTCCTCCCGAAGCGGCACACAAATCTGTTGATTCCGTTGGAATCAGGATCGACGGCCCGTTTTTCCGGCAGAACCCACTTCGCCACCGAACGAGCCTCTGTTCTCCGCGGGCAATCAAAGCAGGCTAGCTTCTTCTTCTAACCGCACCACACCACTTCACCTTCCACCGCTGAGGCCCGGGCGGCCCATCGAAATGCTTTTATCCTTATTATGCATCCCTCTCCCTGACGCACCGCACTTGCCACACTTTTCAGATCACTTCCGGCTGCCCGCGGGGCGTACACATTATTTCCTCCTCACGCTCCACTCACGTCGCCCCCATCCGACCCGGGCGGCCCACTTTGACTGCGGCGATGTTTTCCTTTCCGTTCCGAGATACTGCACATTGAAGAAGGAAAAACGGGCACAGCCACCTCTGATTACATAAACACTTCCGACGTTCTATATTCTCGAGTCGGGCGATGTTGCGAGTGCTGGTTCCGGTGTCTCACTGGACGCTTTTCTTCCCCTCTTTCCTTTCCCCGCGCACCACCAAGGGATTTCACTGTATCAGGATACGGCCCGCCGCAAGTATCCTTCGATTTCTTCCCACCCAGAGTTTCTAACTGCAGTGTGGAAGTGCTGCTCTTCCAACCGACACAGCCTTCCGGTTCCGGTTTTGTTTTTTTTTCCTTCTTTTCACTGCTCGCACGGAAGGCGCTTTCGATTTTCGATCCGCCCTCCAGCGGTGCGGACTGTGGGTGGGTGTGAGAGAGCGTTAAAATCACCGCATCCGGCGTTGAAGGATCAATCGAGCCAACTTCATGACCCGCGTCGGGCACCACGGCAGGGTATTCGCGGTATTCTGACACAGCGCATTCGGCACCGAAACACGCACGCACGTCTCAGCATCACGAGCATCACGGTCACACTGAGGAGCAGCCCGCGTACGACGCAGCGGCGCACCGGCCGAGTTCGCAGCTCCGCGGTGAGCAGCGAAGCGACCGCGTGAGCTGAGATTCCGACTCCGATTCCGGCGAGCGCGAGAGCCATCCGTCCCGCAGCGAGCGGGCGCGAGTAAAACGGGATCCACGCGGCGGCAGGCGTTCGCATTCCTTCGCAGTCGCCACCGTTTCGCCGACCCGATTCCGATGCTTTGCGGATGGACCACGCATTCCGACTCCGAACAACCTTCCTGGTACGTTTGCGAGGGAGGGAAAGCCTTTTTGTGAGCGAATCACGATATTGCTCACAACGGTTCACGGTGAGCTGGAGCGAGCATCGAAATGTGCCGCAGTGGGTTGTGAATGGATGGATTGTGAATGGGGCATCGCGAGCCCCATGGTGGAGCATTCATGGTTGTGAGGATGCAGGTTTTCCGGGAATGAACGTGTTCATTTTCGCTTCAGCATCTTGTTGCTCGCAGGATTGGGTGCTCGGTGAACACGTGCCGAGAAAGTACGCAGCCATTTGGCCTTTGAATTTTCAAACTATAGTTCAATGCAATAATATAATACTTTTAATGTTTATAAAAATGAATTATTAATTTTATTAATTTTTATATATTTATTTTAAATAACATTCACCATCAATTTTGTTATTTCAAAATTTATAAAATTTCAATTTAGATTATACCACAGAATTTTACAAAGGAGTCAAATGTATATCAAACTTCAGTTTTCCTTAATGTTATTCCATTGCAAATATTTAAATGCCAAAAACCTTATTTTCAAAGCCTTATTTCGTGCGAAACCATCAATAACATTAAAAAAAAAACAAATGAATAAAATTTATAAGATAATGCACTTTTCACTTTGCAATTGAACTACTCTTCAGCCGTTTTTAAACTGAAAAAGTACTTTTATGTGGAATGTTTGAAAAGGAAAAAGTTTATATAATTTTAGCTAAATTACTATTGCATTTAGAAATGACCAGGAAATTTCTTTTACTAATCCATGTATGTCCATTATCCTCAAATTATCCTGCGCATTTTCCTCTTCAATGATAAAATCTTTGCACTGATTCCCTTAGTATACGGTAATGCATCCGTCTTTTATAGTTTAATCCATAACAAAACACAAAATGATTATGTTTGGGGATCTTTTGTTAATCAAAACATAATTTCATATTCTTCATTTACTGTTATTCAAAAGTTTTGAGAAAAAACAAACATATAGAAAAAAAATATAGGCAAGAAAAGCCCTCGGTTTGGAGCCCTCGAAAGCTGCTTAACGAATGATCAATATTTTCCTCTCGTAATTTGTATAAAGTGTATGCATTTAACTATTTACATTCGTTCTCAAATAATTCCAAATTTTAAAAAGGTCCTATCTAAATTGATTCGCTCTCGTAAAAGCAAATATATTACGTTTTATCAACCATATTCTACTTTTGTTTTGCACACTATTTTAAAATACTAAAGAAAAATTAAATACATTAGAGAATTCTGAACCGTTACACATGACTGCAAAATATTTCTCATTTACATATGCCCAAAGAGGTACTAGTTTTCCTTAGTTCTTAATTGACAACAATTTCACGTTTAGATCAAATAAACACTGTTTCAAGAGTTGTTTTTTTAAACCATTTAAATGTTAGAAAGTCCATCCCAATCATCTTCTCACGGCCCGGTCCCTATTGTTTTCGTTCGCGCAAAGATCCGCTCGTTCAATCCGCAAGAAGAATCGTATCGATCGTAAACGATCTGCCTGGGCCTGAGCCAAGTGTTGAGCCCTCCGACCTTTGCCCGACTGCATCGCGCCTGATCCTCGGCCTGCAAACTCAACTGCATTTCCCCGTTGCACCGCCAGTGCAACCATAAAAAAATGGGTGTGAAAATGATGACTCGCACCCTTGGCGTTTGTGGCACGGCCCATTCTGCCGGATGCGGATGCCCAACCCCTCCACGGGGCATTATTTAGACGCAGCGCTACCAAGATCGATCGACGATGATCGAACACTTGAGATAACAAGACTGACACAGAGAGACGATCAGCGCCGATCAGCGAACCGGTTGATTGATTGCAGCCGGCCGTCGTTCCCGGCACGGAACGGAGCGGACCACTCGATGGCACATCTATAAAAGTCAGCGCTCCTTCGCCCATCAATAAACTGCGCTAAAAGCCCGTTGAGATGACGGAACCGTCGACGACAGTGTTGGATGCTGCTTGAGCGTTTGCATGACCGCTACGAGTCGGGCTGGCGGTGCAGCCGCAAAAAAAAGGACCTGATAACACGGACGACAATCGGGGATGGGACAACGACGTGTGGGAAGGGTCGGGTGGCGAGGGGAAAAAAAAGAAGTCCTGCATGCGAGTGGTGAGTGCGAGCACCGCAACTATAGTCAGCGGTCGGTTTGCATGCTAATTTTCTCGCCACTTTAGTCGAGCACCCAAGACGAGCGAACCGTGGAGAAACGCGGGCTGCATTGGGACGCGGAGGGACGTGGGGCACGAAGGCAAGTGTGCGAGAAAACGGTCCACTCTGCACGAAGCGTAAGCGATATGCAATTTGTGTAAATTACACACCTTCTTCACGCCGGAGATTGTTTCCCTCCCGCCCGGTGGGGGCGCGAGGAAAGACATTTTTCATTTCCCACTTATCTCATGCTCTGGCTGGCGCGTATTGATCACTTGAGATGGCACCGTACCGGGCGCGGACGAACAATGGACACGGTGTGTCGGAAACACTCCACGGCCACGTCCAGCGCCGGGACGCGGGAAAAGTCGTCGCCGACGACGGGTGCGGGTGGCGCGATGAGTGCGCACCGGAACCGACCGGTGGAAAATAGTTCTCCGCTTCGCTCGTTGTCCCCCTCCCACTCCACTGTCTAGCGAGGCAGTGGGCTGAGAACCAGAAGAATGTGAATCAATATTTCATACCGTCATCGTGAAGCTGAAGTGTTGAAACTAAAGCATAATAAAGAAAAGGATGTTGCACAGAAAAGAATGAAACAAAAACCTCGGTAAATCTGACGGTAATCTCCCCTGCCTTCTCATCTTTCGCTTATCTATCCGCACCAAAGCATCCTAGACGGGTTTGTCGGGGGAAAAGCCGAGAGCGAAAGAAAGGCATTTGCGAAAGCCACTAATTTTATGTTATTGTCTTGTTAATGTTTCATTATGAGTGACGAAACGGACCCACTTTCCATTTGCCTTTCCCGCCCCGTTCGCGGTTCGATTAAGCAGGTCAGAGTAGCGGAGGAATTGACTATCATTTTTTTCCCCCGCCCTTTTCCCTCTATACTTCCGCAACCGCCTTGGCAAGTGGTTTCAATCACGCTTCGGTTAGATTAAACGAAATCGATAGCGGCAACCATTGCGTCAAAGGACTTTGTTCGAGACCGGGCTCAGGCCGGCGCCACCGCTTGGCCGCCAATGCTGGTCGGTCAATTGGCGCCGATTTTTGCCACTTTACGATCATGCGTCCACCGGTGCCGATGCTGGCGTCATAATTACCCCCGTATGCTCATATAAGGAAACATCTTGTTTGTGCGATGAGGAGAACGGGTTTCATCCGTACATCGAAAGGATACCGGGGTGAACGGGATGGAGCAATCTTTTTCCACAGCTGGCCCAACGAGAGCACCTCCCAAAGGGTCGCCGAGGTGATAAATGTGGGACAAGACTAATTATTCGCACCCATCGAGTGGATGGCGCGCCGTTCGGCACCTATCCGAGGGGACGGTGTTGCATATTAAGTACGAACAATTTGCAATTACACGTGGTCACGCCGGCGGCTAAATACTTTGCATGCCACTGCGAGCGGCGAGCACACGACGGAGATCGATTAGGAAAATTATGTTTCGGCTTTTAAAAGGGCACACATTCTATGTCAGCAGTCAAACCCTGTGCGAAGGTCGTTGCGCAATGGTGGCTGAGTTCGTGCCGCTCGCATCCCATTCTATCCGGAGGTTTCGATCTGTTCGATAAAAAGCTGATCACCGCTTTGGGCAAGACAAAAAAAAAAAGATACAAAACACACAGAACCGGATCTTAATGGTGGCTTCAGCAAAGTGGTTCCAAACGTGTTCTGCAAGTCTTGCCATACAAAATGCAACCATTCCGTGCAACGATCAGGTGATAATAAAATTAATTTGCATACCCTTTTCACAAGAAGATAATGGTGCGCGAAAATAAAAACACCCAAAAGAAAATAAAAACGGATCCAGGTGATAAGTTTTTAAATGAACCAACATATTGGGTTTCAAAAACAAATCCCTTGATTATATGGCAAAGCAATTAATTTTGGTTTGTTGATCGATCGCCATATTCAGGCCATCCATATGGAAACAATTAAGTTTTGCGGTTTCTTATCAATGAAAAACAAGTTAATTAATTTTTATCTCACCCACTAAACCTTCTTATGTCAAACAAAAGCTTTATTAATGCTCGAAAAAGAGGGAATGCTTTAAAAAGGAGAGCATTTTTAATTTATCACATGAACAAAGTTTCCACCACATGACTATCTTAATCTTAAGTCAATTTTTTTCGGTGTTGTCTTTCACAATAAATTTAGTTATTCACTCTACAACGGTAAACATTCCCATTGGTTCCCCAAGGTAACCATTTTTTTAAATATATTACGGATACCTATGCACTTTCAAAATTCTTTCCCTCTTTACCGTTATAAATCATTATTTCCATCTATAATATATATTATAGATTCTATATGTTACACTCCCAAGAGTTTAAATACCAACTGCGTCATATTAATCGTTAACTTGATAAATTTGAGATCGGAAAAATTTCTTACTACATTGTGGTAAAATCAAATTTTTATGAATTAACGATACCAACCAGCATCGTTCGACATTTTTCCTTGAATAAACATCACTCTCCCGAAGCAGCATCCAGATGAAAGCTGTAAAGTGTGTAAGGTTCTTGATAAGATGACAACAAACATGGACACAATCGTTCGAAATGAACAACAATACGTAAACACACCACTCAGGGTGATACGACTGGCGTGCAACGACTTTCTGCGAATTGAAACATGTGCAAGTTATATTTCAAAGCAATATGAAAAAAAAGGAAGCAAAATACCGTTCGACAAGTACCACTCTGCAGGATAAAATATTATCTGCATTTACGACGAACCGGGGGCATGGTCGGGGATTGAGTGGAGAAGCCATATCACAAACAAAACGCCATCGACGAGGGATGCTTCGAATAACAACATTTCGAAAAAATAAAAATATAAACTTACTGTGGCGATGGTGGACGATAAACTTGTTTTGAACGCGCGCTCCTGGGCGTTCTCCGGTTCTCTACCCGGCACGCACACGAGAATCTCGTTCCAGCTCGAAGGATTTACAGTCCCAAACCCGGTTCTCGAGTGTGTCTCATGCCGAACGGTAAGAGGTGACATGATCTTGAACGAGATGTCAATGTTTTGCGATGCACCTAAGTGTGGCTTAAAAAATAAAAATACCAAATATTTTCTTTCCACAAACATAACCATTCGGGTCTAATTACGAGATACCAGCTTGTTCGATGTAGATATCACTTAAGATAAACTGCTTTTCGTAATTGAAGAGCTGCAAAGAGCATAAGATCTGTCCGTTTCAGGTAAAAGCTCTTCAAACACTTCGAGTATTGCAATGCTATTAAGGGGCATGTATTCTTGGACCCATTAGATGAAGGCTGTTTTTCTTCCCTAGAAATTGAACACAGCTTTCACAGAATTCACAATTGTACAGCGTACAAACTGCATTTTGAAAGGGATAAAACATGTACTGCAATTTCGCGTGCACCTTTTCCATTCTTAGTTTATATTGAATTGAGGTTTTTACTGTAGGATGTTCATGCGTTTTCTCTTACCTTTTTATTTGTAGAATTCTTGTTACTGATATTCCAACAAAATCCATTAAAGAAACGTTAATATTCAAAATTACTTTTAATTTATGTAATTACTATTTAAAAATTACTGCTTAATTTAAGTAATTCATTTCATCACTTCTTCTTAATAATGAGTTATTTTTATTTACACTCCCGTTCCATGATTTTGCGTTGACATTACGAAACTGCCCACACTTTTCATGCAATTCGCACGAACCAGATCATGTGATCCGATCGGATATGACAAAACGGACACCGCCAGATGGCACCACCGTTACCAGGGAAAACGTGCTCGACCCTGCGAGGACATTTATGCTTCATTTTCGCGGGAAAATATTCAAACAAAAAAACACACACACACAACAGCAAACCCGATGCAAAAATACGGCCAACGTGAGCTTAAAAACAACACGGCTACATTTACACCACTCCCCCACGGGCGAGCACGCGGGTCGTGCATGTAAGCGACCGTTCCAAATGCAGATTTAATTAAATTTTAATTTTTAAATAATTGTTTAATTTCATGTACGGTGCCAGCCTACGGTGGGACTGCACCGTGGGGTTGGCATCGATGCGCCGTGAGATGCACCTGGCTGCGATTAACGGCGATAATGGGTTTTTGTAGCCTGGGCTTGATTCGTGCTTTCAGCCATGCAGTCCCGTTCCGCGAACGGACCCGTATAAGGATACGGATGCGCTGCACCTGGTGACGGGTGAGGCGACGTGTCAACAGATCGCGAGGCAAGGGATTGCCGACTAAAAGATTTTTAATGTTTTGTGGCGGGAGTAGGTGTTTTTTTCCCCTCTCCCTCCCATCCCCGCGTGCTTCCTCTTTCACGCGATGGTTTCTTTTTTTTTTATTATTCCATTGCACAACCATCCCTGCAACGGTGATTCAATTTTAATTGATAATTGATCCATTGTCAATTGAGCGGTTTATGCGTGATCGGTTCTTAATGATTCGCGATTGATTTTCAACCCATGCACTCGCGCTTAACACGTTGCAGCTGACATCCTGTTGTATCGGTAGGCTTGCGAAGTAGATCTGGACAAACTATATACCTCTAACCACCCGGGGAAGCTTATCTTCCTCCTGAAGGAGTTCCTAGCGCACGCGGGTTCCCGATTGCCAGTGATTAAATCCCGGGCTATTCCTGGCACCCATCGTACATCGCCCTCCGGCAGTCCAGCAAAGTCCCATCCATTACATTATTGTATTACAATCCGATTGCGCCATTTAGCTGATCGTTCGGTTTATCGTTTGATCGCGCGGGCTGGCCATTTGGGGCCACCGATTCGGGCGGGTAAACTTTCCCCTAGTCATTACGGGCGCCCGCTGGGAAAAACTTTCACGGCGCACAAGTGTCAGCAGAACTTGATACTTTCATTCCAACCCCCCGCTTTGCTGGCGAGAGGGGGAAAATTGTTATTCCGAGAAAATCCACCTCCGCTTCGCTTCCCCGAGGGCCGGGGCAGAAAGTTTAAAAGTATTTCTTTTCCATTCCGATTGTTTGCCCCTCCCACCCCGGTCAGGTTTGGCTTGGACGCGGTGGACGCTACTGACGCGGCCGGTTTTACCTTTCCGCCTCCGAGAGCCCCCGGTCACCTCCGGGGGCTTAGTCGATAATAGAAATTATTTGATTATAATCAGCTTAATTTGATTGGGTAATAATCGTACGTTCTTCGGTCATCCGGGTTCCTGGGGGGACCCGTAAGGCCTTGGAAGTGGGCGGAAAAGTTTTCCCTTTTCCGGCCCTCCAGGAGGCAAGCAATCGGTCAGCTTACGGCACGGCTGGTGATGGGGACGCAAGAGACGATGGAAAGTGTAAGTTTACGAAAGAAATCTACCACCTTGGGCGCCGAAGGAAACGCATTACCGAGAAGGTACCCTAGCTGGGTGGTAGAAAGGACTCCCACGCCGCAAATAACAGTAACCGATCGATCGGTGCCGGCCGGAAAAACCCCGCCCCCATGTTTGCGAGGCGACGGAGGGAAACCGATTTGCATTTAAAAGTATCGGAAACTTCACCAATTGGTGGTTGAATTCAATTAGTGTAATGAACGAATGGGATTGCTTTCCCAGGCTTTACCCTTTTTTCCCGTCACCCGTTACCAAACCCGCCCGCCAACTGGACCGATCCGATCGGCCCCGGTGTGATTGGCCAGCGAGAGCGTTGTGCCAGGGGCTGCGCAGTTTATGCGTTGAGGAATGGGGCGAAAAGTTGGAAAGAATCAAAATTTGATTAGAGAAGGGAAAAGTTGCGCCCGAGATTCCACCATCTCTGGGACGGGAAGGCCAGCTGCTGTCGGGTTGTTGGCTTGAACGGCGAACGGATGCAAATGACAGGACCGGCTTAGGTTTCGCCAAAGTTTAGCCGATGTTTGGGGAAATATCTATCTTCTCTTACAGAAGAGTTTTCCACCGAGCTTGGAAAGAGTTTAATGGGAAACCTATGAAAAATAAAAAATACATGCCACCTTCGGGCGTGGGAAAACCTTATTACGGTGGCATTGATAAATCTGTTCCAAAGAAAATAAAAATACCGCAATGCATGAACTTGAGGAGCGATTTAACTTTACCAATTGGATTTTGAAGGAAATTCCTGAAACCGGAACTGGGTTCGAAACACGAAGCTGTAAAAAACGGGATATTGCTTTATTTTCAACCAACAAGATTGAACGTGATTATCACTCACACTGGAATATTGTTCATCTTTAAAACTATAAAATACTATAATTTTAAGAAATCACTAGATAAAACTAACTCATTAGAGTTTTAAGAACCAAACATTTGACCATTTGATCATCCAAATAAGAATAGTATTTACAATCCGCAAATGTTATTTGCAAAAATTGCTTAACTGAGTATTCTAATTTATATATTTCTTATCTTTTATCAAACATCTTTTGGAGCCCGAGAATATACTTTTGAACAACGAGATAATTATTATATTTAACTTCTTTCATCATGATTATCTTAACATTATTACAGCACCTCTCCATTTTTTCCATTGTTTGGTTTGTTTTGTTTCCGAAAGACAACGTTACTTTGTAGAATACAACATATTCAGTTGATGACCTTGTACACGAATAGATTGATTAATGATTGTGATAACGAAAAAGATCGTCGTAGAGCTTAAATTTGTATAAGATGAAATCCTTACCCATCTCACCCTATCCAGTTACAATCTAAATAATTGCAATCATACGACAAGAGAACAACTTGTAACAACTGCTAAGTGAATCTCAGAAACCACCTTAATCCAATTGCTCGTCTGTGTTTTTGAAAGGAAACTTTTCAAACACAAATGGCTACACGTGCGTGTGATTGATTGCGCGTGTGTTCGAGCACCCTATTGATAGATTCACTTTTCGTTGTTCGTTAAACACGAAAATCAATTCAAATCTCCTGCTTTTTTCCATTTTCCTGGACGCTTACTTCCTACTCTCCGGCAAGACGCGTGGGTGGAAAAAAGATAGGAAAAACAACAGGTAACACGTTTGGCTGGTACCTACCTACCGTTTGCGACTTATCTTAAATCCCGTGGAATTCAATTTCATTCGGCCCCGTCTCCGCGGCCCACACGCCAAGAACCGTAATCCGATCAGGGCGTCCAGGATCTCCGCACTCGTTACACACACTTGCGTACGGAGACCGGCTCAAGTACGCCCGGAGGCGCACATTATTTCGGGGTCTCCGGACCGGCGTCCCGTCGAGGGTAAGGTCGAGAAATCGGCCGCGCCTCGACGCGCACCATACCGATGGCTTGCGGGCACAACCGGCTTCTGGTTGCCCAGCCCCGGCATCGGGGTCGGGTTTTGCTGCGTATGTTTATGTTATGCCTACCCCATCCTCCCGCTCGCTCGCCCCATAAACCCACCTCTCCTACACCGGCGGGACCGTCGTAGAACGCCGTGTTTATGTTTCATTTTCGTATTCTTCCCAGTGTCCCATTCGGCCCGCGGGACACATCGCGACGAGAAGCATCCGCATCGCGCGCGCGCCCCGCGATAATCTTCAAATCTCGTTTTGTGACCTTCGAAGCAGCTCTCGGCTGTTCTCGTTTTGGGAATGGGTTTTTCGGGGGCCTTGCAGTCGATTTTCCTGCGGCGCACATCTACCTCCTCTCCCGAGGTCATGGTGACAGCGCAGGTCGGCGTCCCAGCGCCGACCCACCGCCGAGGTGTTCCAGAATAATATTTAGAATGACGTGAGCGGGCACGCGGCGCTGATGGAAGTTTATCCTTCTCGGGGATAACATTCCGCCCGCGCTGGTGGGAATGGACCTGTAATCGCTTCTATCCGATTCCGGTGCCACTCGAGGCCCGTGAGAGGTATGTTTTCTTAGGGGTGGATGAAAATCGTTTCAGGCACCACGTGGAACCGTGTTTGTGGAAGCGGAATTATTTTCGCTAGATCATTTGCCTCTATGTTCTAAGTAGAAGTAGTGTTGAGATATTGAAATTTAAAGCAAATGAATTTAAACACTTCATTTTCTATAGTTTTTGTTATTAAATGGATCCTAGATGATGAACGATGCTAAAACATTTACTTCCAATATCACTTTTCATGATCATGAACTTTAAATCCTTTGACTTTATACAACACACCAACAGTTTATACTATTTGTACTGTTAATCGTATCCTAAAATAAATCATCACCGTAGGAAAAATCTCCCCTAAACCTCTAGGTAACATCAGCCGCCTTCGATTTGACTACATTCTTTGGGGAATAAAAATTTATCAGACCGTTACCACCTTCACCGATCGCCAAGTTGTTATTCTAGCGTCTCATGCGTGATGCGCGTGTTAACATCTTCATCGTTTCTCCCTTCGACGATTTTCCGAACGGGACGGGAACGGGCTTTTATTCTAACCGATTTTTGAGGAAAACCTCCGTCTGCGTTGGCTAGAATGGGGCCGACGAAAATACCGGAGAAAACCGATTATACTACGTGCTATGCGCTCATCAGACCGAAGGGATGAGTCGTCTTCTGGATGGCTGGTCCCTCTCCTCATCCCTTTTCCGTCCCCCGGACCGGGATTCGGTACGGATTCGATCGTCAAACGACGCATTCAATCACGAGGTGAGACGTTCCGGCCCATCTAGGGTGCCGTGCGGGACACGTTGTACTCCGATTAGCGTGAAATGTTATTAAAATTGTTTACAAGACACAATACACCGCTCGACGGACATGTGCCCGGGTGCTGCTGCACTGGAAGGTTTATCGAAACGACCGAACACCGCAAGGGAAACGGGCAACCATTTCCATCGGCTCCTCGGCCCGTTTTGTGGTGCGACGACGTGCATGACGATACCGGGCAGGATTAGTGTCCAACAGCATGCGAGTACTGTTCGAGACTTGCCTGCGAGTCTCGCTTCTTAGGACGGGAAAAGGGTTGACGGCAACCGAACCGACCGATGATGGTTTCGGGGATTTTCACTTTCGGAAGATGCTCTTAATTGGTCACCACCGAGAAGACGGTGGTTACGGGATGGCAAGAGGGATCAGCTCTATTGCTGGCTTGCGGGAAAATGGGATGGGGTTATTTTTACCACCAGCAATCAGCGGTTCGTAGTGAATCACCAGACACTGATTTGGCGGCGTCCGATCGTTCAGGTTAATATGTGCAATAAATTGTATATCCCTTTAAGCGTAAGGACATTATGCTACAATGTGTTCTGTTGGGAAAATTAAAAGTTTTTGCTGGTAAAATGTATTATTCTATGTAGTCAAACGTGGTTTACATCGTATTTGAAAATTAAATGACTTGCGCATATAGTGACAAAATAATATTTTTTAAAGCATTTTTTTTTCAACAAACATACGGAAGCAATATTTTTTATAATATTTTGTTTGGTGTTTTATTCAAATTTTTCTCAAACTAAACATAAAACTTTTATTTTGTTAACATTTTTTTTATTTCTTATTGATTTGTTTGACATCAAGTAGATTTTAATCAATTGCCTAAGATTTTTCTTTTAAAACCGAGAGTGTATACAGTATTTAATACGTAATTTTACCAAAGAGTTGAGAATTAAAGACTGCTCACTAGTGTAAGTAATTTATATTGTAGACCATTTTACCTGTAAATCTAAATTCATAAATGAAACACAAAACTATATTTACCTGTATAAATGTCTTGTTTGCTATCAATCATTTTAACATACATGCAATCTTAAATCCTTTGAATCTTGCATAAATCTGCAAATAAAACGTAGCATCCAAAAAATTATCGCTTTTGGAAAAATTTTAAGGAATGGGGCCTAAAACTAACCGAAATATCGATACACTCAGCAATTCTAAACTGTATCTTTACTGCAAAATGATGTATTTTTATGATTAACCATAGGATTTCATAATTAAAATACAGCAGCTTATGAAAATCTGACATTAAATATGAATGTTTAAATCTATCCCCGCGACAAGAAACAAAAACCAAACGGTATTCCTTTCAAACCCACCTTCTAAACTTAATTATTCGACACTTCCTTTATATTAGCTTTCAGCAACTCGATTCCCATCCCGAATCAAACCACCAACCCGGATTTACGGGCAGTGACAAAAAGCAGCCTAGAATCCTAATCCTACCGGATCTTGGGAAAATTTGCACCGATCGTGCCACCCTCCGTGTTTGCCGCGCTGAAGTCAAGATAAATGTCAAGCGAGTGTCAGTGGCGAAGGTGCGCGGGCCGAAATGGGCAAAGCAAGAACAGGAGTAAAAATAACACCCCCGGCTTAGTCTTCCGGAAACAGACAAGCGAGAGAGAAAAAAACCCCCATAAACCCCTTAAGCACCATTTTTGCTTTCACTTTCCAAAACGCTTGCTAAAAGGTGGGAAAACCGCCGCATCAATTATTTATTTCGTAATAACACCGATCGCATTGCATAAATTACGCCAATGAATAATAAACAGGTGCGGAGGCCAACGAAGTACAGCAGGGGATTCGGTAGCGGTGAAAATGGAAAGCCCGCACACAGGACCCCACGCTTCGAATCCTAAGACAACGCGACGCGGTCGAAGGATTAGAAAGGTATTCAGGTGGACATCCGGCATTTGGTGTCCGCTGTTTTCGGCGAATTGTCATCCGCCGCGGCGTCAGATCAACAACACCGCACCGGAATGCTGTTTTTCGCACGGTGCCGGCCAAAAAGCTTTCCCCTCTCAGCATCCCCTTGGAACAGAGGGAAATTAGTGCTATCACCCTACTTTTCGACGACTTTCCGCGTGCTCCAAAAGTTCGGGCTTGCTGAGGGCTGAGCAGAATATAAGCTGGGTGAAATAATTTCGCCGCATAAATTAGGCCACCATCCCGAGGGGTCGCACTTTTCGCGGGTGGTGATGATTTGCGCCAACGTGCGCTTTCAAAAGGAAATCGGAAGCAGGACACGCCAGCACGAAATCTTCGAAAAATCCCCAAACGTCAAACGGTAATCTGCTTTTCCAACTCCCTAATGAGCGGCTCAGGGCAGGTATGCGAATGGTTCGGTTGTTCGGCTCGCTGGCTTTCACAAAAGAAGAAAATGGATTAAATCCGGAGGGGTCCGTAGACTTCCAAGTATCTTCCTTGGGCCTGTATTATGTGTATAGGTTAGGGGTTTGCATCGTCTTCAATGGGTTGATTCGATTAATCTTTCATTAATTTTGGCTTTCCCCCGCTCATGTGCTTTGTTATTCGTTGAGGCTTACACATCATTAGTCATAATCATGGGGCCAAAAGTTTGTTTGTTCCTTCACCGGAAAACTCCCACCCCGGAAGGGCTGGTCAGTGAAACAAACCGGTGCTCGATGCCCACCACTCGAGGGGGCTCAAATCGATCGTTTCGGCCTCTGCTTGGCGGAGGAAAAACTGACCCATCGACAAGACAGCATCGATCCATCTTACAGCAGTTCGGAGGAACTGGAAGTGAATCGTTTGCTCTTCTCCACCGGTTTAGCTAGAGAGTATCCTGCTGCGAACCGGTGTAGCATTCGTTCGAAAGCGCACCATTTTAGCATGTTTTTTTCTTCTGCCTTTTGGCATCCTCTTACACTTGAGTGTTAACCTAGAAGCGCATTTGTGTCGAGTGGGAGTTGGCGTCTTGATTTGAAAACTTAATACAAAAAAAGGATAGAAAAATAAAACCCTTACCGAAACAACGCCGTTCCTTCACGAGAAAGTGAAAGAGAGAAAGGTTTTATGTGTAATTTTTCCTCATTTTTTCCATTTTCTAGTTCACTTTCATTTCCATTTGTACTGGGTTTTTTTTGCTGCCTTTCCTCTGGTTACCGATTTTTCCATTTCATCTCTTGCTTTTATCGGTACGATTCCGTTCCTCGGAATAAAGGAAGCTCTTTTTCCACCACCATCGACGGATCACTCCCAGCATCGGTACAGTCAGGGTGCAAAAGGATTGGAGTCCACTTTCGGGCAATGGCCGGTGGCCCAGTTCAGCGCATCGTCCAGCGTTGTTTTTTTTTCTTTTTGTTTGTGTGTATATGTAGGAGCTGGTTCAAAGCACCAAAGATAAAAAGCCGGCACCACAAGCAGCAGATTAGTATCGGTCGGAAGGGAAAATGGTCAATTTACTTGTGCGATGGCTAACCGTCGGTAAAAAGGATAATGGCGGTCGTGTGGTATGCGTGTGTGTGTGTTCATGGATAAAATGGATCGCAAAATTCCAATCACACACCTACACACACACATGCAGGGTGGTCAGAAGCCGACCCGAAACGTTGGTAGTGGGCAGCCGGTGGGGAAAGATTTTCATTTTCCATCTCACAGTAAACAAAACGGGAGCCTTCCTCGCTCGCCCTGCAAAAAAAAAACGAAAACACACCCTTTCACCGCTAGGCTATAGCACCCCGTCCGTGGGAAGGCACACGTACCAACCCACCCGGAGCGCCAGTACGAAGTAATTTCAATGGAACGGATTCCATCTCCGGACTCCGTTGCGGCTCCGATAGTGAACGCTAGCACGCTTTTATCTATCGCGCACTCGGACTTGGGAGATGGAATTTTATTTGAATTTTGATAAGTGAAATGTTGTTCTTCGCCTTTTGCACAGGAAAGCATTCGGGGTAGCGCCAGCACCTGTCTGGGATCGGACCGGACATGGGGCGGTGTGCGTAAGAACTGGACGAAATTGAAACAAACAGAGGCAGGATAGTGGGTTGGGGGGAGAGGGCTTGGGGTTTGCACGTTGGGATTCCTTTCCAGGAGTGAAGCAGTCGGCGATATTGCACTCGTGCGTTGCACTGCGTTTCATGTTTTAGCAAATGCACAACGAGTGCGACGTGTTAATGATGGTCAAAGATCAGCTTAGCTAAATGTTGAAAATTACCTATGTTTATATATATTTTTTCATAATTTTTTAGTGAGAATAAAATGCAGAAAACAGCAAGAGAATCAAGATCAAGATTTTTGTCAATGGATGTTATTTACTGTAAGCATCAACTTCTTAGACATTTTTTTAGCTTAATTTCCTACAATTATTATTCGTTGAAACATTCTTGGGTTAAATATTACTATCTTCCTTAAAAAACAAAATGCTTTTTATATGATTATGATGTTAATCTTATGTTCTTTTTCTTCTAAACAACATTGATTTTGAACAAAACCGTCAGGGTAAAAAAATTAAAATGTTCGAAATCTTCATAGTGAATTGTGGGAATATTGAAACTGTAATAACTGTAAATTAAAATTTTCAAAATTTTCATAGTAAATTGTGGGAATATTGAAACTGTAATAACAATGTATGACCCTATTTGACAAACGTTAAGAGGTTTCCTTAGGTTTTCCAACATTCTTTCTGCTACTAGCAGAAAAATATCATACAATTTCTTGGTAAATTCATGTAAAATTACATTTTTATATAATGGCGCTTCTAATAGATCAAATTTAAAATTCAGATTCTCAAATGTTTCAACTTTTTGAACGCCGGAAAATGTCTAACTACATGTTTACAGCAGTCTGTTCTCAACCGTAAACCGATGTATGATTTCTATCCTGTCGTATTCGTGTATCTGCCCACCATGCTCATTGGACCCGAATAAAACTGATGAGGACTCTGATTGCTCGTCGAGTGTAATGGTTCAATGGCATTGTGCACAGGTGAGACACCACTCAACGGAGGATGAGATCTAAACCGGTAGCAGCCTCACGGGATGCCCAAGAATCTGCTGCCACCGTTTTAGGGCACCGAAGCTGATCATCAAACGCGCACCTTGGCCGGCGAGTTTACGCAATGCACAGCGCTCGCACCGACGATGCATTGTGCAGTGCATGTGGGCTGTTTGCAAAACAGTCCCCCCACGGGCGACACTATTTATTTTCCTTCCACCCACCGGCCGCTGTGCACGCATACACGCAAAAAGAGATAGAAATCTTTTTTGCAATGCTGCTTAGGCGCACTCATGGGAACTCCATTAAAAGTCCTTGATAAAGGCTGCACTTCACGCAGACATCCACATGCAGCACGCAACTGTATAAATGAGATTTTTATCTGATTTCAGTAGATACGGTTCATGATTTTTCTTTCCACAACGCTTGCCGAATACTTTCAATTCAGGATTACCTTTGAACTCGACACGCCAACACATACGAATGACCATAGCAGTGATGCGTTTCTTCGCGAACCCGTTGGGTGTTGAGTAAGGACAGTTTTCCATGCGAGTGTTATATACGGTTCCATTTTACTAAATTGGCCAACCGAAAACGAATTTATTTGAAAAGATTTACGATCAAAAAGAAGTTTTCCTGTGAATGTTTAACATTTCGCCCTACACGTGACATAGGTGTCCACTCTTGCACAGACATATGTCAAAGTACTTTCTGGGAAACGCCACGCATTCGAGATAGGAAGAGAAAATAGGTTTTCATCGAGCAGAAACGATTCGAGTGAGAATGTACTATACACGTACAAAATAAAACACTTCGTTTGAACTGACATTTAACAAATTGTGCAGCTTAATATAGTGACGAACAGAAAGCTCATCGCACCCAGTATTTTTTTACGAATAGCTCTGGGTGCATCACCAGGATCATACGCTGGTAGCAGCATTTCGGGTTGATTTTTACCACCGTACTCCACTGTGCGCAATTGGTTCTAGGAAAACTGCACCGTACCGCACGTAAATGAATGATAAACCCACAGCCGAACACCAGGGAAGCTACTCATCAGAACGGGCAAAGGAAAAAGATACCGCTTTCACCAGCCACCACTTGAGCGTTGGCAGAACTTTATGAACTTATGGATTTTTCGGTTGTTGATAAATAATGTATGGGGAAAAGTTACTCCGAAGCGAAACCCACCTGCACTCACCACCCCCCAGCTAGTGGGGCACAACCGCTGGTGTAAACCAAATGTACGGCACTAAACCATTTTATTGCCTCTCAAGCAGAACGCGAATTTTCCGACGATTTATTTATTGCTCCCCGGCTCGCGGGCCAGCAAGCCGGAACCGGGATGAAAAACACATTTTGCCAAAATATTTCCCAAACCAGGAATGAATGGCAGGCCCGCCGGCTCGGGAAGCTGCACGGGAGGGGTCGAGGCGCTCAAAGGACGTGTTGCTTGTTGCCTGTGTGGGAAGTGTTGGTGAGGAAATGGAAACCAACCAATGGAACTGCTACCGTTGATTTCCGGTCTCCGGTCGAGTACGCGCATACGCGGATGGCGGTGTTGTTTAGCTCTGGAGGTAAGATCATATAAACTTGCGCTCACTCTTTCATAAGTAAGTCGAGCGGTAACCGCGAATTCTATAGGCCGTAAAATAACAATAAAAAAAAATGCCTCGTAAACTCACGTTCGCTCGCATTCGCCCCGGTGTCGATGATTTTATTTGCGTGCCGATGCGAAACCGAACGAATGCGCCCACACGGAGACCCCGTCGGAGGCTGGGGGCGTCTGGGGAGGGGGGTTTAATTGAAATGCTTCAGGTACTCGAGCGCGGCCCTAAAGTGAAAGCCAAACACCACACGAATGTCCGCCCAAATTGGATGACTGATGGTGCGTGGGAGGGAGGGATTCTGCCCCGGGGTAGTGCGTGTATGTGTGTGTGTGTGTGTGTAGACTGTGTGGCACCGCCCTGTGATATCGCAATTAATTTGAGTTTTCGAATGAAATGGAAAGGAAATTGGTGGTCGAATTGGGGAGCAGGTCGGAGAGGTTGGTGGGTGCGCCGGATGGCGGTGGTTTAAAAAGCCGCACGATGTGGTAGCGCGTTTGAATCCATCACAGCGGGGGAGCGGGAAGCTTGGTGGAAAGCCACTCGGAGGTAGCTAAATTTCAAGTATCCTTGTATTCGATTCGAACACCCATCGCCATGTGCACGTTTGACTTCACCCCGAGAGCGCCTGTGAAGGAGCGTATCGGATGGTCTTGAATACGAAGGAACACTAGAACCGACCCCAAAAGCCTGCCTTGCGTTCTTAGCAACAAGCACCCAACGCCCACATTCCCACGGAGCTGAGTCAACGGCTCAAATTAAGAGGCTTTGCCGGCACTGTCGGGGAGCAAAAAGCCCGTACCGGTTTTCAACCGGTTGTTGCGTCCTCAAAAATCATTCGACAGGAAAATCTGTTCCTTTGAGAAAGAAACGATCGCTCGGGCTGGAGGCTCGCTTCCGGAAACCGGAAGCCGGGCAGCTGAGTTGAGCAAATACATGCAGCATTACGGTTAATTATGGATGGGCAACATGTCGATACCGGGAGCGCGTGTGGGTGCGAGGGTCACCGGTACAATTTGATGCCTGAATATTTGATGGCATTTTATTATTCCAGCCCCCGAGCCGGCATGGTCAAAGGTGGTCGGAGTGGTCCGGACCAGACTTCCAGAGATTGTGGTTCTTCGCCTTTTGTGGAATTGTGAGTGTACCTCGTCTTGGCAGCAGTTATGGATGTATTTTGACATTTTTCAGCGATTGTTGGAAAATCGTAACAATTCTTTTCTGTGATACAAAACTTTTCAAATTAAAAAAAAATCTTTTTCTTTTTTATTTTTGGCGTATTTTCCTTTTCTCTTTTTCTTTCTTCTTTCTCTCTCTTTTTTCTTTTTTTTTAGAAGCTACGTAAAATTTAAAAGAAAACCGGTTCTATATCTTCTAATTCGTAAATGAAGTTTAAACATACTCAATGGGAGTTTATCTTTTGCACCAAGGTTCAACAAGGTGTTTATGGAAGTTTTCGAAGTACCATACAGAACTGTCAAATTTATCTGAATATTGTGACACAAAGAAGAGAAACAATTTGTCCAAATTTGCGACACAAATTAGTCACGCATCCTGTAATTCAGGGGTTACAAAAGAGATGTTTTGTAAGGCCTGTGTATCATGTTTAAACCCTCTGCCACGTTGATGTGTAATATCAAATTATTGAAAATGTACCGTAGGTTTTCGTGTTGTGACTCCCTTTTAGTTCAAAAACGATCAAAGTTCGATTAAGAGGGTTGTTATACACGGGTAGTAACTTTTCGATTCGATCATAGAGTGGAGGTTATAAAATGTATAACATTATAACAACTGATGCAAATTAGAAGAAAAAAATTTGTTGTACATCGCCAATCCATTTTTCTAACACACGTTCCACCCCTAATCCGCAGCTGTGACACTGTTCAAAGAAATGTCACAAAAATGTCGAAAAGAGTAATTGTTCATCCCACCGGCGGGTGAAGTAGAGCAAATTTTTCATTCTAATTCCTAGAAGAACACCGCCAACGCTTGAGACACCCGGATCACAGTTTTCCGATCCCACAAATGCTATCGACTGTGGGCTCTCATAGGCGAATGTGCCAAAATGGGCACACCGGCACATGCGATCAATCCCTGTGTGCACGTTCTAGCACACATGAACCATCGATCACATAACCGATTCGGCTTCCGAGAAACCGGTAACCTTTCCAGCGTCCCATCTCCAAGACTCAAATATCCATTTTCTGCCCGACACAGACGAGAACGTTTGTGGATTATTCCGTTTGCAGCGGGTGATATTCGAGTTACGTCCAGACTTCGAGCCTTACAGCTTCTTCCGTTCGGTTAACGTTGCCTTGGCCCCGAGTGGTCCCGAACTTGCCGAACCCATCTGTATTCCGAGCTCGCTCCAAAAACACGTTGGTAATTATAATCTAAATATTTTTATGCTGATAGATTTATTTATTCTCCTTGTTGGCCATATTTTGTTGGCCTACCAGTACACAGCGCAGTTTCCAGCATCTGCCTTACCACCCCCCCCCCCCCCCCCCCCCCCCCTGGCCACCAAGTGAGCGTGCCGGTGTGGACCCTTTTGCGCCCCGGCCTGTTCGTTCGGAAAGGTTGAAAAGGTTCATGGCTTCGTCAACCGTGTTTCCTATTTCCCACCCACACATACACACACACACACACGCATCCTCATGAAACGGCCAGCGGGGCTCGTGCTCGTTCAAAAATAGAGCAGACCCAAACCAAAGCACACGGATCGGTTTTCCCAACGTTTTTCAAGACAAATCACTGTCATAAATAACGAGCACCATCACCACCGCCGAAGAGGCTAACGGCGGACCCAATCTCCGAGGCGTACTAGCCTCTCCGGGCGAGGGTTGGGAAATGTTCGGGGCGGTGCGAGGCAACCGAAGAAAAAATACACAATCCTCGCACGCGGACAAAAAACAGATACCACACGCGCCCCGCCCGGGGTGGAGGTTTTCGTTGCGGGTTTGCCGAATCCGATCCGATCTGATTTGAAACCAAATTTCCCGCGCTGCTCGTCGAAAAGTGAAGGATTCACTTTTTATGGGCACGTCTTCAACAACGATCTTGATGTTCCACCTACGTCCTACGGCACTCCACACTCCCAAGCTGCTTCCAAGGGTTGAGGTTTTCGTCGACTTTTCCAACACCCAAACCACACGCGGGACGTGCTGGAAACACGCGTGAAAATGGATATGGGAACCAATTTGAATACAAATGACATCTGTTAATTAAACACTAATTAGAGCATGCGCTTGGGCCAGGATGGGCCAGGACAGTCGCGGCTAAATGAGTCGACAGTCGGATGGAAAATGCAAATCGTCCACGACCGGCTGCAGCGAGCATCGAAGGGCTGTACGTGGTTTGGTTTTCTTACTCCATCGTTTCTATTCCGGGGCCGCATCTTTCGGTTATTTGTTTGCCCATGCATCCGGGAACGATATTCGATATCCCGCGTGGCCCGAGTGATCGTTCCGACACCCGATGGACGGTGATTCAGCGTGGCAAGAGGTCATAAAATAATTGGTTTTACTTTTGGGAACCTTTTTTTTCCACCACGAAAGCCAAACGACATGGGGTTTGTTTAAAACACGGAACATCGGTCCATCGTTGGCCTGTTCAGCAACACGGACGCGGGTTTGAGGAAAAGCGAATAGGAAGAGGAATGGTAAGGTACGGCAGTAAAAGTTTGTCGATAATTTCCACAACTGCTCTGCTCAACCCACCGAAAACCGGTTCGGCGCGTGGCTCATCTTACGGCGCCCTGAATTTAGGGGGAAGAGAAACGCTGCGGTACCTGCTGTCCGGAGCCAGAAAGGTTAGGAACTGCGCGATCGACCGAAGATCGTATGGTGTAAATTGATTTCCACACATCTCGTAGTTTATGGCACCCTGGAGAAGTATGCAACGATCCAGCAGTTCCATCTCGATCGGTTGTACGGTTGTCCGAGAAGTCATAAATGCAGCAAGCTGCCCCACAGTTGTACCTTAACATACGAGTGGACAGCATGTGTTTGGTTTTAAGTAGCCAACATATGCTAACGAGTTGCCATCTGCCACTGAAAAGGCGTTTCCTTGCCAACAGGCCTTTCCAGCGTCATAACCAGTTGCAGTTGGAAAAATAGCAGCAGTTGGAAAAATAATAAACGCAAATAGAGCATACTGAATATGGTTAAGACAATGGTCAAGAATAAGATATGAAAAATTTCGAATAAAGTTATTAAATCTATGTATGAAGTCGTTAGAATGGTAATGGTATTAAGTTATGCAAATCGAACTTTGTTATTTTACAGAATCTTTTTTATAATCTGTTTGTACACTTTTCATTATTATTTTGAACAAAATAGTTAGTCGTTTTTATATATTTTTAATGTCAAGATAGCTATTCTTGTTTATTCTACACACTACGTCTCACTAATCTTATTACTTTTGTTGTTGCAATTATTCAATTAAAACTAAGATAAAAGTTGCTTTTTGTTAGCTTAAAAGTTAGGTAAAAGAATTTATCATTCTTTAGTTGGATAAAAAAACGTAATCATTGCTTCTTTTGATACTATTTTTTGGTGTAACAGATATTCTGAAGGTAAATTGAAGTAATCAATTCAGGTAAGCAGGCAGCAGGAAAGAGATCCAACCGTCATTTGGAACTATTAATTTGGTAATATTTATTGCCCTTTATTCAATCAAAACTATTTTGAATCCCCTTTTAAATTAATAGTTGTAGGTTATTTACAAAATTAATAGTTCTACCTAATGCTGCCAGGGAAACAATAATTAATACGAATTGTAAAACACGTCAAATAAAACAAAGCTAGGTTCTTGGTCTGCTCAAAACTGTGTAAATAAAATTTGGAAACACATTGTTAATAACAGGAAAGTTAATCTTGTTGGTATAATTTTGCGGGTTTGTTTGAACACATAAATGTTCAACGATATCTTTAAAGCCGTTCGGACATAAAAACACTCAATTCTGTAAAGCCAACGGAATAGTTCGGTGTTCATCCATGGACGAAACACTTTCGAAACAAACATCTTCATTTGATGATGATTTACCTTGTTCTACGGTGCGTTTAATCCATCGTAAACACATAAATTGCCGCCACGATGACGAACGGATACAGAACCCGAAAAACACTTTCGAAACAGTACAACCCAGCCCGACACGATGACCGTCTCATCTTCGTCGCGGCTAGGAATGCAATCGGTACGATAAAAACCATTCGATCGAGAGAACCTCTCTATCCATTCCCTTTGGCCTTTGGCCGATTCTTTGAGTGATCCCCCTCCCAAACGGCTAGATTGATCTCTTGGGATGACGTAGGGGGGATTTGGTTTTTTTTTTTTCATTCGGTTGTTGTGTCCCTTTTTCCTGTCGGTCATAAAAATTCCATGCGACACCGACAATGTGGCGACGATGGCGCGATATCCGATCGGACGGTTGGGCGGCGATAAGACGATTCTAAAAACATGCTTACCCTAAAGTGCGGGCCGAAGGTTCGCCGGGTGGAAAAGCGAGCCCTCTTTTGAGGCCGGATTTTAATTGCTGCTTGATGGCCACCGGGGTATTTGATAATTGACTCCT